>NC_091638.1:31810424-32113455 GCF_027580195.1 Bos mutus | reverse complement strand
TCCTTACTGAGTTCTTGGAGGAAATAAAGATGAATATATTTTCATCTGCAACCTGACAAATGAGTCCTTGTCTTTTAAAACTCCGTGACAATGTTTTGTGTTTACTTGGTTGGGAACATCGGATCCCTTGAGGTTTACCCTAGAAACCTTCACAACAGGAAATGTGCATGTATCTTGGCTTATTTCGATTTTTGATTTTAGTTCCTTTAATGAGTGCTAAATATGATTCGTTCAGTTATTTTCCAGCAGATTTTTCCAAATCTCCCATGAGCAAGTCTAAACGTGTTTGCTTGTTGCTCTAATGAAGAAATCTACACTTCCTTATCAACTGTGCCACTGGGATACAGGCTAAATTCTGCTTTGATAAATCAATTCAGACTAAGAGCATTAGTGCTGGAGAAGAAATTAGTTATTTTGTTCCATCAATATTTGCCTAAGCACAAATGGACACTGTGGAAAACCTACTAAAAATTCTATTTTTATTTGCAATATCCTTGCTATCATTACAAAAAGGAACAATGTATGTTTGTTAGAAAACATATTTTCTTTCACACGATGGCTAATCCATTCATTTATTCAATCAGATCAGATCAGATCAGTCGCTCAGTCGTGTCCGACTCTTTGCGACCCCATGAATCACAGCACACCAGGCCTCCCTGTCCATCACCATCTCCCGGAGTTCACTCAGACTCACATCCATCGAGTCAGTGACGCCATCCAGCCATCTCATCCTCTGTTGTCCCCTTTTCCTCCTGCCCCCAATCCCTCCCAGCATCAGAGTCTCTTCCAATGAGTCAACTCTTCGCATGAGGTGGCCAAAGTATTGGAGTTTCAGCTTTAGCATCAATTCTTCCAAAGAACACTCAAGGCTGATCTCCTTCAGAATGGACTGGTTTGGATCTCCTTGCAGTCGAAGGGACTCTCAAGAGTCTTCTCCAACACCATAGTTCAAAAGCATCAATTCTTCGGCACTCAGGTTTCTTCACAGTCCAACTCTCGCATCCATACATGACCACTGGAAAAACCATAGCCTTGACTGGACAGACCTTTGTTGGCAAAGTAATATCTCTGCTTTTCCATATACTGTCTAGGTTGGTCATAACTTTTCTTCCAAGGAGTAAGCGTTAGACAGTTTTTAAACTGTTAGACAGTTTTTAAAGAGTTAGTTTTAAACATTGTGGGCATGGACCCAGTGTTCTGGGAGCTCATCGTCTGGGCAGGGAGAGGAGTACACTGGGGGTGTGTGTGGTGGTGGGTGGTGGTGGTGGTAGTAGAGGAAGGAGGAGTTTTAGGGTGGTGGGAGCTGTGTACAGAAGTTAAGCAGATGACTACAGGACTGGGTAGCAGATAGCATATCTCGGAAACTTAGGGACGGGACCCGTAAACCAATCTGGGAACTTAGTGAAGGTTGGTGGGATAGAGCAAGGCTTCCTGGAGAAGGTAACATTTAAGCTGAGTCTTGAAGGAGCGTCTTGGGCAAAAGGGGAGAGAAAGGTGCTCCAGACAGAAATAGCCTGGCATATTCCAGGAACTTCAGCAGTTTGGGGTCACTGGAGTTACTTAATATGGAAGTCAGGGAGTGATCTTGGAGGAGGTCCAGAAGTGATAGGAGGAGCCAGGACATAGACACCAGTTATCCAGTTCAAAGAGCCAGGTTGTTATTCAGTGGGGAATCCTAAAAGTTTAAAATAAGGAAAAGACAAGATGAGATTTGTATTTTAAAAAGATTCCTCTTGGAAAAATTTCAAAAGCACACCTGCTTTTTTGCCCAGCAGTTTAATTTCTAGGCAATTATTGTGGATGGGAGCAAAGATTTAGTTACTTGGATAGGAGTGAAATTACCTAAAATAGTGAAAACTTGAAAATAATCTAAAAGTCCAGCAATACAGAAATTAGAAAAATAAAGTCTTGCAAATTTACTGAATGGAAAGTGTATTTTAAAAACATTAAAATGATGTTGTGGGCAAGGAAAGCTACTCATATTACATGAAAGGGAAAAGTATGTGATGAAATGGTGTATTCAGTATGATATTCTTCTGAATATGTTTTGAAATTAAATATGTAATAATAACATGGTTGTGGTTGTTTAATCACTAAGTTGTGTCCAACTCTTGCGACTCCTTGGACTGTAGGGGCTTTGGGGCTCATGAGCTACAAAAGGCATCTCTTTTTTAAAAAATAATTAAACGATTTTTTTTTCTAATTTAAACCATTGAAATACAGTTGATTTATAGAGTATTAGTTTCAGGAGTACAGAATAATGATTAAAAATTTTTAGAGATTATACTCCATTTAAAGTTGTTACAAAATATTGCATTTATTCCCTATAAAAGGCACTTCTTTGCTTTGAATCTCTCTCCTGGACTAAACTTTACTTAGTTGCCTCTGAATTCTCTTCCCTGTTAGACCTTGACTTTTGGACTTCCACTAGCATTGACCAGTTTTAGCAAGAATCCAGTCAAGTCAGTTTAACCAGCAGCCCCCACTGCGATATCTGATCACCTTCTTCATCCCTAGCATCCCCCAGGAAATATCTGATTACCTAGCCTGCCTTCAGCAAGAATCCTGCTAGGTCAGTTTAAGCAAAGAATTATACTATCTTTTTAGTAATTTACTACCCACTGACCACCTTCCATACCCCAGTACACATTCTGTTTCTTGGATATAAATCTCCAACTTTTTCTTGTGTTTGAAGTTGAGCCCAATGTGTTTCCTCTACTGCAAAACCTCACCCATTGCTGTTGTTCCTACACCTATGGCAGTAGTCCCCCTGAATCACGTTGGGCTTTTTTGTTCTTTAATAAGTGCCAGAATAATTTTTCTTTAGAAGTTCTTAACAATGTAAAAGTGAGAGTGGCTCAGTCAGGTCCGACTCTCCGTGACCCGATGGACTACACAGTCCATGGAATTCTCCAGGCCAGGATACTAGAATACTGCAGCGGGTAGTTGTTCCCTTCTCCATGGGAACAAACCCAGGGACTGAAGCCAGGTCTCCCATATTGCAGGGGGATTCTTTACCACCTGAGCCACCAGGGAAGCCTCTCTTCAAACTCATCGCTCAGCTCTTAACCCTGGTGGCTCTTCAACTGCTGCACGCCAATCAGCTATTCTTGAGACTCATTAGATTTCCTTTCCTAAACTCATTTAAATCGCCCTTCATACCTCAGCCAGCCTTTTCCTAATCCATTTATGTTGCAATTTATATTCAGACCTAAGCTTCACAAATTTTGCATTGGATTTTTTATTAATCATCTTCTTTGCTTTGTTCAAATCAGAACTCAGATAAAGCCTGCAAAATGTGTTTGAGTGATATGTCTCTTCTTTTTTCCAAAATCATTTTAAAAATTAGATTTAATTCATGTATCTAATATGTCTTTTAAATATTTAAAAATCTATAGCAGGTCCTCCTTCCCCTTAATTTCATGCTGTTTGTTTTTTTGAAGATTTCTCAATGTCTTGTAGATTTCTCAATTTCTGAATCTTTGTGGTATTATTAACATATTTCTCTCTTTTTTTCCCCCTGGAAATTGGTGGTAGTTTTCATAGTTCATACATAGGTTTCTTTCTCTTACTCTTTCCCTTCCTTTTTTTCTTTCTCTTCCTTCCTTCTTCTCTCTCTCTCGCCTCCTTTTCTTTTCTCCTTCTTTCCTTCCTCCCCCTTCTTTCTTTTGTAGCTTAGTTACTTCTCCTCCAAGAATCATCTCTCTTTTTTGCTTTCAGTGGTTGCTTCTTTTTCAGACACTTGTAGGATTTACCTATCACTTTATTTATCCATGAAATCATTTTCATTCCTATTCCTAAAAAGTCAGGGACCCTATCCTGAGTACAGGGGATACAGGTGGCTCATTACTGCTGTTTCCCCCATAACCAGCACATAATGTGGCTGGCTCCACAAATAGTTGTTGGGATAAATGAATATAAAGTATAAATCACACACCACTTATCTGCTCCCTAACATTTGCCACCTTGGGTGTGGCTTCTCATTGTGCTACAAGCCCTGACTCAGCTCCTGAACTTTGAGCCTCTTGAGGGCAGGAAGTCAGATACATTCTTGTAGTCTGGGTACCTAACAGAATACCATGTTCATAACCAGTGCATTTTTACTTTGAACATTTTTAACAGTTACAGCAAAAAGAAAGAAAAAATTTGGTTCATGTATCTTGAGAGTCCAAGGATATCTGACTTCAGATGTGGTTGGAATGGGGAGCTGAAACGATGTTACTGTTATTTTCTGTTTCTCAGTTTTGCTTGTTTCTGCTTCTTTTTGTTGATCTTGTCTCATTTTCTCTCATTTTTTATCAGCTTCACTGCTGATCAAAAATGGCCATTACTTTGTGGCCATAAGTAGTAAGCTACCTGTAGATTTCCTTCCCTCCAGCACTGTGCTTCCAAGAATCAGACAGTCTTCCCAAGATGCCCCAGAAGAAGAGTCTCAAGGAGGACTTCTAGTCACGGTAGGACACTGTGTCCATCCCTCAAGGAATCACCATGGCTAGGAAAATGGCCCCCCTGATGGGTCAGGAACAGTCTCATAGCTACTCCTACAGGGTGGCAGATGGTACTGTCATCAATAACCCAACCATAGGCGATGAAAAGAGTCATCTTCCTGGACTGAGTAGGATGAGATCAGAAGAAAAAGTGAAGGAGAAAAAAATAGAAGCTATCTGTGTGTATCTCAGGGCAAGCTTACTTAGTTGGAGCTAAGTTCAGGTGTCTTAGCTTTCCTGACAGTTTATTCCCTTTTGGGTTTGATCCCTTAGGTCTAGCAGGTCACTGTGGGATATAATGACAAAATGGACTATTTCATTATAATTCAAAAAGACCCTTGCTCCTTGGAAGAAAAGCTACGATCAACCTAGACAGCAAATTAAAAAGTAGAGACATTACTTTGCCAACAAAGGTCCATCTAGTCAAAACTATGGTTTTCTAGTAGTCATGTATGGATGTGAGAGTTGGACCATAAAGAAAGCTGAGCGCCGAAGAATTGATGCTTTTGAACTGTAGTGTTGGAGAAGACTCTTGAGAGTCCCTTGGACTGCAAGGAGATCCAACCAATCTATCCTAAAGGAAATCAGTCCTGAATATTCATTGGAAGAACTGATGCTGAAGCTGAAACTCCAGTACTTTGGCCACCTGATGCGAAGAACTGACTCACTAGAAAAGACCCTGATGCTGGGAAAGATTGAAGGTGGGAGGAGAAGGGGATGACAGAGGATGAGATGGTTGGATGGCATCACTGACTCAATGGACATGAGCTTGAGTAAGCTCTGGGAATTGGTGATGGACAGGGAAGACTGGCGTGCTGCAGTCCATGGGGTTGCAAAGAGTTGGATGTGACTGAGTGATTGAACTGAGCTGAACTGAACCCGAAGTCCTTGATAGCCTTTGAAGGTCAGCGGACTAAAATCAGGCACAAGAATCTTGTTTTCATCCACATTTTCTGTGGAGCAGGTCAGTGGCTTTCCTCATATTAAAAGGTTTCCAGTGAACCAAAAGATTAAGAAGATTCCAGTGTTTCTCAATACAGGTATGGATGACATTTAGATAAGAAAGTTTGTCATTGTGCAAGAGATAAAGAGTCTCTAGCCCATACCTCTTAAAGTCCTGTAGCACCCCTATGTTATGATATTCATCCCCTTCTAGTAGTAGTAATGTTAGTTGCTCGGTCATGTTCAGTGCTTTGAGACCCCACGGACTGCAGCTCGCCAGGCTCCTCTGTCCATGGGATTTTCCAGGAAAGAATTCTGAAGCTATTCCCTTCTCCAGAGGATCTTCTCAACCCAGGGATCAAACCTGGGTCTCCTGCATTACAGGCAGATTCTTTACCATTTGAGCTACAGGGAAGTCCATATTCCAGTCACCTATAGTTGAGAAACAAGATGAGACCACAAGTATAGTCTCAGTGTTTCTTGCATGTTTTACATTTCCTCTTCTTTCTGGCAGAGAATAACTTTTTTTTTTTTTTTTTAACTTTTAATGTCTAATTTCTACTAGTATCTATCATGGAATCTGGGATCCTATTTCATGAGCACAAAAAGCCTATTTTCCACGGTAGTGTTCAGGTTCTGTAATATTTTCCTGGTATGGACCTAATGTGATGTTTCATCCAAGGCGAAATAGCAAACAACCAGCTCCTGGGAGGTACCGGTCATTAGTCTAGCCTCCTTAGAATTTTCTCGCAGGATGATCATTTATTACTTTTGAAAGGACAAACTCACAAATGAAGTGTTAGTCTAAGAAATATCTTCAAGATCTGGCAAATAAAACAATGACCATTGAGCAGCATTTTTATAGATTACAGATCATTCTGTTGCATTTGACCTCGAAACATCTTCAAAAAACAGATTTTACAATCTCCTTTTTTATAGATGAAGAAATTAAGGCTTCTAGGAATCAAGTGACAAGCTCACGATTACACAGCACTTTAGAGAAGGACTCGGGATTTCAACTGTGGGTTTTAGAACTTTAAAAGCCACCCTGTAACTCTCTACTTCCTCCCTGATACCTCCAAACACTTTTAAAAGAAAGAAAAATACCCTACTGGAACTAATCAGAGGGAAAGACTGGAAGTTCAAATGAGCCATAACAGTGTCTGTTAATCTGTTACCTAACTGAGTGCCGGGAAGCTGTGGTGGGGGTGGGGGGAGTTGACACTTGTACATTTTATGTGCCCCACAGCTTCACTCCTGTAAAGTTAGGACAATTTCATTTGAAGTCCCAGACAACTGAGAAATTAAAAGCAGACAGTGACGATGCTGTTTTGTAACTTTGTGCCTTTTAAAATTAACTGCACCTTTCAAGTGCCGCTTTGGATTAGAAGTGGCTAATTGGATAAAGGAGAGAGTCATTCAGCTGGATGAAGAGTATTGTAAAAGCCCTGACTGAGTTAGTTACAGGAAAGGGACGCACAAGAACAGTACTATTTTACTTACAGAGTGAAGGAAAGTTCCTCCACGCAGTTCCAAATCGAGGACAAGTTGATTTGTCGCAGCAGCGCTGTAATACATGTAGCCTGATATAAAGTCTATTTAAGAGAGACTTGAAGGCTGAAACTTTCTAGTGCCAAAACCCTTTACTATTTTTTTTTTTTTTAATAAGGACTTGGCGTGCCCTCGCGAATGTGTGAGCTTGGAGGAGGAGTGATGGTAGGAGAACAAAGCTGAGTCCATTCTTATTAATATTAAATGGTCAAGTCTGTACCCTTGAAGCTAGTGGAGAGAGAGAAGGGAGAGGAGCTGCTGACATTGACAATGAATCCAAACAGGAGTTGCACTAGCGGTGTCTACCACGTTGCCTCTGCCCTCGCTTAGCCTTCTGGGAATTGTAGTTTTGTGTCGAGCGGCTCCTCTGGCAAGTCGGGTATACTCGGCGCGGCTGTTGACTACAGATCCCAGACGGCGCCGGGCAGCCGCCCCTCCCGTCCCTGTTCGAGTGTAAACTCCGGCGCCGGGGCGGGCGGCCGCGCGCGGGCCAGCGGGCTGAGCTCTGCACGGCTTGGGGGCACACCGCTCGGGGGACCCAGGGCCCGCCACCTCCCCTCTGACCCCGGGCTCGGTTCTCAGTTTGGAGCAGTGCGAGGACGGGAAGCTGGAGCCATGCAGTCGGAATCGGGGATCGTGCCGGATTTCGAAGTCGGGGAGGAGTTTCATGAAGAGCCCAAAACCTATTACGAACTCAAAAGTCAACCTTTGAAGAGCAGGTGAGTGGTGACAGCTGGAGGGAGGCGCGGCCCGCACCTGGGGGACCGGTTGCCTCCCACTCTGAGGCGAGGAAAGCAGCTGGCTCGGACTCTGGGACAAGGACCCCGTGCCCTTGCCCCGGGGCAGAGGGCGAACTGACCCCCGCAGTTGGGGGTCGTGCCGGCCGGACGGGTGCACCAATGAGGGTCTCCGCCCCAGCGCATTTTGGGGGCGCGGCGGGCAGCCCCGGACAGCCCGCGAGGGCGACGCGACCCCTCAGTAGGGGATACCAGCTGCGGAGAGCGGGTGGGGGCTGGGGAGTGCCCCGACGCGGAGGAAGGGGAGAAGGAGCGCCAGGCCGGGACGCGCTGGTGAATTTCGAGTGAACCCCTTTTCTGAAAATCCCAGCGGCCTGAGAACTTGGGGGAGGAGAGCTTACGGTGGATCGAGCGCGACGTTACAGGCAAGCAGTTAGCTCATGTGTTGTTGGCCGCTTAGGAGTCGGGCCCCTTTGGGAAAGCCGACCTCGGGCCGCCTCCAGGTGAGGTTTCCCGAGCCCCGCCCCTGACCTTCCCGGCCGCGGCACCCCTGTGCGGGAGGGGCGGGGTGCGAGGTGGGGTGGGGCGTGTCTCCTCGTCCAGGTGGAACTCCCGGGCTTTGGGGTCCCATTCAAATACAGGCCTGGAGGGGAAAAAAAAAAAAACAAACAAACTTTGAGACGGAAATTTGGCGAGTGACCGCTGTTGGGCCGGGACACGTCTTTCATTCTCCGGGCACTTCTAAAACTGTTTGGGAGGAGAGTGAAGACACCTGCTGGTCTGGCGTCGCATCACCCCTAGTGCCCACTGCTTACGCTGCCTCCACTCCCACTTGTCCCTTGGAGCAGATTAGGTGTCTTCTTCCTCTCTGTCCTGTGGCCACTCAGGACATTTCCAGTGTTTACTAAGAGAGAGGTGGTCAGTTGAGGCGCTGAGAGTAGAGAGGGTTTAGTTCCACCCCTCAGTTGTGAGGTAGCATGAGGCTGGAACTGGAAGCTTCAGCAGTGCTTCTTCATCCGTCTCAAACCTTCCTGCCGGCCCCTCACTGTCAATAGTGTTTGGGTGAAGGGGCCTGGCTATGGGGGGAGAGGGCCCAGAAATCATGGTGAAGGAAGGACTGAATCCGGAGTGAAGGCGTGTGATCACAGCTGCTGGGGCATGGGGGATTGGTACTTGTGCAGTTAGGTTCGTTTCCTTCAGGGCTGTGTCAAACTGAATCCACTTTGGGGAAGAACTGCTAAGAGCACACCGACTGACTGGGTGGCTGAAGCAGCCCCTTGGCAGATGCTTCAGGGAGATTGGAAGGAAACCTCCTATGCAGTTAGTTGCCTAAAACCAGCCTTTAGTTGGTGGTTTCTCTTCATAATGGCTGTTTTGTGTGTGAGCCTAGATTGTGTGTGTTGGGGGTTGGGGATGTGGAGTAATAGTGTGTAAAGGGTATTGTTGGTTATGCTCATTGGGGCTTTATCTGTATTCGGCTGAAGGGACCAGTGTTTTACCGAGCAGTCTCTGCTTTTGCTTCTATAAGCAAATGCTTACATGGCCAGAATGAGGGAGGGAGTGTGTGTGTGTGTGTGTGTGTGTGTGTGTAGTCCTGAAAGACATGAATTAACCGGACTGTTTGGAACATTTTTGATGGTAGCTGATACATAACATTAAATAAATTTGAGAGAGTGAGGAAAATACCATCTGGAAAAACCCAAATGAATGCCATGAAACTCACGTTGGAGGATTTGGGGCCTGTTCTTTTTCAAGAGTCGGCAAAAAAAAAAAAAAAAAGACTTGCAAGGGTTGAGCATCCTCAGGAGCTAGCTTGCACGTGTAAAGAAAATTTCGGGGATGTGGGAAGCGCTGGTTTCACACGCTGAAGCTGGAAACAGGTGCAGGATGGAACCGGTGCACAGAGGAAGGCTAAATGAAAAAAGTTGTAAAACTTGTCTGTGGAGCAGACACATGCTCTTTGAAATAAACCAGTGAAATAAAATCTGTGAATAAATATATGGGGTTGGCAAAATTTCCCTATAGTACAGTTTTCCACAGTTGTCTGATGTATTGTCATCGACATCTGTTGTGTGACTTTGCAAGGGCTGCATGTTCAGGGCCCCCTCCTTGTGGCTTTTTGTCTTAAGTCTTTGACTGGGACCTCCCTTCTTGTAATCTTGGTTGGAAAAAGTTGAAATCAGAAGGGGAAGATGGCTGCAACTGCCTTGTCTATCAGTTGTATTTTTTGGATTGTCTTTTGGAGTTGAAGATATGTCTAGAATCCTCCTAAAAAAGAAACTGTTAATTGCTCAGTTGTGTCCAACTCTTTGTGACCCCATAGACTGTAGCCTGCCAGGCTCCTCTGTCCCTTGGATTCTCCAGACAAGAATACTGGCGTGGATTGCCATTCCCTTCTCCAGGGGCTCTTCCCAACCCAGGGATCTAACGTGGGTCTCTTGGATTACAGCCAGATTCTTTACCGTCTGAGCCACCAGGGATGCCCCTAGAATCTGCCTACTTGTCATCAACTCCTCTGCTCCCACTTTGGTTCAGACTGCCACCTGGCCTCCCTGGCTAATTATCTCTTACCTGTTCTCCTGCCTTTATCCTTGCTGACTCTCAGTGGATTTTTCAACACAGGAGCCACAATATCTATGTTAAAACTGGTTTTCAACCTGAATGGTGGCTTGCCCCACTCGGGTCATTCAGCAATGTCTGGAGACATTTTTGGTACAATGGATGAGAGTTACTACTGGCCTCTAGTAAGTAGAGAGTGGAAATGCTGCTGAGCATTCTCCAGTGCTCAGGACAGTCTCAAATGAAGAATTATCTGTCCCCAGATTGTTACTGCTGAGGTTGAGAAACCTCATGGTAAATGTATCACATCATGTTCTCTCTTCAGAACCCTCCCTGGTATCAGTAAAACTCGAGACCCTTAAAGTGGTCCAACGCAGACCACTTTATGGGCGGGCTCCCTGTCAGCGCTGACTGTGTGTGTCTCTTGTTGCTGCTCTCCTGGCTCCCTCTGCTATAGCCAGCCTCCTCACCATTCCCGGAACACTCCAGACCTCTCCACCTCTGGCCCTTTGTAAGCTGCACTTGCTGGAGCCAGCAGGTGCACTTTCTGTCTTTGTCCGGAGAGCAGTAGCGTTCATTCCCTCCCCAGCCGACTTCATGTCTTCCCTTAAATGTCATTCCTGCCTTGAGCATGCCCTGTGCTGTGGCTCTCCTTCTAAACTCTGTGTCCCTTGCTCTGCTCAGTTTTTCCCACAGTACTTGCATTATGACCTAGTCTATCATTTTCTAATGGGTTCCAATTATGCTATGTTTCTCTGTACTAAATTGCAGGGTCCAAGGGGACAGGAATTTCTGGGTCTTCCTGGTTTACTGTGGTGCCCCCAGAACCTAGAACAGAGTTTCATCATCAGTGCTGTTGACACTTTGGACTGGATAGGTCTTTGCTGTGGGGGCTGTCCTGGGCGTTGCAGGATGTTTAACAGCATCGCAGGCTTACCTGCTCAAGGCCATAGCATCCCTCCTCAAGTTGTGACATCCAAAAATATGTCCAGACACCACCAAATGTCCATGGGACACAGACTCACCCCTGTTGCAGATGAAAAGGCCTAGAACAATGCCTGGCACAATAGTGTTTTGTTGTTTGACTATGTGTTGTTTTCTCTCTTTGTATTTAATTCTGGATGGGCTATTTGATTCTGGTTTTTGCATTTAAGGCTGCCTTCCTTTTAAAACAGGTATCCACCGTGCTGTCTCCAAAGAGGAGTTTATATATTCTTCATTTGGATTAGGCTTAGATGTGCAAGTGTTTGATGAGGAAAGACAGTTTCATTCCTAACCCAGACCTCCTAGACTTTAGGAATGTGAAGCCAATGGATTTAGGTGATGGAACCCCACTTTGGTCACAACGACTGGAGAAGCTGTGTCCTAGAGACACACACAAGAGTAAAGGGTCTCCTGAAGAAATGTTTGCAGTTTGGTTCCTCCCCAAAGGTTTTTGAAACCTTGGTGTATTCTCCTGGAAATGAGCCGCGAATGGTGGGTGGCAGAGGAAAGGTGCCAAGTATGAGAGCGTGAACCCAGATAGCACACATGAGCACAGTCAGGTCAGGGTCAGATGTGGAACCACTGAATGGGTCCCTCTCCGGGAAGGGACTCTCTGTAGGGCTTTAGGTCCCGAAAAAGATTTTTTTTAATATGTTAGCATCTTTCAGGTTCATAGTTCTTTTGTTTCATTTACTTGGTGCTAAATTCTGTGGCTTTGTAGCTGCTAATGCCCTTTTCCTGGACAGACTTCAGAATTGATTTAATCTAATTCCAGTTTCTCCTCTTCTCAAAGTTTTAATAATGGTTTAGATAATGGTTCTTTAACTTCCCACAAATTAGAAATGGGAATGAAAGTGAGTATTAGGTTTATATTGGCAGGATGAGATAGAGCAATGGTTCCCAGATGCTGATTCAGAGAGAGGTGTGTGAAATTGTTGCAGATTTGTATTCAGATGAGAAAGAAAAGATGGTTGTGTCCAACTCATGCTCACATGCATGAATTTCCATGTAAAGCCACTGCCATTTCTTGGATTTATTCTGAGATTTTTCCTGGGCTTCCCAGATGGCACTAGTAGTAAAGAACCTGCCTGCCAAGGCAGGAGACATAAGAGATTCAATCCCAGGGTCAGGAAGATCCCCTGGAAGAGGGCTTGGCAACCCACTCTGGTATTCTTCCCTGGAGAAGCCCATGGACAGAGGAGCCCGGGGGTCTACAGTTCCTAGGGTCACAAAGAGTCGGATACAACTGAAGCAACCTTGCATGCACCCATATCTTCCTATTAAAAATACCCTTTCCTTTATAAAATGAAATGAATGATTGTTCATTCTTGGCAAGACTGAACTGTCCATCTTTTATTGATTTCAGAAAGTTTTCTTGATTTTTCTTTCTGTCTTATCTGTAGAGAATTACTTTACATGGAGATTTAAGAGGATTGTTCTGTCATTTCTGTCCCTAACAAGCTAAGTGACCTTGGGGAGGCTGGGTGACCTCTAACCTCAGTTTCTTCATCTGGCAACTGAGGGGCCTGCCTCCTAAGGGTCTTAAGGACATTAATTGTGACATTGACTATGGAAAAGTATTAGCATGATGCTGGGCACATATTTAGTGCTCAGTAAATGTTAGCAGATGTTCTTGTTATTTCTCTATTACTTAGCAGTGAGTCCTGACCTTCCAGAATGTGTTTGCATTTGGTTGACTCTGGCTTTCTTCTCTAAGGCCAGCGTTGTTATGCAATAAAATTATCCCAAGTTTAGTAAAATCTTTTTGCTTTTCCTCCTAATGAGGTGCTGCAGATAAATCTTTTGTGTTTTATAATTTTGATGCAGTCCTTAACAGTTTCTTTATGCTGGTTTAAGAAAAAAACAAAAACAGAACATCGGTGGCATCATCACATACATACAGATTCATATTCTACACATATCTGTTGAGTACCTGCGAATTCATACCAATGAACGCTGTTAACATTTACTGAGGCTGCACTGTATGCCAGCCCCTGTCCTAAGTGGTTTTACATGTGTTAACTTGCACTAACTGCTTGAGATGATAATAATAAATAAGAACAATAATGTTGTGGATTATAATTTTAAAAACAAGTAACATGCAGTCCTTACTACATGCCAGGAATGATTCTGGGTATTTTACTTCTGTTAACTCAGTTAGGTCTCACTTCTACCTTGGGTGCTTGTATTTTTGCTGTTGACATTTTACAGAGAAGGAAACCAAGGCATCACGATTAGGTGGGCCTGGTTCTGGCTCTGGTCCTGGGCTCCAGTGCACTACTCTGGGCTGCCCTGTGAAAGGCATGGGGCCTGCCTGTGCTGCGTCTTCTCCAAAACTCACCTCTGCAGCGGGAGGGAAGGGAACACACAGATCCAGCCAAACATACAGGACGGAGTGTGATAACCAGGGGCATGAGCCATGGGAATGTAATAGAGGAAGGGAAACTGGGGTGGAGTTTTGTCAGTAAATAAGGGTATTCAATTTTGGCATTGAATGTCAAGCAATACTCAAAGCATAGTTATTTATAACATTAAATAAAATGTTACATGCCTTGGAAGGCATGATCTTTTTTTTTTTTTGCTATGAACCATTTTTAAAGTCTTTAATGAATTTGTTATAATATTGCTTCCATCTTAGCTCCCCGTTCAGGGATTAAACTTGCACCCTCTGCATTGGAAGCATGGAGTCTTAACCACTGCACCCCCAGATACATTCCTGCCTTTATACTTGTCACCAGAGTCCCAGCTCTTCCTCTTGCTCTGTGGGCACCTGGGGTGGCAGAGACTGGATCCACATAGACAGGTTCAGAAGTAGCCATGCTTAATTAAGCACAGTGCCCGTGGCTTTGCTACTTAACTGATGTGTGTGTGTTCACAACTAGACTCTTAGCCTCCTGGACTCTTAATTTCTTTACCTGTGAAGTGGAATCTATAGAAGTGTCTTCTTAGGATTGGTGGAAGTTTTAAAACTGAGATAACATGTGTAAATGTGCTTTGTAGCGTGCCTAGCACATGCTAGTAATATTAATTTCTTCTCTTCTATTTTACCATGATTGCAATTTCCCCCCTCCTCATCACAGCACTAAAGCAAGTGCAGAATTATGTATCTGAAGCAAAATAGACAAGATTGAAGTACGTTAACCTGGCAGATGTTCAGATCTTATTATGCAAATTGCTTGTATGGTATGATTAGATGGAAAACTTGATTAAAGTGGGATTCTAAGTGTTGGTTTTGTGTGTTATTGGAGATTTCCTTTTCCCGAGTACTGCTATTTATAGAATTATTTAAGTGTGTGTATGTGTGTGTGTGTTTAATTCCCTTTGAGTTCTGCAGTGCCGTTTGCACAGGCTGATGTTTATATCTGCTCCAGTTGTGCAAGAAGTGGAAAATATCCTTTTTTTAGAACAGGTCACATGTGCTTACTGTCAGGAATAGGACCTCAGTGTAAAAAAATGTATCTTGGGACAAATCAAAGTTACTAAATTTCCCCTTCCAACTGCTTTGTTTCAGAACTGGCAGTATTAGGATAAATAATAGGAGAAAAATTTGGCTAAATTTTTTTTTTTTGGTCATTTTTCAAGGACGGTAAGCAAGAGTTTCATTTGTTTTGTGTGTGTGTTTTAAGTATAAAATGTACTTTGCTGTTAGGTCTGTCTCATCAAAGTAAATTATAAAAATATGTTTGACTCATCTCCAAATATGCATTATTTGGAGAAAACAGTCAGGAAGGCGGGTCGGAGATAGTCACTGTAGTTGCCCAAGCTTTTCATATTGTAAAGACAAATGTAGAGTTTATAAGGAGGTTTTTGTGAGTCTGGTGAACAGTGTGTACTTGAGGGCAAGGAATCACAGCAAGCCATGAAGGCTGCATCTTTCCTGAGCCAGCTGAGGGCGAGAGGACCAGCGGGCAGATCTGGGATCTCTGTTGAAACACCCACACCCTATTTCTGTTCCGAAGGACTGGGGACCAGGCTCCTTGTGTCTCTAGGTCTGGTCTTAAATACGGCCACCTTCTTTCTTTGCTGCATCCTCCTTCCTGTGGCCTTTCATGCGTGCTGTGAAGGTTAAAGACATATACCTTTGGAGTGTTCGCACAGAGGTTGAACCAGGGCAGGCTGAGAGGAATGCAGTGCTTCAGGAAGTGGAGACATGGTGAGAGAAAGACTCACCAGGAAGTAAATGATACCCCAAAGTCGTGAGCCCCTGTTGTCCTCCCCAGGTCATTTCTCAAACGTCACTCGGTCGCTTTCAGCAAAGGCAGTATAACTTTGGGGTCAGAGGGACATGGAATTGTTTGTTTTTTTTCTTTCCTGTACCTACCTCATTTCTCCCCTTCTTTACAACACTTATTTATTAAGTGCTTATCGTATGATAGCTCTTTGCTGGTGTAGGGAATCAAAAGTAGAATCAGACAGACTAGGTCCCTGCTAGCATGGTGCTCTCATCTTGGAGGTGGGGGGTATAAGCTGATAATGATGCAAATAGATGAATAAGACAAGTTTTCATGCTAGGAAAACGAAATAGAATGTTATTGATACAGAGTGCCTGGGAAAGAAGTGCTTTATTGGATGGGTCTTTAGAAATGACCTCATAGAGGAAGTGATTTGCAGTCACCAAATGTCTGAGTTAAAAGTGCAGATCTTGGTGCTGCCATTCGCTAGCTGTGTGACTTTGGACAAGCTCACCAACCTCTCTGGGTCTGAGTTCCCTCCTCTGTAAGATGGAGTGAAAACTACCTTGCAAGGCTGCTGTGAAGATGAAAGGTAATGCATGAAAAGAGGTAATATATGAACAATGGAGAAAGACATGCAGGCATTCATCTTCACCATAAATAAGTGTTTATAACTAAGTCTTAAATGTTTTTCTAATGTCCAGGGAGTCAGAGATTTATGCTTGTCTTTACAAATCTACCCCTGGACTAAACATGGAGATGGGTCTTGGTATTTTTGTTTTCCTTCCTTTCTTCCAGGATCGTCTTACTTGAATTGTCCCCTTGCTCATTTCACTTTTGTTGCATTGAGATCATTCTGGTCTGGCCATACTTCCTTTATGTTTAGGAACAGTTTTTGGCTGCATTTTGGTGCAAAGGAGAGGGCCATGTCACCTAGGATTAAAAAGTAAAGCCTGAGATTGATTTTAGCAAATACACACGCACACCACAAAGAAATGACCCACGTAGAACTCCTGACTCCCAGGGCTGTTTTCAGCCCCTGGGTCACATGCTTCCTGTCTACACTGATGTGAAAATGTCAGTGTTCGTGCAGAAAGTAAAAGAAGAAGCCTCTCCTCCCACGCACCACTTCCAGCTTCCATCAGAGTTGACATCCATAGGCAATGGCATGTTTTAATTCACTCCTTTACGAAAGAAATCTTCAAAGCATTCAAATTACAGTAGCTGTGTTCTTTGATTCAGGTGTCCACGGGAAAAGGGTCTTGGGTTGCGTGGGAGCAAATGTTTTAAATCCGAACGTGGTAAGTTGAAATTTTAGGGAAGGCACTGGTAGAATGGTGTCTTTCTATAAGAAAATTGTGGGCTATTGAGCAATTTCAGGAAGGCTTCTGTGGCCTGCGCCCTTGCCACCCCCACCCCCGAGTGGGAGAACTTGCTGACACATTCACACACATTCCCCTACTTTCCCGCAAGGTCAAGAGCCGATGGGAAGGGTGGTCGTCCCCACTGATGGGACCATGTGTAGCTTTTGTAGGATAGGTTTTCTTTCTGGGAAGCTTAACTTGCTTCCACTGGAAGAAGATTTGAGGCAGAGAAATGTTATTGAGCCCAGTGGTTGAGGTTGTATATCAGATCAGGATAAAATAGACAGGAATGCTGTACTTACTTTGGTACCTTTTCTGTGATACGTTCCTGAATATTAACTGGTTCTAAAAAACATACATTAATTTTTTAACTGGAGATTGGAAACTTGATGAAGGGAAAAGCACACAGAAAACATAAGGATGATTTTCCTGTTTAACTTGGAACCTAGCGCAATCCCTATAAAGCCTACCTGGGCACCTCAGTGAGATGTGGCCACCTTGTTCCTCTTGCCTGAACCTGTCCCAAACAGTTGGAGGTGGTATTCACAGGCACTCCAATATTGTAACAATCCCTTCTCTGTCAAAAGGACTGAGTATACTTCTGTTTAATTTTTTTTTGCATTTGAAATCTTTTAGCAGTAAATGAAAAGGTATTATTTCGGGGTCAGATTGCTCTGTGTAAACTGCAAATAACTTGAGAAATAACTCAAACTCAAATAACTCATAAGTCTCAAATAACTGCATAACTTGAGAAAATTGGCATCTCAGCCAATAGAACCTTTTGCAACAAATTTATAATACTTGGGGCAGAGAATGACTGTGAATAAGCATAATGACTGTGAATAAACATTAAAATAGTATTGGCCAGTTAGGATCATTTCCTTTTAAGGGAAAAGGATGACACCAACTATGTATTCTTGAAAAGTCTGTTCATTTTTCAAGGTAGAGTTTACAATAGCTTATGTAAAAGAGTCTCTAAAAATATAAACAGCTGGCATGATTCCTGGTGACATTCCAAAAAAAAGTTTGCCCGTTTGCTCCAAAGAAGCATGGTTAGAGAGTAACCTTTGAGAGAAACTGGCCTCTGGCTTGTGGTGTATGGGACAATCGGTGGTGGGTAGACTTTTTGGAACCACATCTTGCATCACCTTGGCATGGTCATTTATCCACTGGTGTTTAGGTAGATAAACACTAATCACATCTTATCTAGATGAAGGCTGGAGGTATAAATGCTAAATGACGGGGTCGTGAAATGCAACTCTGTCGATATTGATAGCGTGTGGGTGCTTTATATCACTGTTGATTCAGAAGTGAATGAGAGAATTTGATGCTGTTCACTTGATCATAGTATTGCAGTTGCTAAAATGCACACTTTAATGGCAAGGGGCTGAATGGCAAGAACAATTAATTGGGATTTGTTTCTGGAGTCAGTGATATACACGTCACTCTGCTGGCCGAGGTACCCCTCTTTCTCACTCTTGGTTTCATACACCTGTCATCTTTCTAATCAGATTTCACTGGCAGCCAGCTCCCTTGTCCTCATGTGTTTCCCCTAGTGGGCACTTTTATTTTGCCTGCCTGTAATCACTTTTCCAAATTCTTGTAACAGCCCCTTCCCACATGCTTAGCCTACATGCTTGAGTTTCATGGCTTTGGGGTGGAGAAATTGATACAGGCTCGCCATGCTTCTGTATCACAGGGATCGGTTTCAGGGAGTTACATGTAGACTAATGTAATGAATCCCAGGATTTGCTTGGGTGCTCACAGAGAGTCTCCTTTTATTTCCATTGATCTTGAACTTGGGAAGGTTGTTGTGTTTTAGAATGAAGCCCTAACTTGGAGGCAGAGAAAAACTAAGTCCTTATTTTGGGTTAATGTTAGTTGCTATAATGAAGTGGCAGATGATAATCATATAAGTAGTAGTTCCTGGTAGGCAGACAGCTTTCCTCCATGTGACAAATCAAGAACCCAGGCTCCTTCCATCTTCTGGTTCTGTCATTGCCTAGAACCCTGGCATCTTTTGTGTCTGATGGTGGAAAGGAAGAGGAGAAGGTATAACTTAAGTCCCAAAGTGACAGGCATCACTTCTGCTCAGATTCTCTGGCAAGGTCCAGTTTCATATCTAGGTCTGGATGCCGGGGTGGGAATTGGGAAAGAGAGACCCCAGCTGAACAGCAAAACCTCTAACTTAGAAAGGAGAACCCACTTTTGGTGGATAGCTAGCTATCATCACCATGGTCCTAGTAGGAGGGTTTTGGCTTCTGAATCGAGTTGTGCCTATCTTTGCTTAGGTTTATCCTTGGTCTTTTCTGTTATTTTATTTTATATCTTTTTTTTTCTGATTAAAAGTGGTTAATTTGAATTTTCTGTCACTCCAGTGGGGGCCACCTGAGCTGATCCATTGTCTAAAGCCCACCTGTCTGCATTGCTTCCTATTTCCAGTTCACTGATTAAAATCACCACCCCATTTCCAAACAACAACAGTACATCCACCACTACCACCATCACCTTAGTGCAATCATTTTCAAAATATGGCCTCCAGACCAACAGTTTCAGTGTCCCTTAGTAACTTGTTCGAAATGCATATTCGCAGCCCCTACCCACGACCTTCTGAATCGGAAACTGTGGCTGGGGAGTCCCAGCAGTCTGTGTCTTTCAGTAAGTCCCCCAGGACATGCTGATGCGCACACACTTCCCTAATGCTTTTACCATAAGTTCTGTGTCTCCATAGGAAAAATACCCTGGATTGGAATATATTTTGTAAAAAAAAAAAAAAAAAAAATAGGGTGTTGCTTGTTATCGTCAGGCTAGAGAGGATCATTGATAATCACATACTGATTTTAAAAAAAGGAAAATTCCCTCTAGAATGTTAGTGATCAGATGTACATTAGTGAAACCTGGTAGGGTGCTGGGTTGTCCAGATGTGAGCTCTGAGTGACTTGGAGTTAACCTGGCTGTACTCCCATAAGGAGCCCTCACCCAGGTCTCAGAGGGCTGTAGTTTATCAGAGATTTGCAAAGTGTGAAACTTGAAGCACACTGCAGTCACTTGACTGAATGATTTGGTTGAGAAACAGAGTGATGGTGGTTTTGAGTGTGCCCGCATGACCAAATTGTTTTCCACAGAACTTGTGCTGAATAAAATTTGAAATACGACTGTCAGCCTGTTTTCCTGTCTTAATGAATTCCAGACAGTTTGTAGAATGTGGGATCTTCCAAAACAGAGGGGCGGGGTGACTGCGACCAGCCAGCCTCTGTTTAGTCGCATGTTAGGGTGTCCCGACATAACAGATTGTCCCCTTCATTCTGAATCTCACCAGGCCATCCTTCTGTCTAAAGAAGAGGGCATGGCAAGGCCAGTGTTATGTCAGACAAGCAGGGCCTATAGGGTAGATCTGGACTTCTTACTTGCCAAGAAATTCAACCTCTTCTTATTTTCAATCCACTTAAACCCAAGCATTTTGATTCTTTTGTTTTTTTCTTTTGCTGCATGCTGACCTTCTCCAGACAAAAAGCCCTGATGCTTTTTTGGCAAAGAATCTTTTATTATTGTAAACTGGTTAAGAGCTGTAAACAGTTGAAGAAGTCTAGAGTTCTGGGTTCAACCTTCTGAGTAAGAAGGATTAACTTAAATTTCAGTTTGACCAGCTACTAGTTCTTTTTTTTTTCTCTTTGAGCAAGTTATTCCTGTAGTCTCTATTTCAACAGAGGACTAAGTGGGGTGAGTGGATAATAATATTATCTAAGTTGTAGGATAATTGAGTGAATTACAAAGGAATACTTGACTTAATTCCCCAGCCCAAAGCCTGTGCTCAGTAACCAGGCTCTCACTGTGATTCCATCTTTGCCCATAGCACCAGCAGGGTGAAATGAAATGAATTTTTGACTTGAAATGAATTTTTAGTTTGAGACACTGCACTAAGAGAAAATGACTCAAAGACAATGAGCAGGAAAACAAGAGGGTTCACAGAACAGAAGGGGAGTGGGGCCAGATTATCTCTTGGTTAGATGATCCAGAACCATCATTCCAACCCAGGCCAACTCTAGCCAGATTCTTCTGTAGGGTTCTTCTGAGCCTCTTTTTGCTCATCGGAGTCTTATGTTGGCTTGACCCTGGGCTTCTGAATCTACTAACCCAGTGATTCTCAAAAGTGAAAAATTAAAAATGTTAGTCTCTCAGTTGTGTCCAACTCTTTGCGACCCCATGAACTTTAGCCCACCAGGCTCCTCTGTCCATGGATTCTCTAGGCAAGGATACTGGAGTTGTAGCCATTTCCTACTCCAGGGGATCTTCCTGACCCGGGGATCGAGCCCTGGTCTCCTGCATTGCAGGCAGATTCTTTCCTGTCTGAGCTACCAGGGATTAGCATGAGGAACTTTTGGAGTAGATGCAGGTTGAACAGTGATGAACTCCGGGATGCCTCACAGGGAGGTATTTAAAGACAGCACGTGCTATTTACGGGTAAGGCATTACTTTTGTTGCCAGAACATTCTTTGCCTTTATCAACATGTTTCCCTTCATCGTAATGATAGGCCAGCAAGGTGAAGGAATAAATAATGAGGTGCACTAACTTAGGTTTCTCAACACCGTGTAGGGCAGCAGCCGAACTCCACGGCTGTGTCCACACCGGCGTCTGTCATTCCTAACTGTCACGTTTCGACTTGGCCTGTAGTGAGTTCCTCCTTTATCTTTTCGCATTTCACAGGACAGCCTCGTTACACAGTTACCTTTATCCAGTAAAAGCTGTAATACCTCATGTTGTCAAAGTTCAATATCTTTGTATCTTTCATTCTTCTAGAATTTTTTCTGTCCTAGTAGCACGGCGTAGCTATTTTAGAGCCTAAATATCCACACCAATATGATAGCTTGCTTTTCTTTTCTTTTTTTCAGCTTTATTGCAGTGTGATTGACAAATAAGAATTTTATATATTTCCGGTGTATAACATGATGCTTTGGTCTGTGTATACATTGTGGAACAATCACCACGGTCAAATGACACGCTTTGCTTGAGCCTCACAGAGTTTCTCCCCCAAACTTGTGGCTAAACCAACCACCGGGAAGCAGAAAGGGAGACTAGTTTGAAGAACCTCCATCTTTCTCAGAAGAAAAATTCCCATTATCTCTTGCACATAAGCGGAGGCCTTCATCAGTTACAGCTTAGACTTGTTACCTGGGTAACGAGGGTCCCGGCTGCATTGGCTGGCTGGGAAGGTTTGGTGAGGTAGTGAGAGTACTTACTGTAGTAAGGGTGCAGTGGATGCTAGCTGTACCTGCTGCTGCACCTGCATTACTGTTGCTCTCTGCCTCCTGCTCCACCCAAGTGCTGCTACTGGTGTCATTGCCATTAGAATTTAGGAGTTTACATAGGAAACACAGAAGTGGTTCATCTGTACAGGTGCTGCTGACACTACCGTTGTTCTGTCACCGTTAGGCACATACAGTCAGTTTTCATGTGTTTGGGATTCTTGCAGTGAGTTTTCAAACCTAGACTTGCATTTGGTTGTCACCCAGCAGTCTTCTGGACCCCTTACCCCAGCTATCAGCTGTTGTGTGCAGAGGAATGGGAATTAGTTTGATTCCCAATCAGTGGGAGACATTTCCTACCAGTAACCAGACATAGATTCATACAAACACATATGGAATTCTCAAGGCAGCATTTTTCAGGGTATTTGCAGCCTTTTTGTGGTACTGTCTGGACTGTTTGAAATTTGGTTCTCTGCTCAACAGTTCCTTTCCTGAGTTTTATAAAGAAACAGGGAAAATGACAGTTTCTCTCTTTCCATGTAATTGAAATCCACCCCCACCCCCGCCACATCCATACCCACACCCCCACAGAAGTGAAAGAGGTGGTGAGTTGGATACTTGAGGGTGAGATCCAGTGTGTTTGGGGAATTCCTGAGCATAGGACAGGATGAAGCGTGAGAAGGATGGCCAGAAACTGCCCAGCCTGATGGGTTTCTGAGCTCTTCATTTTAGTGAGCGAACAGGATGAATCGGCTGTGTAGGCTGGAGTGGAAAATGAAGACACGCGTAACTAAAGGGAAGAGGAAATGGGCAAAGGCAGTTTGGGGAGTTTTCAGAGTACATTTATGCCTTGGGTGTCTCAACAGATGGACGTGAAGAGATCTAACTCTTCCTCTATTTTCTTAGAGTCATAGTTTGGGAATGATTTGGAAGATCCTTGGGCAAATTTTCCTTTCCCATGAGGTAAAATGATACTCAGTAAATATTTATTGAGTCCACTGTGGAGTCTGGAGATGATGGTGAACAAAGAGAGTCAACCTTAAACTGCTGTTGCTTTTGGCACATGCGTGGCTGCCCAGGGCTAACACGGAAGCCACAGCAGATCATCCTGGGCCAGAGGATCCCTTCCTCGGGGGGAAGAAAGGAGTGTACTTGGACTCAGTTACCCTGTGAAAGAAATATGCTTAAGTGACATATTTATTAAAGGAGAGTAATGTGTTATTTGGGGCTTCTCAGGTGGCTCAGTGGTAAAGAATGTGCCTGCCACTGCAGGAGATGCAACAGATGCAGGTTCGATCTGTGGGTCGGGAAGAGCCCCTGGAGAAGGAAATGGCAACCCACTCCAGGATTCTTGCCTGGAAAAATCCCATGGACAGAGGAGCCTGGCGGGCTACAGTCCATGGGGTTGCAAGGAGTTGGACGTGACTGAGCAACTGAGAACACACACACACAATATTAATCCAATATAGCCAAATATTACCAAGTCAAAATGTAGTCAGTATAAATATTATTATTTTTTGATTGAGGTATAATTGACTTATAACATTATATTACTTTCAGGTACATAATGTAATGATTCGATAATTGTGTATATTGGAAAATGACCACCACAAGAAATCTAGTTAGTATCCATCACCATACATAGTTACAAAAATTTTTTTTCTAAAAATTTTTTCTTGTGATGAGAACTTTTTAAAGATTTATTCTCTTAGCAACTTTTAAATACACAATGCAGTATTTTTTTTTCTGATTTTTATTTAAAAATTAATTTAAAAAGTTGAAGTATGTTGATTTACAATATTAAATTAGTTTCAAGTATACAGCATTATGATTTATTTTTGCAGGTTATACTCCATTAAAAGTTATTATAAGATAATAGGTATAATTCCCTGTGCTATGCAGTATATCCTTGTTGCTTATTATAATACAGTATTATTAACTATAGTCACCATGCTTTGCATTCCATTCCATGACTTACTTATCTTACAACTGGAATTTTTTTCTCTTTGACTACCTTCACTCTTTTTGCCCACCCCCACAACCCCTGTGTCTGGCAATCAACATTCTGTTTTCTGTATCTGTAAGCCATCCCCTCCCCGCCTTTTTTTTTAAGGCTCCACATGTAAGTGAGATCATAGATAATGTAGGGGATCATGTATAGTGTAAGTGAGAAACATATTTGAAACTGATTTGACTGAAGACAGCCTTTAGCTGTCACCTTGTTTGAAGCCTTCATTTAAAAAAGGATGTGTATTTTAAGAAATCAAGCATCTTCTACCTATAAATATATTGATAGGAAATATTTATTTTATTTCTGTCAGTCGTCACCTGAAAGAGGCCCCAGGAAACATGTAACTTGTAAATTCCCTGGGCACCTGCAGGATAGTGAATGTCCAATAACAATTTCTTGAATAAAGAACTACCAATATAAATGGGCTTCCTTGGTGGCTCAGATAGTAAAGAATCTACCTGCAATATAGGAGATCCAGGTTCGATCCCTGGGTCGGCAAGATCCTCTGGAGAAGGGAATGGCAATCCACTCCAGATCATAGCCAAAAGGAAAAAAAAAAAGATTGATTCATTAACAGAGGAGCCTGACACGCTATAGTCCGTGGGGTTGCAAGAGTCGGACATGACTTAGTGACTAAACCACAGCATTGAACTAAGGGCTAACAGAGTCATGTCTGAAACAAGATTATCTAATACCTGTGCTTTCTCCATAAGATACCTCACAGTCTTCTCACCCTCAGCACCACTAGAGGATACCTCAGCACTAGCAGGGGCTTGCCTGGTGGTTCAGACGGTAAAGAATCGGCCTGCAATGTGGGAGACTGGGGTTCAGTCTCTGGGTTGGGAAGATCCCATGGAGTAGGAAATGGCAACCCCCTCCAGTATTCCTGCCTGGAAAAATCCCAGGACAGAGGAACCTGGTGGGCTACAGTCCATGGGGTCACAAGAGTTGAACACAACTGAGGGACTAAACCACCGCCAGACTTTCGGGTTGTCAGTAAAGTTACCAACAGAAAACATAAGAATGCAGATAGTGTAGTGCTGAATGAGCCCCCACCCCCACCCCAAGACACTTGTGAAAACTGAAACAAGGAGGCCGAGTGTTGCCTTGTTTGACCTCAGTTGGAAATGCGTGTGTGGGTGACTCAGATTTCTCACTTCTCTGTCCACAAATGACTGTAAAAATGCTGCAAATATTAATTTTGGGGTTACAAATAAGTTTTAGTGAGTCGGTAAATTTGCAAATAGGGAATCTGTGAATGATGAGGAGTGATTGTATTAAAAACTGTTTTCTAGTGGTTCTTTCTCTGATCTAAAAAGCATCTCACTGGGGAACATATTTTTAAACACTGTCTGCTCTGAAATTGTTGTGGACTAAACTTGAAGCCACAATAATGAAACTTTTCCAGGCACCTAATCTTCTCTTTTTATGAGTTTATTTACAATAAAAATGGTTTATCACTTCCAGATCTTTAAAGTTGGGTGGGGCTGTTCAGATATGTAACTCTTTATTTTGATATAATTTCTGTTGTTCTTTAGAAGATGAATAGTGAGAATATGGACCAGGGAAAAGAGTACAGAACAATGGTGGCGACCACCGCTGCAGAATCCCGCAGAAGGCGATAAGATGGCTTAGAAATTCTGCAGGCAGTTTTTGAAGTAACCAAGCTCAGTTTAGTCATGGCCTAAAAGATAAAGGTGATGCTTTGACTTCCCAGTGTATTGAAAATTAGCATATTTTAATTATAAGCACAGTCATTATTGTAAACGTTAATTGAGTGCTTGTTGAGAATGCTTGGAATTCTTTTAAGAAGGGGGGAAGAAAAGAATTGTTTTCAGTAGGTCCAGTAGTTTCGAGTGGCACAGCAGATAGATCATACAGTTTAATAACAACAAAGAAACACAAACAAAAACAATAATAGCAGAAGCACCTCGCATTTTCAAAGTCCTTACTACAGGCTGTGTCTTGTGTTAGTGCTTTAATCTCATCTGCATTTTGGAGACTGAAGCCCACTGGGGTTAAATAATGAAAATTATAGAACAGTGGAGTTAAGTATTGAACGTTGCCGTCTTTTTCTGCGTTCCACCTGTACCTTTTACACTTTTATAATGTATCCTTGTGTATTATAAAAAGAATGGCTTCCTTATTAATAGTTTGTTTGTGTGTGTGTCCCTTTGTCTCTTTGTCTTAGTCCTGGAATAAGGAAGTTACCTATGTAATTTTTTATTTTTTTTGTATTTTGCACGTATTAGAAAAGTAAGAAGCCAAACTAGCAGTAATGAATAGCTCAGATCTAGTTTACTTACAAGTTTATTGAGACATCTACTAGCTCCATTTCAAATGCTTTGTATAATTTAATTCTGTGAGGTAAGTGTATGTGTGTTTACTTGCTCAGTCGTGTCTCACTCTTTGTGACCCTATGGACTGTAGTCTACCAGGCTCCTCTGTCCATGGCGTTCTCCAGGCAAGAATATTGGAGTGAGTTGCCATTCCCTTCTCCAGGGGATCTTCCCAACCCAGGGATCAAACCCAGGTCTCCTGCATTGCAGGCAGATTCTTTACCGTCTAAGCCACCAGGGAAGCCCCGTGAGGTAGGTAGGATCCCATTTTATAGATAAATTTAGGCTTGGCCATTGTAAGTCACTTGCCTGAAGTCATTCAAATAAGGGCAGAACCAAGACTTAAACTAGAGGATTGTTTGACTTCAAAGCTTCCCCTCTTATCTGCCCTGCTACAGTAGTAGTTGTTCAGTGGCTAAGTCCTGCCTGACTCTTTGCAACCCTACAGACTGCAGCACAACAGGTTTCCCTATCCTTCACTATCTCCCAGAGTTTGCTCAAACTCATGTCCATGGAACTGGTGATGCCATCCAACTGTCTGCTGTCCCCGTCTCCTCCTGCCGTCAGTCTTTCCCAACATCAGTGTCTTTTCCAATAGGTCAGCTCTGCTCACCCTGCTGCAGTGGTTACTGTGTATATTGAGGCATGGAATGGAGGGCTGAATAGGAAGAGATCTGGGGCAACAACTCATGTTGACTTTGGAAGAGAAACAGGACTAGGTGTCTGATGAAGTAAAGAGAGACTCTGGGTGTGGTTGAACATCTTAATCCAAGATAAATAGATGTATCTATTAAAGGTGCTCACTGAATGCTTGGCTGCCTTGTCCTTTGTTTTCAAAGCTGTTTCTGATGATTGAAAAGAGGTAGGCTGTGAAGGCTTCAAGAAAGGTAGCAAAAGATGGGATGGTGTATACGTAATCATTCACAGGGGTGTGGTGTGTAAGTTGTAAATTTTCATCATTCCCCAGTAAAGATCTTCTTTGAATGACCTTAGTTGGTGACAGCAAAAAGTCTTATCTACATGCCCATCCTTGTGGTCTCCCACTGAACATATGTAGTTCCTAACATCTTGGTATTTTCTATTTGTCTCTCTCTCTCTCTTTTCCCCCTCTAACTTGACTTGTTAATTGCTTTTCGTGTATGTCTTTGTGAAGTTGTAGTCAGTCTATTACGTTCTGGACTGTTTATCTTTGAATGCCAAAGGTCTTGAAACATCATAATATTGGGTAATGAACATAACTTCTGCCTTGACATGTGGGTGTTAAGAATATTAGTCATTGCAAAGTATTAAGTTAAATATTTTCAATAAAAGGATATAATGATCTAATAGAGAGGAAGAAGTTATAAAAATTCTAATTGATGGCTTTAACGATGAACCATATACACAGTGGGTTCCAGCAGCAATGGGTTAGAGATTCTCAGAATAAATGTAATGGTATTTTTACTTTTTATTAGTGGGAGAGGAGAAAGGCCAATAATAAAAGGAAAACGCACTTAATTCTCATGTATACTAAGAAAAATGAAAACCATTTGAGTTTTCAGCGCTTCTGCTCCTGATTTAGTACCTCACATGCATCTTTAACTGCCATAAGAAGTGTTGGAGATTTCCATCTGGGCTGCATCTTAACAGCAAGCCCTTATTCTTGCAATGATCTGTTTTCTGGAGAGTGTCAGGTCATCCATTGCAACACCATCAGAGAGCCAGGGTTTTCCTGAGCAAATAAGCTAGGTAGGTCTTTCCATGTTGAGTTGATTTTATGAAGAGTTTTGGTCAACATTAGTCATTATGAAACTATGTGCCTGCTGCCCTGGTTTATCTCTGTAGACATCTCTCCATGGCAGAAGATGGAATCCTTGTCTCTTCATGTCTCTAGGCATCAGAAGATGTTAGAGTTGTATTTGTCTGTTTCTTGCTAGAGAGTGTTGAATGGGTGCTGGTCTTCTCTGAACTAAACAGGGAAAATTGTTTAGTTGAGTGTTTGGTTATCGGCACTCTCTTATTTGGGATCGAGTGGTTTAAATTGGAGATACTGTGTGCTACCTGTCCTTTGCCTTGCCAGAAATGTTCAGTCATTCATCCAAGACCTTGTTTTAGTTTCAGAACAGAGAGCATAAATTATGTCTGTGGCTGCTGTTAAAAGTTTCTCAACAGACTGGCTATCCTCAAAGGGTGTCTGAGTCAACTATAGCACTTATGGGAAAAATGTTCATCTCCAGTGTGATATCATTTACAAGTCGATAATTGTCTTCAAGATCAATATATGATATTTTGAGTGTTGGAGAGTGTGTGGAAGGAAAATCTCACATCTGTGGTAATATTTCTGGAAGGATTATTGATCTCTAGTCCTCATATATGTGATTCTCGATTTATTTGCTATCATTATTAATTGAATGTGTAGATAAGGAGGTTGATTTGAATGAGAGCCAAGCAACCTGTTGATGTAAAGTATTTTTTTACCTTTTATGATTCCCATTGTTAGCACCTCCCTCCTTGCTGGCTGGATTCCCTGTCATTTTAAGTAGGCAGCAATTACTGGTTTGTTTAAGAAGTTGGCTCCTGCTGCCAATGATCCTATTAATTATCACTTCATCTCTCATTTAATCTTCTTAGTGTTGAGAGAGGGTGCATGTAAGCCTGTGGCCAAGCAGCTACAGTCACATCTCCGTAATCATCTCCTTTTTGTGACAGTTCAGCAGGCTCAATGTTCAGCCAAAGGGCTGAGGCAGCCCTGGTGAGTGTTTTCAACTCTTCTGTAGGTTGTTCCGTCAGTTGAGTTTGGTGTGGTTTTCTTCTCCCTCTGACTCTGGCTTCAGTAAAACCTCTTGGTTGGCATTTGTGTGGGGAGTTCAAACCTGTTCCGGGTCCATCTGTGAACTCAGATGGGACACTGTGAAAATACTGGGATGATTTTCTCAGAAGCTGTTTTTTCTCTCTGGGGAAAAGGCCACCATGGAATTGACTCTTTGTCAGTCTTCAAAGAAGGTAATGTAAATAATAACCAAAGTGACTTAGTTTTTACAAGTTCATGTCGTTCATGAATGTTTTTTGAAAAGTGATACTCTTTGCGTAATGTTGAATCTTTGGTTCTTGTCACTCATGAATAGTTAAATTGCTTTCTGTTTGTTTCCAGAAATGTTTACTTTACTTGTTTCAGTGACTTTTTTCCCCAGATATTCTACTGGATCGTTTGATTAGATTTGGAATGCTTATTCTTCCTTTTCCACTTTTTCTGTTATTTTTGGCAGTGATGGTGTTTGAAGCTGTTGAAGTGATTCACTGCAAAGTGAATTAATTTTCCACATCTTCAGATGTGTTTTCCAGTTGCCCCCAAGTTTCTTTTCCCCCTTCTCATATGATTCCCCATCCGCAGTTCTGTCATTCTTGCTGGATCCATTATAAATGCTGATGTCACTGAATTTCTTAAATTACAGCTGGTGGGGATTAACAGAAATTGTAAGCGAATACCACTTCCTCATTTTGCTATTTTCTTGACTAATTATTGTCCTTTCAAATTCTGTAGGAGGATGGGGATTTGGAAGTAAGTTCTCTGTCTTGGTGTTAAAACAGCACTTTTCTGTTAATGTTATTTTTCAAAAATAGTTTGATTTTAGGATGCTCCCTACCTAATGTACTCTTTCTTAATCTCAGATAGACTTTCCCCACTTAGGATTTTGCACATTGAGTTGTCTTCTATCCTGGGTAAAAGGTTTTGAATACTTCCCTTAAGTTTCCTTATATAGAATATTTTTACTCAACAGTCCTTCGCCAGCTACAGACTGTTAATGGTACTAGGTGAAGGGTTGTGATTCATTGATTTTTTTTTTTCCTCCAGAGTCTTTTGTTCTTTAAGGAATGCCTGCCTCTGTCCCCATTGTTTTCTTATTTAGAATCTGAATGTTCTTGGTGAGAGTTCTTGGTTGCTCAGTACCTTCAAAGATGAATTTTTCTGGCTTTGCAGTACCTGTTCTAGCATTTGGAGCCAGGAGTCCAGAATGTCTTGTCACTCTGTGGCTTGATTGAGGGTTCCCTGAACCTTGTCCAAGAATCTTCGGGGCGGGACTTTGGAGGCCACCTGGATGTGTGCGTAAATGGTGCTGGAGCTCTGCAGGTGGCAATATTGATCGAATTGCAGTCCATGGAAACAGAAATAGAAAGGGTTCAGCATTTGCACTTTCCTCTGGTGGTGTTTTTGCTTATTTTGTGTATTTAGAAAAGGCAGCCGTATGCAAACTGCTGACTTACTATTTTCCCTGGAATGGAAACCATTTGGATTATTTCAATGAGTTTTAGCTAAGATTTGTTTGTTCATAGTATTAGTTTTGATTTCTGATGTCCTTTTCATAATAAGACCCAAATGTGTCTTTTTACTCTATGGAAATATGTGTTCCTTGGAGTCTTGGGATTTTGCAAACCATGAATTTGAAAAATCATATGTTCCCTTCATAGTCAAAATGGAAACTCCTTAGTGAAAATTATAGGTAGATAATACTTCTTTTTGGGTCAATTACTTTCTTTGAAGGAAAAAAAATTTTTTTGGCTGAATTATTTAAGATTTCAGAGCAGTCATTTTTCCTGCTTAACTTTCCCACTAATTATTTTTTCTCATTTTTAAAGAGAAAAAGATTAAACTGAGAAATTGCAGACCCAAAGCACATTTACTCCACTATCTGATGTAAGATGGTGACTGTTTTTTTTTGTTGTCTTTGATGATACAGAGGATTTAGTTTAACTTTTAGTGGTAAGATTTGGATTAGGTTTAAAAATAGAACTTCCTTACTGTAAGAACTATTATGCACTGGTTTGAGTTCCTGAGCATTAAGATAATTGTTTAACCTCTGGAAAACATGAATTATAGGGTCTCTGTAAGCTTAACTAACACTTCCTTCTAACATTGTGATAAGTTCTTTGATGATAAGATTTGGGAATGATATAGCTATCTGAAAAATATTTCAAATATCACTGTGGGGTTTTTGCTTAAATATGAGTTTTTAAAAGTTTGGATAAATAGAAAAAAGAGAAAGAATAGTTATAATATGGGTGAAATATTTGGAATTAGGTTTTTTTTTTTTGGTGCACAGCATGTGGGATCTTAATTCCCCAACCAGGGATCGAACCTGCACCTCCTGCGTTGAAAGTGTGGAACACTGGACTGCCAGGAAAGTACCTGGAGTTAGGTATTGTTTTTAAAAAGAGTTTTTGTATTATCAGGGCAGTGTCACTACATATAATGGAAGTTTTCTAGTGGGGAGGTGGAAGTTGAAAACATGAGGTGGTAGGAGGAGTCACAGATTAGGCGTCGAGGAAACTGAATTTCACTAGGTTGATGACTGTGAATATTTTTGTTCATCATTTTATCTCAGCAGATGGCACCATGCAGAACCTAACAGTCACTCAATAAATGTTGACTGAGTGCCCGTATTGGGAGGCCTGGTTCCAGGCCCAGCTGTGCCATTCATTAATCACGTGACCCTCAGCTAGCCATTCATGAGGAGCCGTGGCAAATATTCTGCCTGCTGGGGCAGGAGACACAAGAGACGTGGGTTTGATCCCTGAGTCAAATTTCCTGGAGTAGGAAATGGCAACCCACTCCAGTATTCTTGCCTGGGAAATCCCATGGACAGAAGGACCTGGTGGGCTGTAGTCCATGGGGTTTGCAAAGAATCAGACACAACAGAGTGACTACACACACACACACACACACACACACACACACACACATACACACACACACACAGAATCTCCTCTTATGTTTAATCAAGGGGAAGGACTGGACAATGGTGGCTGTGTGGTGCTCTGTTGATTCCTTCCCCCAACTGCACCTCAGTAGATGTTACTTATAGTCACCTCTCTTTGTTCCATGAACCTAGAAGGAGCCTTGGGCCCTTCTGAATTCATTGCTCTAGGCTTCCATGTCTCACCGTGGACACTAGAGGCAAAACTTATTTGCTCTCTCAGAAGTATCTTCTGTCTGAGGTCCCTTACTATGGCTCCTTGATTTGGGGTTCTTTGATTTGTTTTTGATACCTCAATCCCGAGTACAAGTAGGCAACATTCTATGAAGTTTCTTGGTCAGCAGGTGTTCACTTAAACAATGAAAACAACAGTGACACACACCATTGTCCCTCCTTTCAATAATTGTTCTGGTAGATTTAGCAGATAAATATAGAACTTAATGAATGAGTCTGGACAATATTCCTCCAGTGGAATAAGAGGTCAAGAAATGATTAGCTTAACAGAGTTTTCCACAACCCATTTATCCCTTGAGGAAGGGTTTGTTCAGTACCAACTGCCTTCCAGGCACCGTGCTAGGGTTAAAATGGCCAGTCCATAAGACAGGGGCTCTGCCTTCTTGTATCTCACCAAGGTGAATGTGATGTTAGGTCTGTAATTATAGCTTTAGGGACAAAAGATGGAGGGATCAGTTCCTCTGAGGGGAGAGGGGAAGAGTGAAATTTCATAGAAGAAAGGAAGTTTGAGTTCATTATTGAAAGACGACGGCCAAGCAAATGAGAGGAGAGCCTTCTAGACAGGACGCTTGGAAATACAGTCCAGCGTTTTGCCTTTCGGACGTCGTAAACTTCTGAGTGTGGCTGGAGCCGTAGGGAGTATGGCTGGATTTAAGCAGACGGAGAGCACTGTGGCTGCCAGCTGAAGAGTAGGCTGGAGGGTGGCCAAGGTCTGGTGTCACGGAGGCCAGTTAGGATGGTTCCAGCTTAATAGCCTTTGTGAGAAATGATGATGCACACGCACCATTTAGCTCTGAAGGGAGGTCATGATTGTGAGAGGATACATACCTTGGTCACAGATTTTAAGGGCAATGAGGGCAAAAGTAAGATTTGTGTGTACACTGTTTACTGGTGGCAACAGTGACTGCTCATTCATTCATTTATCCATCACATCACTGGATGCCTGTTTTGTACCATACACCTGGGAAACACAATAGTGGATAAAGCAGACATGGTGTCTGTCCTCAAAAAGTCGATATTCTTACGGAAGACACAGTCTAGTGTTCGGATGGTTATAGATTATTATGTATTTATAAGTTAAGTGAGAAAAATTCTGTGTGTCAGTTCTTTCCATAGACACCCTCTCCTTTTCTTGCAGCCAACTCATATTCTGATCAACATGTTTTCTGTTCCCTATAGGAACTTTGGAGGGTAAAGTTAGATAAACATTGTATTATATATACCTAGTATTGCACATGCTTACACACACACACACACTCACACTCACACTCACACACTCCCTCTCTCTCTCTGATTAAAGACATCTGTCTTCATTCCAGAGGTAGACAAACACTTCAAATAAGGCATATGAGAGTTCCCATAGTAAGTCTACTACAGGTAAAGTTCTGGATACGTTCTGATATTTTCTGAACTCTGATGTTTTACATGCAGTAATCCTTTTTGTTTAGTTCCAGATCCAAGCTGAAAAGTCTTTGCTCTTGTGATCTTTCCACACATAACTGGATCTTGAAGCTGGCTCTGGTGGCTGCTTCATGTCTGTGTTCCAGGTTATAGCCTGTGTTTGGGATTCATGTACAGGAGGAAGAATTTGCCTCTAGGCAGCAAGACTAGTTGACATCAGATAAGTGGCTTCTTTAAAAGAGATGTTTTGGTACAGAAATGACAGTAACAACAAATTCTTCTCCAATTAGAACTTTTCTCTACATTCTCCATCTAACTCAGGATAACGTTTAAGATTATAAGGAGTCAAAATTCAGCTGGATGGGTCTGATAAGAATTCCGAGGAGGCCATTCTGGGTTTAAGCACTCACTGTTCTTTGAAGATGAAGCATTCTGACATGACAGTGGTAATTGCAACTGGTTTTAAGTGGCAAAGGGATTTTCTCCATTTTGCATGACTTGGAGAGGTCGTGTTTTGTTAGGACTAAGACTGAATACAGACCCTGCGAGCTTCAAATCCCAGCCACACTGACGAGCAGCTATGTGAGTTTGGGCAAAATGCTAAGATTCTTGGTTTCTTCACCTGTAAAATGTGGCAGCTATTAAGCAGGTAAGACCTTTCATTAAACCTGTCTGTATTTGACTCTATGTCTACTAGTCTGTGACACTGGGCAACTCGTTTACCTTGTATCTTGCTTTCATTAATAGTAATAATAGTAATAGTTACTACCTGTTGAGGATGGAGTAAGAATTAAATGAGATAAGGATTTGGCATAGTACCCAGCACATAGTACTCAGTATAACTTGTTATTTTTCCTGCATCATTACCTCGAGCGTTCTGAAACGTTCCGTAATGCTATTTGGTGACTAACTGTATTCTTTCTGAAAATTAAGCCATCACCAAACACATTCATTGCTCTGTGATTTCTTCTCTCTCTCTTTTTTTTTTTTTAAATTAAAAAAAATACAGTTTCTGAGTTTGGAGTAGGATTGCCAGATAAAATACTGGATGTCCAGGTAAATTTGAATTTTGCACAAAGAATAATTTTTAGTATAAACTTTCCCCCAATATTTCATGGGATGCTTATACTAAAAAATTATTCTTTGATCACTAAATTTACATTTAACTGAGCATTCTATATTTTTATTTGTGAGATCTTGCAACCCTTGTTTTGGGGTAATACCCCTTTTACGCTGTCATCCTTTTTTTTTATTTTAACTCACTGAAAAGTATATGAATGCTTAAGCAAACATAGTGAGTTTACTCACTTGGAACATGAGTTTAGAACTAGTTATGCAAATTTGATGGGACATTTCCTGTCTGTAGTAAACTGTCTCCTCCTAATTCTTTTAAAGTAGTGGGACCATCACATTGAGATTATGGTGACTCCTGAGTAGTATGTAGTGAGGAGTTGCTTGAAAATTCTGAAGTGCTCTTGTGTCATTTCTCCCCAGAGGGAACTGGGTCTTAATCATGACACACTAATGGGGAGGTGTGAATTCCAGAGAATCCTGAAGAGCTCATCATTGAAGGAAATTACCTCATTAGTCTTAGAGTTGCCTATCTAGGGATGATCGTACCCAATGGCTGGCCTGCTTTTCCAGAATAGGAAAATAAACACATGGAGTGGTTAGGTTAATAACTTAGATTGATTTCATTATACTTAAAACTGAAGTTAATTTTTAAGTAGGTTTGGTTCTTAAGCTATTAGACTAGTTGGAGATGTTGAGAAAATTAAATCCAAGACTAAGATACCTTCCATTCAACCAGCATTTATTTATAGTATCTCTTGGATGTAAAGCAACTGCATAGGGGTAGAGAGGAATTGAAAAGTTCTGTTCCCCCAGATCCTTAGTGTTAAGTGGAGCAGTAGCCATTATGACACAAGACAGAATAAATAAAGCCAGGGTCTGGGCTAGTAAAGCCAGATCTCAGATGGGTGAGTCTAAGCCGTGATTAAATCTGAAAAGCAAATGGAGTAGGAATGGATCCTACTCTATTAAGAAGGGCTTCTTGGAGGGTCATACTGGAGAGAACTTTTCAAAGATGAGAGTGATTTCATTGGGGAAATGAAGTGTTCTAGATGTAGTATTAGCATGAAGGCAGCCACATTTTGAAAAAAATGTGTTACTTAGACCTGACAAAAATATACCTAGCATCGCCACTGGCTGTGACTTCTTCTCTTTTGTGAGGCTGTTTATGGTCTAGAATTTCCAGATCAGGAACTTGACTTCATGTAGGAGGAGCTAGACACATTCCATGCGGGTTTCCTAAATATTTTTTTGTGCACCTGCTGTTGCTATGAGTGAGGTGGCCTGAGAGACCCGGGCAGCGCTTAGCGACTCTTGTGAGTCACTTCAAACGCACTGCAAGTCACTGCAGTTAAATGTGGGTTTTTCCTGACATGAACATTTCCAGCGATATCTCTGGTTTCAATTGGGCAAAACCAACAGCAGAAGAATTCAATGAGAAGCTTTGTGTGAGGCCCTCTGACTTGCGGGAATATTTGCTTATGTGACTTTGAAGGCCAGCTTAACTCATTTCCTGTTGGGATGACATTTGTTTACTAGACTTGGCCATAGTCACAGTTAATAGCCTTAATGGTTTTGAATGGTCCCAAATGGTTCTCCAACAGTGCACCATTGGCAAGTGGGGGGAGGTGTATACAGATGGCATGTAATAAACACACACCTGCTTCAGCCTTTGTGGTTTTAAGAGAAGAGCTATCCCCATCTTAGATTTAACTGTGGAAATATGGGGAACTGGAAAGTAAGAGTTACCATTTCAGTAAATGCTAGAATCTTTTTCAACAGTTCTTTTCTCACAATTTTGCCTTTTTTTTTTTCTTTCTCTGAAATGATTCTGTATGAAATTAATGCTATTAAAAAATGGCTGTCCCGCATTTGGTGATTATAGAGATCACCCCTGATTCTCCAGGAAATTAATTAAAGCATAACAGGGGATTCACATTGGTAAACAGATCATAAAAAGGCATATCATGAAGAGCATTGGATTGGGTAGCTTGTCCAGCACACAGGAGGGCCCACTGAGACTGGGGATGGAACACTTTAGTTTTCAGTTTATCTATTTGTTGGGCTCTCTAGAAATTAGCAAGGTGTTCAGTGATCCCTGGGATTTCATGTTTGTGAATTAGCGTTAGCCTGTGTCTTTCAAGTTCAGACAGATAGTTCTTGGTGGATGTTTTTGCTATTTCAGGTTCTAGTGGGTAAAATACAGCCTGGATACAAATCTTCATTGGATTCTTAAACATGAAAGACCATAAACTGCTTATGTTCGCTTGGGTCTGTCTGAATGTTGTCATTGTTGTTCCTTTCTTGATGAGTGGGCCAAATACTATGCAGTTTTAATATCTTGCCTTGATTCCTATTGCCTTGTTTTTGGCTGTTCTTAGTATCTTCCTTTATATATCTGTCATTAAGTTATAATTGAAGCTTGATGGTTTATATTTAGAATGATACATGGAGGTTCAGCTGTGCCAGCCATTCAGGCTTCATGGCAAATGTTGGTTCACGCCAGAAAGTTTTTGAAATCTGGTCTCTTTTTTGGGATGTCCAATCTGAGCAAACCATCCTCTTCTACTTAAGCTGAGGGGCACAGGGAAGCAATTCAGAGGTGATTTTAGCATCTGTCCATGTAAGATCGTCTTGTTGCTGATAAAAATTCTGGCTTGTTAGTTGCCTTTCTAACCAGGAGTCGTGCAGCCTCACAGGGACTTGCTTTGACAAGTCTTCATGTCACTTCATTCGTTTACCGTCCTTCACCCACAGTATCAGCGGATGCCAGTTCTGGAGTGGGCACATAGTGATGGTAGATGACACCCAGGCCACAGGCTGTTGCCCAGGGGCTGCCAGACCCCGTGAGGCATTTCACAGCTCTTGAATTCTCTGAATTTGAGCTTCTTTTGAACTCCATCCATTAATCCATATAACCAGTTATTCAACATATGTTTATGAGGTTTTTACTGTGTGCCAGGCACTCATCTAAGTTTGAAGAACAGAGCAGTGAGCCAAATTGTTGAAAATCCTTGTATTCAAGGAACTTACATGTCAGGGAAGGGAGAGCTGTAGAAACAAATACATAAGTAAGTAAAGGACAAATGTTAAATGGCAATGCATGCTATAGAGAAGATATAGAATGGGTGGGTTTGGGGTGATTTGTAATTTAGCATTGTGTGGGCAAGGAAAGGCCTCACTGAAAAATGGCATTGGAGGAAAGATCTGAAGGAGATGAGAGAGTGAATCATGCCAGTATCTGGGGGGAAAGCTCAGCAGACAGAGGGAAGGATTAGGACATAGGCCCTGGGCAAGAGGGTGCCTGATTCAAGGACAGCATGACTGTCATCTTGGCTGAGACTGGCTGAGCAAAGGGGTAGGTGGTAGAAACGGCACTAGAAGAAGTGGGATCCAAATGGAGGAAGACTCTGTAGATGTTTGTACACACTTTGCCACTTACTCATGAAAAATGGAGAGCCTTTGCCTATTTCTGGCTAGAGGAATAACATGATATGATTTAATTCAAGTGGCAGCCCAGTGTGCTAGGGAAAACAATGATCTAAGAACTCAGAGATCATTTAAGTCATGGTTTTGTCACCAGGTAGGGGCATTTTTGTTCAGCACTCTGAGCTTCAAATTTTTTCCCCCCTCCTTATGCAAACAAGCCTGGTAGAGTAGATAATTGCAAATAACCTTCCAGGGTGGTTTGATGCATTCATCGATTTTCTCCCCCTCCCCATCATCTTAATGTGTTTGAGTATTTCCTATTTGTGGCTGATTACATTTCTGTGTAAATGCAGAGCAGGACCTCAGACATATGAAGTCTCACGCTACACTTTATTCAATTGTTTGTAATTTTTCTATAAACATCTCACACTGAAAACCTTGCAAACTATGAAGTAGTTTTATTTATTGATGATAAAGATGGCTTGCAGACTTCTTAGCCTGAATTAACACAGGTTATAATGCTTTATCATATAGCCTTAATACTAGTTTTTGGTTACACAGCATTTGAGCTGATTTATTAATACGTCACTGTTACAGTGACCTATCGATTGAGGTAGAGTGATTAACAGGAGACAGTTTCTGCCCTCACCGAGTTGAGGAGGAGGAGACAGGTCTGGTTAAGAAAGTACCGCGCAAGGCGGTGTTCATGGAAGAGGGCAGGAAGTCATGGTCAGCCTGAGGCCCGTGGAAGTCCTCTGCAGACTTACCAGGTGAACGTTCACACTAGTATTCTTTCAGTTTGCACAATCCAGTTAGACTTTGTGCTGTGCAAGGTGGGAGGTGCCAGAGGCCGGCAGCCGCTCTTCTACAGTCCCAAGCAACTTGGCTCTGCCCTAAACTTGCATCACACTGTTTAGAGTTTCAAGGTCTTACAATTAACCCCCTTTAGGAGGCAGTGTAGGAACCATCTTTTATGACTGGAGAATGTCCTTGGGGCATCTCAACCTCCTCCTTTACACCAGAATATCTCTTCCACTTCTTTTGATGTTTTAGCATCCCGCGTAGACAGGTGCCCCTGCGAGGTGCATGGCTGGTCAGTTGCTCTGTCTCCCTTGTGGGGAAGTATTGCCCCAGCCTTGGCTTATCTCAGGCCTCCCATTTGAACTCTTTGTCAAGAGTCATTTGGAGCCCCAGGCATTTTTACCCACTGACACAATGTATTCCTCGTCTTCTATTAACTGGCCTTGTCTAGGACAGTCTAGGGATATTGTAAGTTTTCAGGTTGAGGATTCTGGACACAGCTTCCCAGGAGGTAGCCGGGCTGCTGCTTGGCCAGAGGGGTCCTTCCATTGAGTCTCCTTGTGCGTTTTTGGGAGTGGGTTGCTGGAGGTGCTTCTGCCACCTGGAGTTAGCATAGTTACCAGTGCCAGGACTCTGAGAAGAATGAGGCCATCTCTTTAGCACCTAAGCTGTCCCTGTGGTGGTGCTTAGGAGGCCGCTGACTGTGCCAGTGACCGCTGTTGGAGCGACTGAGGCCCAGAACGGTGAAACGACTTTGCCAGGTTAGTGGCTGAGCTGGAACTAGAGCCAGGAGGTCTTGACTTCAACGGCACTGCTTCCTTTTCATCTTTTCTACCTTATGTCTTTGCACACATTCTTTCTGCCATCTTGAATGCTTTCTGAGCACTCTTTTGCCTACTGTCTGCTCCACTGTTCAGTCTCAGTTTAAAGGTTGCTTCCTGAGCCACCTCCTTGCCCCCTCATCTGAATTAGCTTGCTGTGTTATTCTTTTATGGCTTCCTGGTCTTTTCCTTCATACTAGTTACTTACATACTCAATTACTTACATAATGATACTATATTCATCCATGTCTTCAATGTCTTGTCTTCCCACTCCATGAAGTCAGCGAGTGTGGCTGTTTTGTTCATCATTGTGCTCCCAGAGATTAGCCCATGAATAGACATTGTATAAATATTTGTTGATTAAATGAGTCCATAAATGAAAGAATGATTAAAAGGCAGACTCTGCATTTTCTCTTGTCTATTCATATTAAATGTCTGTGCCTATCCTGGCTAAGGGTAACAACTGTTATTGACTTTGTATATTATTGAGGATGCTGAGGATGTGATTTTTGTCTCCAGATGACTCTGTGGCCTTGTGGAATTTTATTAAAGTTGTCTCTGCAAAAACTGAAAACCCAGTGACACACACAAATCAGCTCTCTTTAATTGGTGTGGGCCTGACATGTTAGGCCATGATTTATCAGTTTATTTTGTTGTAGTTGCATTTTTTATTACTTAATTCTGTTTCCAGAAATGAGGTTTAATTTTTTTTTTAAATACTGCTCCTTTCTTTTTAATTAAAAATGAATAATTAAACAATTGCTTTTTCTTAATAAGATTCATAATGTATTTTTGGAGAGATTTGTTTGGGTTTAAATGATGGAACTTTTAAGTGGATAGGACTGGAACACCAAGAGGTACTCTCTGTAGAAGGAGGAGTAAAGTTTAATACTGTGTACAAAAAAAAAAAAAGGCAACAACAGTAGACTTTCTCTGTTTTTAAAACCAAATTATTCCTAGTGTTCATATCGAAAAGATCGTCTTTTCCCAAGCTAGGTTGGTGTGTTTAATTTATAGAGAAAGCATGCATTGTTCTGAAGTATGCACTGTGGTTACACAGGCTCCTAGTAGATTAGCTCAAAGGTACCTATGAATAGTCACACCCTAGACTATATGAACTGAATAGTTTTACAGAGGCGGAAAGTCTGATGCAGACTGTTTCCCAGCCACTCATGCCTCAGGAAAGGAACCGGGAAGGTGGGGAGCGAAACCCAGCCGTTGCCCTTTGTATCCTCCAATGAGGCACTTGGCTCAATGACCCTGGACGTCTGACTTAACTTATCTGGGCCACAGAACCTCCATCTGAAAAGTGGGGATAAAAATACCACTTACTTCAGAATTATTTGAGGATTTCATGAGATCATATATGGAAAGTTTCACAATGCCTAGCACGAGATAAATGCCCTGGAGATGTCATTACTTGGGGGATAATACAGCGGACATGGTGATGGTTTAAAGGTTTATATCCTGGAGGTCCTGGCCTGGATGTGAATCCTGAATCTCTACAGCTTATCCTCTGGACCATTTTGACCTAATAACTTGACCTTTCCATGCCAGAGTTTCCTCATACAAAGAATGAGAATATAATAATACCTGCTATCTCGGGTTGTTGTGAAGATGAACTGTTTGTCAGCTCCTGGTACACGATAAATGCTATGTGGATGTTTGCATTTGTGATCAAGAAATCTGGCTTCTGCTGACGGATGGTCTGGGGTCGTTAAGTAAGATTCCATCGTGTACCAGATATGCAATTATGAATAAATTACTAACTTCTCTGAGCCTCTGTTTCCTCTTTTTTTGTAATATGGGGATGATTCTAATTGCGGTGCCAAGTTTTGTTAGAGATCAGTGAGATAATGTATATGCGTAGAGCTTAGCATAGGGCCTGGACCATGGGAGTTCAGTTCAGTTCAGTCGGTTAGTTGCGTCCGATTCTTTGTGACCCCACGGACTGCAGCATGCCAGGCCTCTCTGTCCATCACCAATTCCCGGAGTTTACTCAAACTCATGTCTATTGAGTTGGTGATGCCATCCAACCATCTCATCCTCTGTTCTCCCCTTCTCCTCCCGCTTTCAATCTTTCCCAGCATCAGGGTCTTCTCAAATGAGTCAGTTCTTCTCATCAAGTGGCTGAAGTATCGGCATTTCGAGCTTCAACATCAGTCCTTGTAGTGAATATTCAGGACTGATCTTTAGGATTGATTGGTTGGATCTCCTTGCAGTCCAAGGGACTCTCAAGAGTCTCTTCCAATACCACAGTTCAAAAGCATCAGTTCTTTAGTGCTTAGCTTTCTTTATGGTCCAACTCTCGCATCAATACATGACTACTGGAAAAACCAAAGCTTTGACAAGACAGACCTTTGTTGGCAATGTAATGTCTCAGCTTTTTAATATGTTGTCTAGGTTGGTGATAACTTTTCTTCCAAGGAGTAAATGTCTTTTAATTTCATGTCTGCAGTCACCATCTTTAGTGATTTTGGAGCCCCTCAAATATAAAGTCTCTCACTGTTTCCATTGTTTCCCCATCTATTTGCCATGAAGTGACGGGACCAGATGCCATAATCTTAGTTTTCTGAATGTTGAGTTTAAGTCAACTTTTTCACTCTCCTCTTTCACTTTTATCAAAAGTCTCTTTAGTTCTTATTCTCTTTCTGCCATAAGGGTGGTGTCATCTGCATATCTGAGGTTATTGATATTTCTCCTGGCAATCTTGATTCCAGCTTGTGCTTCCTCCAGCCCAGCATTTCTCATGATGTACTCTACATATAAGTTAAATAAGCAGGGTGACAATATACAGCCTTGACGTACTCCTTTCCCGATTAGGAACCAATCTGTTGTTTCATGTCTGGTTCTAACTGTTGCTTCCTGCCCTGCATACAGATTTCTCAGGAGGCAGGTCAAGTGGTATGGTATTCCCATCTCTTTAAGAATTTTCCAAAGTTTGTTGTGATCTACAAGTCATTCTTGAGAGTCCCTTGGACTGCAAGGAGATCCAACCAGTCCATCCTAAAGGAGATTAGTCCTGGGTGTTCATTGGAAGGACTGATGTTGAAGCTGAAACTCCAATACTTTGGTCACCTGATGTGAAGAGCTGACTCGTTTGAAAAGACCCTGATGCTGGGAAAGATTGAGGGCAGGAGGAGAAGGGGACAACAGAGGATGAGATGGTTGGATGGCATCACTGACTCAATGGACATGGGTTTGGGTGGAATCTGGGAGTTGGTGATGGACAGGGAGGCCTGGCGTGCTGTGGTTCATGGGGTCGCAAAGAGTCTGACATGACTGAGCGACTGAACTGAACATAGTCAAAGGCTTAGGCGTAGTCAATAAAGCAGAATTAGATGTTTTTCTGGAAAAAAGAAAAAGACAAAATGGTTGTCTGAGGAGGCCTTACAAATAGCTGTGAAAAGAAGAGAAGTGAAAGGCAAAGGAGAAAAGGACCATGGGAAATACTCAGTAAATAAGAGGTACAGCAAAGATTTTTGTTATCATTGTTATGACTGTCACTTGATTGTTTCCATTAAAAATTTTTTATGGCTAATATGTTTCTGTCTTATATAAAATGTTTATTCTAAAATGAATTCCACAAACCCTCTATGGAAATCAACGTGATTAATATGTGGAAAATGATGTTGAGATCTCTTGTTGATACATTTATATAAATGGAGCTATTTCAGCAAATTAAAAATACTCAGTAAAAGCCTCGTAATAGTGTATTTACAATTTTCTGGGTCAGCAAAGGGGTCAAAGTTAGTCAGGGTCAATGTTAGGTGGACAGTTTTATATTCATGGAAAATGACTCACAGGAAATGTTAGGAACTAAAATTTTCATAATAAAAAAACAAAAAAGTCATCTCTTAAACCATGTTTAAATCGAGTCTGTGTCTATTTCATATCCTAACTGGCATTGTGTTCATAAAGTTTTGACATTGTTTGAATTTCTGTTGTTAAATCTCGTTTAGGGGTGATAATCATACAGTATAACACATGTCACCGGAAATCATTAAGTACTATTTCCAGTGCTGGTAACATTTTCCACTTTAGTCATCTGGGTCACTGTGTCTGCAGTATCCATATTTACACCTTTGTGTTGTTTTGCAATAGATCTTTAAGTTCAACTTCCTTTTTTAAAAAAGAAATAAAACCTAAAAAGGTACGGAAGCAACAACATCATTTGTAATCCAGAACTATAAATGGGATTTGAGAAAAAACAGGGTGTTGTCTTATGTTTGACCTGGGAGTGCCTGGTGTTTCAATGGAAGGTGAGAACTTGCACTGAGCAGTCAGATGTGGGGAGAAATGCAAATGATTGTACCTAGGTTGTAGGTACTCTCAAGTCAAAGTATGGACGTGCTAATAGAATTCCTAGATTGTGGAAGGATGAGTAAAGCTATTCAATTAGAAATATGTGGGAGAACTTCTTCTAGATGTGTGCGGATATCTGCTAAGAGTGTTGGTTGGTTTGAAGGATGCAACCTGGAGAGAAAGTTAATTTGAGTTCAGTGTCAATGGAGGATCTTTTAAGCCGTAATTAGGAGGGTGGTCTTTATTCAATGGCCAGTGAGGAGGCTTGGAAAAGTTTTAAATAGGAGCCAAAGGATCCTGTTTGTGTTTCTGAAAAGGCTCTGTGGCATGTCCATAGAGAATGGATTGCAGAAGGTGGTGACAAAGAAGACCACTGAGGAGCTGTGTATGTTGGAAATTATGCAGTCCTGGGCTAGCATGGTGGTTGTAGAGATGGTTGGAGCTGAGACACACTGGGAATGAAGAAGCACAGCCCTGGGTGATCAGGTGGACATAAAGTGGAGAGAGTGAGGAGGAAAAGATGGCTTTTAGATTTCTCACATGGGCAGGTGGGTAGAACACTAGTGTTGTTTACAGAGATGAAGCTCTTGGAAGAGAAAGAGTTTGGGGAGAGTGGATATTCTTTTTTATACATGGGGTATGAGATAGAATAGCTGATACGAGAGAGCACTGAGACAGGCATGATCCTAGGGGTAGAGTCTGTATTTCAGACACGTTTACATTTTCATGCATGAAATGCAATAGCCAGCTAGCAGTCACCTAAACAGATGGGGATCCATTTGTCTCCCATACAAGAAACCCAGGGCTCTGTGACCCCTGCCATTCTTTTAGTGGTTCCATGATGTCAGAACCATCCTTGTACTGATCTATCTTGGCTTTTCTTCTGTTGCTTTTCATCTTGTGACTGCAAGATGGCTGCTCCTCCTCTGGGCATTCAGAATGAATGCCAGAGTGCTCAGTTATGTCCTACTCTTGTGACCCTATGGACTGTACCCCGCCAGGCTCCTCTCTCTATGGGATTGTTCAGGCAATAACACTGGAGTGGGTTGCCATTTCCTCCTCCAGGGGATCTTCCCAACCTGGGGATCAAACTGGGATCTCCTGCATTGGCAGGCGGATTCTTTACCACTCAGCCACCTGGGAAGCCCCTGGTGGTTTATGGGCAAGTTCAAGTGCCAGAAATTATATTTTGTTTGGATGCTTCTTGTCTTTCTTGCCCATCTGTACAGTATTAAATTGCAGACATCATTAGAGTCTGCAATAGAGTCATCATTTTAAAAATCCTGGTTATTTTTGACTAAACAGTTTAGTGGTCAGGTAGGAAAGATGAGATGCTTTATTTAACTACAGTATACCTAGTCAAATATGTATATAGACACACGCAGGGAAGCCCACCGTTTCCTTTTTTTTTTTTTTTCACCGTTTCCTATTAACATGTACATTATGAAGTGTGTTTCAGCTTTAACTATATTTTTGTTTGTTACCTTCAAACACATATAACTCTGAATTGTCTTTGAAACATAATAAACATACCTTTTCCTTATCTGATTAAAATTCTTAACCTGTGGAAGACTTTTGTTCCCAGATTTATTCCATATCTTCCTAATTCTTTAAGCTCTCTCTCAGTGGACCCCTTTGGGATTAGAGCCAATGAGGAAAATTCTGTGTGGTATTCACTTATTGATATGCATTGCATGTAAAAGCAGGGAGTGCGTGATGGAAAATGTCATCCCCTTTACTATGACTTTTGTATCTGTGAAGGATATAATTATTCTGTGTTTAAAACTAGAGAGAGGAAATGTTTGTTCACTCTTTCTGAAGGTAAGGTTATTCAGGGTATCGTAAGATGCAAATATTTGTCCTCTATTCTCTTCCAGTTTAACTCAAGATAGTCTCCCCATCTAATATATGCAGAATTCTCCTAGTGACTGCTTTAGCTCAGAGTGGTTCTGAGAATAAAGAACTTTTCTGTCCCTGAGGTAGGGAAGAAGGTGCAGAGATTTTGGGAAAAGGCCTCTCAAGCCTACCACTATGCATGTGATGTTGAGAATAGAATTTAACCTCTCTGAACTGATAGATGCTCTGAAATTTGGGATGAGAACAGGAGATAGTTTTATGGTCCCTACCACATAAGTATAGAAAAACCACCTGCAACAAGGATGGCTGGGTACACTGAAGATGGAAGTAGTATCTAGTGGGGAGTAGGATAAGGAAACTGGGAGACTGCTGGGAGACTTTAAGAAGGCCTTTTGGAGGAGAGGACTGGAAGCCCATGTATTTAATAGGAGAATGCAGAGGGATTACAGGATGGTGGAGGATGGCCCCGGGCTGAGCACATGGACGTGGTGTGCAGGGTGTGTTTGAAGATTTCAGAGACTGACTGTTTTCAATGATGGAAAAATTGAGAAGAGCCTTGGAAGTCTGGCTGAGTTTGGACTTTGCTTTCTAGGTGATGGGGAGCAACCACAGACACTTGGAAAATTCATACAAATTTAATTTTGATAGAAGTGGATTTTGTGGGTCAACAAATCTGCACGTTTAAGACGTCCATAGATTTTAAAAATTAAATGTTTTGAGATTGTGGTAGATTCCTAAAATGTGTGGTTTTAAGAAATAACACCCAGAGATCCTGAGTACTTGCCCAGTTTTCCCCAGTGGTACCATCCAGTACAATATCACAGCCAGAAATCCACTGAAGACTTTTGAGAACAGTCCACAATATGCCTGAATCTGTGTTTTAAATGGGTGATCATTAGTAGGGATGGCCTGGAATGGATTGGAGGTACAACATGGAGACTAGGAGATCCTTTGGAGGTTAATGATCTAAAAGAGGACATGAAGACCATGGTGATAGGATTGGATGGGAAGGGATACCTGAAGTAGTAATAATAAGGATTCGGCAGTCATATGGGGGTGATAAGAGCATTTGATGCCTTGTGCAATTGCTCAGCGAGTAGGTATTGAGGACTAATTGTGTACCAGTCTCTGCTAAACATTGGGTTGAAAGGTGAGCTGACAAGAGACCAGGCACTGTGACTGAGGGGAGGTGGGCTGGTGAAGCTGGTTGCTTGGGACAGGACAGTGAGTGCTTTGCAGAGAGGGTAACCGCCACTCTGCTTCTGCTGGTTATGACCACGTGGGAATGTAGGTCCATTGTGATTGATAATTCTGGTTTCTCAGAAGCTAGAAATCTAGATTTTTATGTGAGATCTCCCAATTTTTAAATGTTACCTAGTACAACTTCAAAACAAAACAAAACAGTTAGCATTCACCTGTGGGCTTGATTGACTTCATTATTGCCAGTTCCTAGCCTCTCTTTTCTCAGGGGGATGTTTAGAGCTTATGTCAGGAATGTCTGGGGTTTATTTCAGTTATCCACTGCTGTGTAACAGAATCACCCTGTGTGTTAGTTGCTCAGTTGTGTCTGACTCTTTGGGACCCCATGGACTGTAGCATGCCAGGCATGTCCATCTCATCCTCTGCCGCCTCCTTCTCCTCCTCCTCTCAATCTTTTTCAGCATCAGAGTCTTTTCCAGTGAGTTGGCCCTCACATCAGATGGCCAAACTATTGGAGCTTCAGCGTCAGCATCAGTCCTTCCAGTGAATATACGGGGTTGATTTCCTTTAAGATTGACTAGTTTGATTTCCTTGCAGTCAAAGGGGCTTTCAAGAGTCTTTTCCAACACCACAGTTCAAAAGCATCAATTCTTTGGTGTTTAACCTTCTTTATGGTCCAACTCTCATATCCGAACATGACTACTGGAAAGGCGATAGATTTGACTATACAAGTGTAGTAGTTTAAAACTATGGCTGTTTTATTATCTCTCACACTTCTAGGGGTTGACTGGGCTTACCTGGGCAATTTTTCTGCTGGTCTTGCTTGGGGTCCCTCATAGAGGTACTGTTTAGTTGTAGGCACATGATGGTCAGGGCTGGAAAAATCTGGAGATCTGTCTTGGGCCCTGATACAATTGGAATTTTGTCTTCCTTCCTATAGTTTCAGGGCCTCTGGTAGCCTTTCCCTGTGGTCTCTCTAGCAGGGTAACTGGATTTCTTACATGGTGACTCAGAAGATCTTCAGAGTAAACGTTCCAGAATTGAAAGGAAGCTAACAGTTTCACTGAAGTTAGGTCCAGAATTGCCAAAGCATCACTCTTTTTCTTAGTTAATGCAAGTCTCAGGCCAGCCCAGGTTTTTTGTGCGAGGAAACTACACAGGAGCATGAACACTCAGGCCTGTTTGTTCACTGACTACAGTTTTTAGAGACCACCTACAACTGAAGTCTTGATACCCAGAAACTGGTGATTGTGTTGATCAAGATAAGTTGGCAAATCAGGGCAAATTCTCCTGCTTACCAGCCCCTATTCCTCTGAAGTTTTTGAGAATTTCCTGATATTAAGTTTATTTTATGATATTGGTGATTCTGGAGAAATTTAATTTTCAGTATGACATACTTTAGAACCATAACTCATTTGTAGTTATTTGCTTTCCAGCCCTTTAAAAATAATACTACTACTAAGTGATGAGACAGACTGATTCTGGTTTTGGTTGAGTGTGTGCTTTTCAGATATGCAACCAGTTTATTAATTAACGTTGATTTTCTGATCATGTATCCTTTTAGGAAGGAGGCCCTCAAATAAAGTCCATTGAATAAGAATCCCAAGTCTTTACTGTCCCCCAATAGGGACAGCTGTCCATTATTATGACACTTCTGAGTATTCCTGGCAGCAGCTATACAATTTGCAGGACCTAGTACAAAATGAAAATGTGAGACCCCTTGTTTAAAAAGTAAGAATTTTAAGATGGTGACCGCAGACCATGAAACTAAGCCCAGGCCCAATGCCCAGTGTGCATGTGCACCAGGCTGGCCCTGTGTAGCCCCTTGAACATGTGTGCAAATGCTGCATTAAATATGTTTTCCCAGAAGAGAACCATTGACTCTAATCAAATTCTCATTCGATTTTGACACCCAGAAAAGTTTAAGAAGCACTGCTTAGACAAATCAGAAAAGGTGGAAGCTTTGTGTCTGAACAGCCCTCTGCTCCCAAGCAGGCAGTATGCATTTTGGCCACAGCAACTGGTCTTGGCTGACGTTAGGCTGAACATTCTGCCATGCAGACTCCTGAATTCCAGGGACACCAGCATCGTGGGGATGGTCTTTGTGGCTGAGCGCTTCACAGGTTGTCTCCCTTTTTACTGAACTCTGTTTCTGAAGCATACAGAGTAGGTTACCTGTGCAAGCGATGGGCATTTAAGTTCTTTTGAAACAGATATTAGCCCTGTTTGTTATGCTGGGGATTTGAGGATCAAAATCTCTGGGAGGCAGCTGGTGGACTCTAGATAAGGCTGCCGCATTGCCCGACTTCATAGGGTTTATGCCTTTGTGAGAGCTGCCGAAACACAGTGCCATGGACTGAGTGGCTTGAACCAGAGAAATGTGTTGTTTCAGTTCTGGAGGCTGGAAATCTGGAGTTGAGGTGTCAGCAGGGCTGTGCTCTCTCCGAATGGCCCAGGGAGGGATCTGTTCCCAGCCCCGCTCCTGTCTTCCGGTGGTTCCTTAGCTTGTGGTGACATAATTGCAGTCTTCACCTGGCTCCTCTCTGTTCACCTTTCCCCTCCTGTGTAAGGACACCGGTCATATTGGATTAGGGGCTCATTCTACTCCCATCTCTCTTCATCATAACTAATGGTATCTGCAGTGATACTATTTCCAAATAAGGTCACATTTGAGGTGTTGGGACTTCAACATAAAACTTTGAGGGGCACACAGTTCAACCCATATAAGGGATATTTTCCAATTGTGATTAGGAATGGCACCTCCAGGCATTGTGTACTGCTCAGCCCAAGTGGCCCTACATGGAGGGCTTGCCCTGGAAGAACCTCAGTAATTAAGAGAGGTGTTTGTGAAGCTGGCTTTTAATAATACATGAGCCACTTTGAATTACTTGTTTGGGCCCTTGACCGGGAGCATCATAAGCTCTTAAATTTTTTTTTTTTAATCATCCCTGTCAATCAGTGGATGCGAAGGTCAAATTACCATCATGCCTACATGCCTGACCCTTAGAATAATGATAAGCTAACATTTATTGAATGCTTATTATGTGCTAAGAATTGCATGTGTTATCTAATATTATCTTCACAACAACTCTATTAGATAGTTACTGTTATTCTTCCAGTTAACAGGTGAGGACGCTGAGATCAGGTTATGGTTGTGTGACATGCCCATAGTCACATAGCTAATTAAGTGACAAGATGAGATTTCAATCCAGTTCTGATTTCCAAATCCAAGCAACATTGCAGAGGGTGCGCCCTGTATTTTTAGAGGAATGTTTGCGTGTAACAGTTCACCATTTAAAGCCTGTTTTATCATGGGCCTTTTCTTTTTTCTAGATCATCCTAATGAAATATTCTCCACATATGTTTATATGTCTCAGGATTCTTAACCTTTTTCAGAGTAACCACCAGGCCTTCCATAGGTTTTATTTCTGTCTACTTCAGTAAGTCTAGGAATTTTCAATTTGAATTAATTGAAATTACAAATGGTAAACGGTAAAAGAGATTATATTTTAGCTATGTGTTTTAAGAGATCCTTAAGAGAACATAAAAGTTAACTCATTTCCTTGACATTGGTGAGAATAGCGCCTTAAACATCACTAGAGAATTCCCTAGTACTGATAAGGAAATTTAATCTCATCGCATTTATGCTGCTTTAAGTATAATATGCTGTATAGTGAGAGTGGAGACCAGTTCTCTTGAAAAACACATTTTTGCTTTCTTCCTTCTTTTCCAGGTAGCAACTAAGATTCTCTTTCTCTGTCAGAGTGATAGTCCAGTTAAATCCATGCATGTAAATAGATGGGTTCCTCCCTCCAAGTGTGAGAACAGTGCTGGTTTGGTATCCTCTGACGGTTTATGTTGTTGTTGTTTAGTTGTTAAGCTATGTCCAACTCTTTTGCAACCTCATGGACTATAGCCCATCAGGCTCCTCTGTCCATGGAATTTCCCGGGCAAAAATATGGGAGTGGGTTGCTATTTCTTTCTCCAGGGGATATTTCCGACCCAGGGATTGAACCCATGTCTCCTGCATTGGCAGGCAGATTCTGTACCACTGAGTCACCTGGGAAGCCCCTGATGGTTTTTGGCAAGTTCAGGTGCCAAAAATTATATTTTGCTTCAATGCTTCTCATCTCTCTTGCCCATCTGTATGGTATTAAATTGCAGACAGTATGATAGTCATCTTTTTTTTTTTTTTAATCCCTGTTATCCTTGACTAATAGTTCAAGTCAGGCAGGTAGGAAAGAAAGATGAGGTGCTTTATTTGATTACAGTATACCTAGTCATCTGTTTACATAGAAACACATATGTATATATGTATTCACACACACATATACATACACACATATCCACATAGAGCCTTTGTTAAAATGGCACGTCAGCTAATGTTGCTTTCAGACTGTAAGAATTGAATATTTCCTGATTCTAGTTGAATTATTTGTCAGGGTCTGTGGGATAAGTTATTCTACTTATTTGCAAGGTTCTGATAAAGGCTGTCTTGAATAATCCAATATGTTTCAGCCCATGTGTCTAAAAGCAACATTTTGCACAGTGTAGTCCCAGAATCACCTGTGTCAAAATCTCTGGGGGCACGGTCAAAATATGAATTCCTGGGTCCTGGTACTCCAGCCTCACTGGTCTTGGTACTCCAGCCTCACTGGTTCTGGTACTGCAGCCTCACTGGTTCTTCTACTCCAGCCTCACTGGTCCTGGTACTCAAGCCTCACTCATTCTGGGTTTCCAGGAAACTGCATTTTGTTCGGCTTCTTCGTGATTCTTCACCACACCATCCTTTGAGATCCACGATGTGAAATGTATTAACAGGAGAATAAAAATTAAATTTAATTTTCTCTGTCCTGTTTCATTTTCCTCTTTTGTCTTCCTCTTTCCTGTCTTTTGTCTTCCACCCCCTCCATCAAATATATTAAAAGTATTTCAAGAGCTAGTCTAATGGTGTACTTTTAAAACATTGTTCATAAAAGTCTTTTGTTTATTTTAGCAATATCACGATTCCATCTTTCCTTTTGTGGTCTGTATAAAAGGAGCCACTGGGGAAGAGTGTTTGTTTTTTTTAAATGCCCTCTATTCTCCACAGTAAATCTCCAGGAAGGAACAACATGCTGTTTGTTCTTTTCTCAGGATGAACCATGGCTTTCTTTGGTAGTGGGTATTGTCATCAATGGTTTCAGCAACTTATGACTCGTCCTTTTTATAAATCCCAGAATTTAGTGCATGCGTGCGTGCATGGTAAGTCGCTTCAGTCGTGTCCGACTCTGTGCAATCCCATGGACTGTAGCCCCCCAGGCTCCTCTGTACGTGGGATTCTCCAGGCAAGATTACTGGAATGGGTTGCCATTTCCTTCTCAAGGGAATCTTCCTGACCCAGGGATGGAACCCGTGTCTCTTAAGTCTCCTGCATCAGCAAGCAGTTCTTTACCACTAGAGCCACCTGGAAAACCCGAGTTTCTAGATGCTACTTTTTGGGGTGAGTGTAAGGAGTCAGAATTCTCTGAGAAATCCTTTTGAGGATTTTCTGGGATCTCAGAATAGGCCATCACGACTCCCTCAGTATATGGTGTCAAGAACTTAGGCCTCTTAAGTATCTGAAAGAGTCATTAACTAGAGGTTTTAATGGATTGTTAGTAATAGGATGTTTTTAACCAAAAGTATTCCTGAAAGGTGAATTCCCTCCCTTCCTCTCCCGTATTAGAGAAATCCCTTTGTTGCAAAGCTGAACTAGCAAGATTGTCTCCACTTTAACCCGTAGTAAATAACTTGTTGGATTCCAAGAGAGTAGAAATTTTCCAGGTGACTCAGATGGATGCTTCTAAAGGTATCCAGACAGTGGATTATCCACTGTCTAATCCAGACAGTGATGTTAGAAACAGATTCTTCTATAATATTCTTTAAAAGGAAAATCATCACTTAAGTGTTACGAAGTAGAGAAACTGTGTGGTGATTCCTTCTGAAGTGTCAGATTCAAGGTCTGTTTCCTCTTAGAGACCCTCAGGTTAATCTCCAGCATTTTGTATTCCAGCCTGGGAAAGACTGGCCTGGACTGTGGGCTCTAGCACCTCACTGTTTGTTTTTTTGTTTGTTTGGACTGGTTAATACAAGTGACAACCTGTTATTTTTTGTCCTAGTGCTGTGGTTGGATTTTTTTTCCCCCTCTAATGGCACAGATCTTTTATCTTCCTGCTGTGTCTCTTCATGAAAGCTTTGTACTGGCAGAGAACCCTTGGTGGCAGAGCTGGGCTGATGGCCGTGGCCCTGACTATAATTTGGGTTGTCCTGGGAGGGCTTTGAGCATTTCTCATGAGGACTCAATGGCAGTGAGTCACGGTGTTGCTGGGGCACTGGTGTCCTGAAACAACAGCTGTGGCAGCAGCAACGATTCGGTAGCAGTAGCTGGTTGAGTGTTTATTGATGCTCCCATCTTGCCCATCACATGTGTTATAGCATTTAAATTGGCAGTAGTCCCATGGACTAAGCTCTATCTTTCAGCTCCATTTTATAGATAATCGTCTCAAAGACAGCAGACTAGTAAGAAGTAGAAGTGGAACTTGAACTCTGATCCCTTGGATGGCCACATGTGTCCATTTAACAACCACACTACATTCTTCTGACTGAAGTACACGTTGTTGCCAGCTTCCCCACCCCCCTCTTAAATCACATCATAGTCAGTTTTTACTTAGCAGGTTTTTTTTTACTGAGTAATCCAGGGACCGATGACTCCCTTTCCTTATTTTTCATGAGTTTAGGTTTTAAGTGAGAGGGAAAGTTCAACCTTGGGAAACTGAGCGTGACCTTCAGCCTGAGACCATGTCCATATCCTGAATCCTCAAGGGATAAAAGGAATCTTGTCAGGGGGAGTGTTGGGTAAGAGAGAAAGAGGTAGACAGGTAGACACATCCAGGGAGATTTGTATCTCCTTAGAGGAGCAGGAGGGACATTAAATATAATTTTAGAGTTCAGAGGTCAGCCAGGTAATAATGCTAGGGACACTTTATGTACAAAAAAAAGTTCCCTGGTCAAGTACATTTAGTAAACTACCTTCTAACATCCAGTTAAAAGGCACCAACAACCAAAACACCAAGAGCACCTCAAACTTACTAAATGCTTCCTGTGTGCACTTTAAGCTCTTTGTTGTACCAGTACTACAAGGTATTATTCTGATCCCAATTTTACTGGTGGAGAAAGGTCATCCTGCTATTGGGTGGCAGAGGTGGGAGCCTAACCAAAGCAGTCTGGCCTCAGGCACTGGACTCGTCCTCCTAGTGCCTCTTCTGGTGACATCTGCTGAGCACGAATATATGTGCCAGGCCTCAGTCTTAGTTCTTGTGTGTGTTTTTGTTTACCCGTTTAACCTTCTCACACATCATAATGTGCATCAGCATATTAAAGGTTCTCAAGTGTCCAGCAGTCAACACACTTGTCAGTCTGTGTCCAGTGTTTCTCAGAGTTGCTTTACTACAGAATTCATCTGCCTTTGTCCAGGAGCAGGAGGAGTGAAGGGAAAATACCTGCGTGTGTGCACTTAGGGAAATAACGACCAAGAGAATCATTTTATTCTAACTTTGCTTCCTCCCCAATGCAGTTTTGAGACATGATTTATTTTCAAAACAGAGCAGACTCCCTGAGAATGTGGCTTTATTCTCTAACTGCCCAGTGTTTGGTGACCTTCATCAAGGCTCCATCTTGCTTCCCCCAGGGGCATGGATACCTGCTTCTGTCTACTTTATGGGAATCTTGACAGTAAATGACCGTAAAACTCTTTGAGCTGCTTTAAAAAAAGACACTATTGAAGTCCAAGGTCTTCATGATGTCATATCAAATATCCAGACTTCCTTCATTTTGGTTAAGTTTGAAAAATAAATGTGTGTCCTAGCAGGACAGATTAACTAGTTAAGCTTACTCAGGGGGACGGAAGATGATAGATCTGCAAAATGTTTATTGCTCCCCAGAGTCAAATCTTCAGGCTCTTGTAGCCTAGCACAGAGATGCGTGGTCACAACGGGAGCAATGTTGAAGTTGAGTTCCCCATAAGACTGTGGGAGCCTTATGTTTGTGTGACTGACTTTGTCCTTCCTAGGTCCAAATATTTGAGGCCAGAGACCCAAGTGCATATGTCTGGGCATGCATCCTTGGTAGTGTATGCTTTTTTAAAAGTTTTGTTTTAACTGTATGGTTGTACCAGTAAAAATCCGTTTTTATCAGTGTACCAGGTAAAAATCCGTCTAGCTGAAAATGACAAAATCCAACTCAAGCAAGAAAGGAGATTTACTGGTTCCTTGAGGTGAAGAGTGCAGGTCCTTTTAGGGTTGGTTTGAACTTGAGGATGGTTTTGACCCAGAGGTCTGGTGTTAGTATCATGGGCTTGATTTCTGTGCGTCCACTGTGCCTTCATGGTGACATGTCACCTTTAGTCTTTTTTTGGTTCTACCTCATGTCCAGATGTCTACCAGATATTCCTGAGGCTACTAATTCCCTTTAGTTTATTTTTGGTTCTACTTCATGTCCAGATGTCTGCCAGATATTCCTGAGGCAGTTTATTCCCTCCACATCCAGAGATGAGAGAGATTGAGAGATAGGCATGTTTCTGGAGGCTGTTTCTGAATAGCAAGAAAGAAGATCAAACCTTTCTTATTGCCCAAACTTAGGTCATGTTCCCATGCATTAGCCAATGCCTCTGATGAAGGAATGGCTTTAGACTGATTGTGCCCTGTTCCACTCCTCCATTCTGAGGTGGCATGTAACTTTGCAAAGGAGGTATGGAAAATCAGATGGTTTCCACAGTAAGTGAGAATGGGTGCAGGGTTAAACTTTGAGACTCATGACAGAATTTACCTGACAGTTTTCTCTTATACACTCATGTTAGCAGTTACATGTGAAACTGGCCAGTTAATGAATAAAAGACCTAGGTCAAGATTTAACTTACAAGGGATTTAGTTTCAAGCTCTCTCTTTCTTAGTAATACAGGCTACACCAGACCAAACTGAGGGATTCTCTTCTTTTCAGCTTGTTGAACGGTGTGGTGTTTTGGTTTTTAATTTGTAAAGCATTAAATTGAGTCTCTCTCTGCCATTGGTTTTTAATACCAAATGCGTTTTGGGTGAGTGAATCTGAAGTTTCATTAAGGCAGTATAAATGACCCTAGCTTTATTACTCTCTTCTTCCTATTGATCTCAGCGTGACTGCTCCTTGCTTTTGACATTGAACTTCAAGCTTTACTAAATAAAGGATATTTGTTTCCACATTGGTCTCCTAGATGCCTGACATTACATTTTATTTCATAAAAATTATGCCGCCATTAAAAATAAAATCATTAATATTGAGAGGCATAAATTCCAAGATTGATAGTAGTAGCCGGAAGTGTACTGAGTGCTGACTGTGTGACAGGAAAAAGCACTGTGCTAAGTGCTTTATCTGCAATATTCTGTTTGTTCATCTCAATAGCCCTGGGAGATGCTAGCATTACTTGCATTTTATAGTTGGGGAAACTGAGATTAAATAATATGTACAAGGTCACAAAGAGAGGAAATTGTGGAGCTAAAATACAGATCTTTTGACTCTGAGTCCTGTTCTCTTGATCACTATTCCCTCCACTATTTTCAAAGCCAGGATGTTACATCCAATGTTAATTTGGAGTGTTGGGAAAGTTGCATTATGTGTTTAAATCTTTCTGAAGTTAGTGCTTCTATAGTTTGGTAGTGGTAGAGGATTGAAAAAGAGCATCTCCTAGCATGGATCTTGGAAAAACATGACCAGAGTCTTTCATAAAAAATGTGCATTTTCCCTGAGAGCCAAAACAGTTTTGTAAAAGAACAAAGTTGGAGGACTCACACTTCCTGATTTCAAAGTCTGCTACAAAGCTACAGTAATTTAAACAGCATGGTAATGGCATTAAGACACACAGACAGACCAGTGGAATAGAATTAAAGAGCTCAGAAACAAACCCTCACATTTATGGTCAGATGGTCTTTAACAGGGGTGCCAAGATTACAAAATGGGTCAAGGACAGTGTCTTTAACCAGTTGTGTTGGGAGATGTCCATATACAAAAACATGAAGTTGTATTTTGCCATATGCAAAAATTAACTCAAAAATTAAGATCTAAATATAAGACACAGCACTATAAAAGTCCTAAAGCAAAATATGGAGGAGAATCTTGATGACATTGGACTACACAATGAGTTTTTGAGTAGGACACCAAAGCGCAGACAAGGAAAGGAGTGATAGACTCGCGGGACTGCATCAAACCGAAAACCTTTTATGCATCAAAGGACATAATCAATAGATTAAAAAGAGACCTGTGGAATTATAGAAAATATCAGCAAATCATATAGCTAGTAGAAGTTAATCCAGAATATATAAAGAATGTCTCAACTCAACAACAAAAATAATCAACCCAATTGAAAAATACTCGAAGGACTTGAATAGAGATTTCTCTAAAGATGACATACAAATGACCAACAAGTATGGGAACAGTTGTTTAACATCATTAGTCATTAAGAGAAATGCAAAGAAAAGTCACAGTGAGATATCACATCTCACCTATTAGGATGACTATTATTAAAAACAATAGCAACCAACCAGCCACCCCCCACCCCTTAAAAAAAAAAAGCTCAGAAAATAACAAGTGTTGGTAAGGATGTGAAGAAATTAGAGACCTTGTACACTTGTTAGAGGGAGTCGTGAGATGGTACAAATGCTGTGGAAAACAGTATGGTGGTTCCTCAAAAAATTAAAAATAGAACTGCCATATGATTCAGCAGTTCCACTTCTGGTATATATCCAAAATAATTGAAAGCAAGGTCTTAAAGAGAGATTTTCACACCCATGTGCATAGCACTATTCGCAATAGCCAAGAGGTAGAAACGATTCACATGTCTATTAATGGATGAATGGATAAACAAAGTTTGGTATATACATAGAAAGGAAGATTATCTAACCTTAAAAATGAAGAAATTCTGTTACATGCGACAACCTTGATGGCCACTGGTATGTGAAATGAGCCAGTTACAAAAAGAGAAATAGTATATGGTTTCACTTATATGTGATATCTAAAATAGTCAAATTCCTGGAAACAGAAAGTAGAAGGGTGGTAACCAGGGGTTGGAGGAAGAAGGGGAGTTTTTTAGTGGGTATTAAGTTTCAGTTTTGCAAAATGAAAAAGCTTCGGAGATTGGTTGCATAGCAATGTGAACATAATTAACACCATTGAACACTTGCTGCTGCTGCTGCTGCTAAGTCGCTTCAGTCGTGTCCGATTCTGTTCTACCCCATAGACGGAAGCCCACCAGGCTCCCCTGCGCCTGGGATTCTCCAGGCAAGAACACTGGAGTGGGTTGCCATTTCCTTCTCCAAAGCATGAAAGTGAAAAGTGAAAAGGAAGTCGCTCAGTCGTGTCCGACTCTTAGCAACCCCATGGACTACAGCCCACCAGGCTTCTCCATCCATGGAATTTTCCAGGCAAGAGTACTGTAGTGGGGTACCATTGCCTTCTCCGATTGAACACTTAAAAGATGGTAAATTTTATGATGTGTGTTTTTTAAATCAGAATTGAAAAAAATTGTATTTGTCTTCTGGTATTGATTTAAGTACTTAATTGAGTTATTTGAACATCTTAAAGTTAAAACCCTGAGCCTACAGGCTGAATATGGATCACAGGTATATTCATATAGACTCATAATCTTTTTTTTTTGGATAAAATATGAATCAGTGGTCATCATTTTAAAGAATTAGGAAATTTCACATTAAAATCTCTGCTTCTAAGCTTCTCTTGGAAAACTGGAAAATCTGTACATTGGGCCTTGTCTAGTCAACAAATGACTGGAACAAAGGAGCAGCCAACCTCTTTCTAGACAGGGCATGAAACAGACTACATTTTTTCTTGTTGCCTTTTTTTCCTTGTATCAAGTCCAAGGTCTTATGTACAGTTGATCCTTGAACAGTCCAGAGGTTAGGAGAGCCCACGCTATGGAACATCCATATCTAACTTAAAATTGCCCCTCTGCACCTGCAGATTCATTCAACCGCATACAGTGTAGTACTCTAGTATTTACTATTGAAAAAAGTTCAAGTGGACACATGCAGTTCAAACCCATGTTGTTCAAGGGTCAACTGTACATATACTAACTTCAAATTAAACTCCTTAATCCCTGATGCCCTATTACTACTGATATTGTACTGTGGATGCTCATCATGTCCTCCACGAATTAGGGTCTACCATTCCTAAGTAGCCTCTTCTGTTTTAGGTCTGAGAGTTCTGATCTCTTGTCTTTCTTTAAGAACAGTATAGACTCAGTGCTTTTTTTTTTCTTCTCTTTTTCCTTTAGCTGTTTTGCTTGCAGCAAATGTCCTACCAGTCATGTTCTAAATATAGATGTGTTAAATTTCAAATGTGAAAGTTTTTGATGGGTCTGAAGCCAGTTTGCTAATCAGGGCAAATGCTATGATTGGCGCCAGTGTTTACAGACCCTGGGGGTATTGTGAAATCCGCCCTCGCCACTGTGATTCAGCTCGGGGTGGAAAGAAGCTCCCTGACCCCTGGAAAGTTCTCCAAGTTGTTTTTCTTCTTAATAGTGTGGTGATTCGTTGAATGTCATAACTTTTAGAAAAGTACGTGTTCCTTGGTTCATTTTACTAGTGCTGGATTACTATCAATAGTATGGTCATAAATAATTTTTGCAAGCAAAAACAAATCATATTTTTTTTTTATCTTTTCATGTGCCATCAGTAAGGAAATGTCTATCTATAGAAGGAAATCTAGAGACCCAAGGGCTTGCCTCTTCATATGAAGTTAAAAATAGTTACTTGTGCAAAGTGTAAACATTTTGGTTATTGGAAAGTTCAGACTGACCCAATTTAAAAAATCTTGTATCTTTTAAATCTAATTATTTAAATTATTATTTAATAATAATTTAATAATAAATTTAATAAATAATTTAATAATAAATTATTAATAATTATTAAAGAGTAAATCTCTTTAAAGATAGGGCTAGTGGTGTCCATTGTAAGGAGGGGCAAAATACTGGAGAGGCAAGCAGTTGCCAAAATTTTCAAAGCTACCCCCTGCATAACATTCGTGTGTGTCTGTCTGTGTGAGTATATATGCAGGGAGCATTATTAGAAATGCCTGTATGTTTCATCCCGGGTCTGTTTTGTTTGTGTCATAGAACTTGAAACATTCATTTTCGTGTGTTGAATAATAGTGAGCAGCAGTGGAGGAGCCTTAGTCTCCAGTACCAGTAGAGTGGAGGTATTCGGAGAACTTTCTGATAATGAGAATTAAGGTAATGAAGTTGCCGTGCCCTGAGACTCTGAATCCTTATCTCCGCTTGCCAGAAGTGAGGCTGTCATTTAGAGAAGTGGGTGTCTCTGTTACTGAAATGAGATATGACTGTAGTTGATCCCATCACTCTCTGGTGCAGAATTTTTCACCCTGAGCAGCAGATCAGAGAAATCAAACAGAAGAAGCCAGTTAAACCGAACTGCTTTGCTGGCTGAAGGGACCCGAAAGTAAACAAAGGGACAGGCTTTTGGAGTTCCTTGCCCAAATTTGATTTCTCTGCTTTTATCCGTTAAATTGGTCAACAGCAGCACTCACTGGTAAAAAACGGGAACAACAGATTCAAGTTTTGCCATCAGCAACACTGTAGTGTCGTTCTCTCTCTTTTTTCCTTCTCCTCTTTTCTCTTCCTCCTCCCTTTCTTTGATCCTTCTCTCTCTCCCTCCCTTCCTCAGTTCAATTTTCTGTATATATTTATTTTTAAATTCCAAAGGAATAATAGCATAAAGAAAAACATATTAATTTTCTTCCTCACCATCTTGAATCCAGCCCTGCTAGAGAAATAATAATTTGTTGTGTATCATCAATCATTTCCTTGCTCAGGCAAACAAGATCCGTAGATAGAACAGTTTGTTTGAATTTTTAGAATTTACTTAATCTATTTATTTTTGGCTGCGCTAGGTCTTTGGGACTTTGTGCAAGCTGTCTCTAGCTGTGGTGAGCAGGGGCTACTCCGCCTTGGGGTGTGCAGGCTACTCTTGTTGCAGAGCACAGGCTGAGGTGCATGGGCTTCAGCCGTGGCAGGATAAGCGCCCTAGAGCGTGGGTGCAGTAGTTGTGGCGCAGGGACTTTGCGGCTCCGGGCAAGTGGGATCTTCCCAGAGCAGGGATCTGAACCGATGTCCCCTCCATTGGCAGTGGGATTCTTATCCACTGAGCCAACAGGGAAGTCCTGTTTGTTTGAATTTTCACAGAAATGGACTCATGCTGTGTGCTGTGACTTTATGCACCTGACGCTACTTTGCGGCTCTCTCTCCAAATCAGTACCTTTACCTAAAAATCGTTCTTTTCAGTGTGGTATATTTCATAGTATGATCGTATCATTCTTCATATAAATCCCCTGTTGATTAATTCAGTTTACAGATTCCTCCTTACCCCCCACTAAACAAATAGCATTGCTTATTTTAACTGCATATATATATATATATATTTTTTTTTTTTTTTTGAAAACCTTTACCCTGTGTGATATTTGAAGAGGGAAGTTATAGGGCTTTTTATTTTTCTTATTTGTTTTTATTGGAGTTAGTAGTTACTTTACAGTGTTGTGTTAATTTCTGCTGTTCAGCAAACTGAATCAGTTATAGGCATACCTATATCTACTCTTTTTTTTAAAGATTTCCTTCCCACTTAGATCACTGCAGATCATTGAGTAGTGTTCTCTGCTATACAGTCGGTCTTTATTAGTTATGTATTTTATACGTAGTAGTGTATATATGTCAATCCTAGTCTCCCAGTTCTTCTCCTCCACCAGCGCTTGGTAACCATAAGTTTGTTCCCTACATCTTGACTCCGTTTCTGCTTTGCAAATAAGTTCATTTGTAACATTTGTCTAGAGTCCACATATAAGTAATATTATACGGCATTTGTTTTTCTCTTTCTGACTTATTTCACTCTGTATGGCAGTCTGTAGGTCTATCCATGTTGCTGCAAATGGCATTATTTCATTCTTTTTATGACTGAGTAATATTCCATTGTATATATGTTCCACGTCTTCTTTATCCATTCCTGTGCTGATAGATATTTTACCTTGCTTCCATGTTTTGGCTATTGAAAATAATGCTGCAATGAACATCAGGGTGCATGTATCTTTTTGAATTATGTTTTTTCCCCCCAATATATGCCCAGGAGTGAAATTGCTGGATCAAATAGTAGCTGTATTTTTAGTTTTTTAAGGAACTTCCATTCTGTTCTCCATAGTGGCTTATCAAATTACATTCCCACCAACAGTGTATGAGGGTTCCCTTTTCTCTACACCCTCTTCAGTGGTCATTGTAGACTTTTTGGTGATGGCCATTCTGACCAGTGTGAGGTGATACCTCATTGTAGTTTTGCTTTGCGTTTCTCTAATAACTAGTGGTGTTGAGCATCTTTTCCTGTGCTTTTGGCCAAGAAGGCAATGGCACCCCACTCCAGTACTCTTGCCTGGAAAATCCCATGGACAGAGGAGCCTGGTAGGCTGCAGTCCATGGGGTCGCTAGGAGTCAGACACGACTGATCGACTTCACTTTCACTTTTCACTTTCATGTATTGGAGAAGGAAATGGCAACCCACTCCAGTGTTCTTGCCTGGAGAATCCCAGGGACGGGGGAGCCTGGTGGGCTGCCATCTATGGGGTCGCACAGAGTCGGACACGACTGAAGCGATTTAGCAGCAGCAGCAGCATGTCTTCTTTGGTGATGTGATTTCTCTTTATTTTTGCTCATATGCATACCATACCATATTATATAGAACAGGGGTTCCTTACATCATAAATCACATATATTTCATCACCTTTGTTTATGAAATAATTTTAATTATCTGTTGTTATTTTCAAAGGTTGAATTTAGTTGGTATTCCTTTGAAGAGTATGGCAGTTGTTCTTTTCAGTGGAAAAAGGAGATATGATCTGACAGGATTTTTTTCTTTCAGTGCCTTGAGGAATCTTTTGAAATGATTTTCCAGGTAGTATAACCTTTAATGTCCTTTGGAATCACTGTGGTTTGTGAAGCTGATAGGCAACATCTCTTTGGGATGGTTGTGAAACAAGTCCTGGGACAGACTGACTTGTTACTTAGTCTGCATCTGTTGCCTTGACAACAAACTAAACATTTAAAAATACTTCGGCAAATGCCATAAACAAGTGATGCTTGGGGGTTACACTATTAAAGCAGAAGCACCAAGACCACATTTAGACAATAAAGGTTGCAGAAAAAATACCCACTTTTTAGGAGATTTTTATTGTAGGTTTTTCTGTCTCTGATAAACACTAGATGCATTAGCAAAGAGAAAGTCTTCTGCTCTAAGTTTAGAAATTACTTTTAATTGCGGTGTGCGGCAATTTGCACTGTATTTTGGCCCAAAGGATAACGCATACCTCTTTTATTTGGCTTTCGTCAAAGCAATTTAGTGCCATGCGAATGAAAACTGGATTAGATCTGTCACAGCAGCTGAAGGTTAGGGTGACATAGGGAAAGATAAAATGCCAATCTTTGTGCCTAAGTTTTTTTTTTTTTTTAACCTATGCTCTCACATTCTTCATATTCACAGAGGTACTTGTTGTCTGGGTGGTGCTATCTACAAATCCTATAAATGAACATTTGTTATAGCGTCTACTATTATACTAAGAATCATTCATTAAATAATTTGGGGGAGTGAATAATTTATAGGAAAAAAAAGGATTCCTTTGGCCAAACAGGAAGGGTATTCAATTTTGTTGGACTCAGTGGGAGGGAAAAACAATCCTGTTGCAGATTTCTGTATTTGAAGGGATACAGTTCATGATAGTTGAATAATTAGGAATTCAGGGATCCTTTCTCACGCTTTTCTGTTTTCTTAAATTCTCATGATCTAACATTGTTCTGTTTGGCTATAAGTAACATTTATTTTCAGTTTGACTTTGAAATGCTGATACTTTCAGTGTAAGTGAAAGTCACTTAGTTGTTTGTGTCTGACTCTTTGTGACTCCATGGACTATACCGTCCATGGAATTCTCTAGGCCAGAATACTGGAGTGGATAGCCTTTCCCTTCTCCAGGGGATCTTCCCAACCCAGGGATCGAGCCCAGGTCTCCTGCATTGGAGGTGGATTCTTTACCAGCTAAGCCACAAGGGAAGCCCCAAAATACTGAAGTGGGTAGCCTAGCCCTTCTCCAGCGGATCTTCCCGACCCAGGAATCAAACTGGGATCTCCTGCATTGCAGGTGGACTCTTTACTTTCAGGATACAAATAGTGAAAAATAATATAATTCCACATATGACCTTAATTGTCAAGATCATTTCTTCTGCTTATCTTGGTGGAAATATTCAGTAGTTTTTCATCTATAACCAAGGTTATCTTTAGGAGCTGTCAGGGGTGTGATGACATATGTAGTGATACAAATCTGGGACTCCCAGTGCTGTGGGTCAGAGATTACAATAAAAATACAAGTGTAAATTTCTGAAACAACGTGCACTCTAGATTTTCCAGAGGGCTTTAAACAGATTATAGATACAGTGGTGACTCACAGTTTCAGTTTTTAATCAGTCTCTATCTTGATTGAAAGACCCTCTCAAACTTTGCTGTCTTCATTGCATTCAGATCCCACTTCTGTGGCTTACTGAGCTGGAAGCTGTTAATGGGTCTTGTTTATGCCCACAGCTGACCTGCCTCTGCCTCAGTTTCCCGATGTGTAAAGTGGTGATGCTGCTGCCCATATGACACAATTGTTGGAAAGATTAAAAACCCAACTGCTTTTTAACATGCTAGCCCTGTTTCTGGCTCCTTAATAATGGATATTTTTACATTATTTTTATGGTAAATAAACTGTGTTGTGTTTATTAATCTGCCTGTGGAAGCCAGGCAGATTTATTCAGTTCCTCTTGTATCACATATCAGAGGCATGGAATCTCATCGAGGTCAGTGAATTCCCTCTGAGTCTCAGTTTCCTCAATTGTAAAATAAGAATACTAATATTTACCATTCAGAGTTGTGAAGAAAAAAGACCATGTTTTTATAGTATATAGCACAGGTCTTGCCGTGTCATAACCATTTACCAAATGATAGCTGCTGTTGTCACTATCATTGTTATTATCATTTTTATTATTATTTGACAATATGTATATATCACAGAATTTCTGTTGCCATCTATAGCCTAGCTACTGTTATCTCTCCCTGGGTTGCTGTCATAGCCCTTTAACCCTTCTCCTGATGCTGGGATGAAGACCCTGCATCATAATCTGGCCTTGCCCTTCCCCTCCCACCTCAAATCCCCACATTGCTTTGCAGTAGATCTTTCTGTGCTTTGGCCTCCACAGACTTTGTTTATTTCTTTTCACATGTTATACTACTTTCTTGCACAAGGCCCTTGCATATGCTGTTTTTTCCTTCTTGAAATAGTCCTCTCCTCTTTTCCCATTCCCTTATACTTCTTTACTTCCCTACTCATCCCCTTATTAAATACCTTCATAGGTACTTATACTTAATTCTTTAAGTCACTTGTCATATTACATTTTTTTGTGCTCACTTAGTGAATTCCATCCCTCACCCTCATCCCCAGCTACAGGTTCTGAGCAAGTAGAGATACTGTCAGATGGGATCACCACTGGCTCTTGGTTTAGTTCCCCTCCATATGCCTTTGTTGTGGGAGGGAGTGGATGACTGGATGCATGACTGAGATGGGAATTGAAAATAACTGGGCAATATTTGAGGAAGTAGAGGCAGTCGTGGGGGTGTGAAGTTCACCCCTGGGGAATTCAGATTACTTCATGGTTTGGCACGCCACCGAGGAAGAGCGATGTGTTTGTGCAGGGAGGAAAAACTGTGCAAATGAAGAAATGCAGAGAGGAAGGAAGACGCTTAGCAGGAAATAGCTGTGGAGGATTGGAAAGAGGAAATAACTGAGAAGTGACTTGATAGAAAATTGTGCATGTATTTCTCTGCTGTAGTTCTTATTTTTCTGGTTTATGCCTTTGGTCTTGTTTTTTGAGTCTGATTTGTAGCATTCTCTTTTTTTTCCTACTTAGGATGCCATGTCAGTTTATTTATGCAGACAAACCGATCCACCAGAAATGAGCACACAGACAGTGGCAGTGCAGACTTAATGTCGTTTTCCCTTCTTACCATAAACTCTTCCTCCTCTTTGTCAGTTTCTTTCTCTATCTTGGTATTTCTTCTGTCAAAAGTGCACTTTTTTTGTGTATGTGGTTCTCTACTCTGAAATGGATTAAAACCCCCTCCCTTGGCTCCCCTTACCCATTTCTAATGTTTAAAGACTCAGCACTGACTTCTCATTTCAGCTGTTCATGTCACTAATGACGGAGTGATTTTTCAGGGCAGAAAGCTCTGCTGAGACCACTGTCAGGTATTGGGTGGTTGCAGGGATGAAGAACCAACTGCTTATCTTTGAGTGTTTTTCTTTTTTAGTCTCCAACCTTGTTTTTCTAGTGTTAGGTTAAATTAACATAGAATTCACAGAAGATCAAATTCACTATTTTGAAGTCTACACTTCAGTGGTTTTTAGTTTGACAACTTGTGCACTAGTTACCATTATCTAATTCCAGAACATTTCCATTATCTCCTTAAGAAGCGCTGTACCTTTCAGCACTTAATTCTAACTTTCCTTTCCCCTGTCCCCTGGCAGCCATTAATCTACTTTCTGTGGATTTGCTTACTGGATGTTTCATATCAATGGCATTAGGCAACGTATGGCCTCTTGTATCCGGTTTCTTTGACTTAGCATGAAGTTGTCAAGGTTCAACTTTGTTTTAAACATGTGTCAGTACTTCATTCCTTTCTGTGGCCAAGTAATACTCCATCGTAGGACTATTCCACATTTTGTTTTTTTATTCTTCAGTTGATGGACATTTGAGTGGCTTCCACTTTTTAGCTGTTATGAGTAATGAAGCTCTGAGCATTTGTGTATAAATTTTTGTGTTGGAATTTATTTTTCATTTTTCTCAGGTAGTCACTTAGGAGTGGAATTGCTGTGTCATATTGTAAGTCTGTGTTAAACCCTTTGATGAACTTTTAGACTGTTTTCCACAGCAGCTGTACCATTTTACATTCCCACTAGCAATGTACTAAGTTTCCAGTTCCCAGTTTTTCCATATTCTTGCCAATGCTTCTTATTTTCATTTTTTTTTTTTTTTTTAGATAACAGTCGTTTTAGGGTGTGTGAAGGGGTCTTTGGACTTCCCTGGTGGCTCATATGGTGAAGAGTCTGCCTGCTATGCAGGAGACCTAGGTTCGATGCCTGAGTTGGGAATATCCCCTGGAAAAGGGAATAGCTACATACTCTAGTATTCTTGCCTGAAGAATTCCATGGACAGAGGAACTTGGTGGACTACAGTTGACGGGATTGCAAAGAGTTGGACACAGCTGAGTGAACGTCTGACTTTGTAAATGGTAGTTTCTGGTGGGACTTGATCATTCCTCTGACCCACACACTGTCTCTTTCATTAAAAAAAAATGGTTATTGTTCTTGTCATTTTTATTAGGATTAGATTTTGAAATGAACCTTTGCTAGGACTGAGGGAATCATGAATAGTATTTGAGGTACTACTTTATAATTGGGAAACAACATGCTCACAGAAGATAACTGAACTGGAAAATAGCAGTTATGGCCTACAAATTAGGATTTTTCTACTAAAGTAAGCCTCAAGTAAATATTCTCGTGTATAAATTATAGAAACCTATTATTATACAGAAAAGTCAAAAAAAGAAATTTGGTAATAAAACTCTGTCTGCCTTCTGGTTTGGTTTCTTTTCTTTGTATAACTTTTTTTAAAACTTTAAATTCTTATTCTTCATATGCTCTTACTATGGTGATTTTTCATTTACAGACTAATCTTCTACGATCTTTTAAATCCTGTAGAAAAAGCTCTGCTAGTATTAGCCAAACCGATTTTTTTTCCGTTGTTTCAAATGGAAGCATCATGGCCAAGGGCTCAGCATTGAGAAGCTTAAACAATTATAGATTCTTTTTCCTTCCATTCATTAGATGTAATTTAGTATTTGAAAAAATAAAATTGCTCAATTCAGTTGAAGTTCAGCTGTCTTAACCCTGTCTCATGTTCTCTATATGGCTTTTCATTGTAAACCTTGACAATGTCAAATCAATAGAAATATATTTTTGTTGTTCTCTAGTATAAGGTCAACACCATCACCCATAAACATGTAATGAGACTTCTTTTATGTGTGGAAACCAATCTCTGATCTTTAGGAACTTACAGCTGAGTACAGAGCATTGATGCCAGTAGATACTACAGACACAAAGTGTTTGCGGCATATATCAGGCAGGAGGAACTCAGTAATTTTAAGGATGGAAGAGGCAACTGTGATATAATTGATATGGGAGATATTATTGACACAGGATTTTAAGACATCATTTCCGGATTTTGTGCAGTAGGGAAACACATCGAGCTCTGATTATTCTGGGGAAAGAAAATTAGGAAAACATTGGAAGCGTACAAATACTTGTTAATGGCCTACTGAATGAGAAGCTGTGTTTGGAGATTGATTGCAGAGTATGGTAGGTGAGAGCTTGGCTTCGGGGAGTCAGATAGCTTCAGTTTGTTTCTTGGATGTGACAACTTTCATTTGTGTGATGATGGTGAAAATGAGTGTCCACAGTCCATATGGGTGTTGTGAGGATTGAAGGGGATTAATTTAAATGACTCCCTCTATTTGGTTCCTGACACATAATGGGCACTCTAATAATATTTATAGTCTTCTTCCTGTCAGATTTTTTGTAATTATAGTTATTTTACATTTAATTATTACAACCATTACTTAAGAAAAGTGGTATTATACACATTTTAAAAATATTGATTGATTTATTTTTGGCTCTATAACATCTTTGTTGCTTCGCATGGGTTTCTCTAGTTGTAGTGAGCAGAGGCTACTCTCTAGTTGCCATGTGCGGGCTTCTCTTGTTGTTGGAGCACAGGCTTGAGGCACGCAAGCTTTAGTAGTTGGAGCACGCAGGCTCAGCAGTTGAGGCTCGAAGATGCGAGTGTGGGCTCAGTAGTTGTGGCACATGGGCTTTGTTGCTACGTGGCATGTGGAACTTCCCAGACCAGGGATTGAACCCATGTCCACTGCATTGGTAGGCAGATTTTTATCCACTGCGCCATCAGGGAAGTCCAACACGCATTTTCAAGTGAGAAAAACAAGGCTTAAATAATCAAGAAATTTGCCTACAACAGTGGTTCGTCCCTGGGGATGATTTTGACAGCATCTAGAGACGTGACTTTGGTTGTCACAACTGGGGTGCAGCTTGATGTTGACATCTGGTGAGTAGAGGCTGAAGAGGCTGCAGAACATCCTACACTGCGCAGGACAGCCTCTGTGACAAAGAGTTATGCCGCCCAAAGCGTTGACAGTGCCAAGATGAAGAAACCCTGGCCAAGAGTCATGGACCTTTTAGGAAGAGGAGTAGGATTTGAGCCAACTTATCTCAACCATATGTTTCTATTTTCCCCTGAAACTTTGATTTCTTCATGAGAATGCAGAGAGTGACATAAAGTGAGTTTTGACAAATCCCTTTAAGATGGGGTGATGGCCTGAGACTCAAATACAGCTTCATGAGAAGGTGACAGACCAAGTCCAGAGAAAGTGAGGTGATGTGGGAGGGAACCACCATCTGTTTATTCTTTCACTGTTCATTCATTCATGTATTGATTTGCTAGTCATGTTTTAATTCATGTGTCAGTCATTAATTCTCCACATACTTACTGAGCACCGACTCAGACAGCTTGGAAATGGAAGAGAACATTTCTGAAGTGTAGTATAAGAAGTGGGAGGGAAAAAAAAAAGGTTCAGTATAAGAAAATCCAGTTTATGAATTTGTCTCACTTGAACCCTTACATTAATCTATTTGTTTGTTCCTGGACTGCTCAAATAAATGCATGTATCCATGGTATCTTCTTGCTAGGAACTGTGTTAGGTCCTGGTACTTATGCTCAAGAAAGTGTGTCTTCTGTTGTGTGTGTGTTAGTTGCTCAGTTGGGTCCGACTCTTTGTGACCTTATGGACTGTAGCCTTCCAGGCTCCTCTGTCCATGGAATTCCCCAGGCAAGAATACTGGAATGGGTTGCCATTCCTTTCTCCAGGGGATCTTCCTGACCCAGGTATCGAACCTTTGTCTCCTGCATTGGAGGCAGAGTCTTTACCATCGAGCCACCAGGGTGACCTTTCCATAAATCTTTATATAGCCTTCAGAAAGAAACTGCAGTTTTATCATCCTATTACCAATAAAAATCTTTTTAGAAACAGAAGATGTATTGGTCTGTGTTTCAGACCACTTTTGAATTGAGGTTTTTGCTTGGGGAAGGAAGAATCTTTCTTGGGTATCGACTGAGCCTGTGGTTTACTCTTAATAATTATTTTAGTATGAAAGAGCTTGCTGGGCTTTGTGGGAAGTATCATAAAACACCGGATTTCCCTCAAAAAAAAAACAAAACAAAAAACTGCCTGACTTATGAAAAAGATTGGAATAAAACAAATGTGTCTTTTAAAAACTGCCTGTATTCTGATAGAAATTCCTTTAATGACAAAAACGAATGTACACATGTGTACACACACACTCTCAAAGAGATACATCAAAAGCCTTGATTCTTGTTTTTCTTTTTTTTTTTTTTAAGTAATAAAAGTATAGTAATACATTTTCAGGAGACTTGGAAAATACAGAGCAAAGTTACACATAGTTCTACTATATATTACATACTATTTTTAGTAGATAAATTAAGAATATTTTGGAGTTTCAATATCAAGCTCTCAAAAATCAATAGAATGAATAGAAAAGTATAAGGATATAGTAGACCTGAAGAGCACTATGAACCAGTTCAACATAATTAAGATTTATACAGTTTTTTCACAGCAGCAGGGTACAAATTCTGTTCAAATTCCCATAGACTATAAACGAGGAGACATTGAAACATATCCAGGAAAATAAAGCAAGGTGCAAAAGTTTCATGATCTAAAGGTATTGAAATCATACAGAGTCTGTTCTTTCATACTGTGGCATTATGTTAGAAATCAGTATCAAAAGATATATGAAAATAACCCATATATTTTCAAGTACAATGTGACATTTACCAAGAGAGATCTTTGACTTAGCCCTTGAAAGCCTCAATAAAACAAACAAACAAGCAAATCTTGATTCTTGACAATTTGTACTTTTATCCCATGAAAAAGCAAGAATTACTGCTTGCATTATTATTATTAAGAATTTCATGACCGAATAGCTCATTTTTTTTTTTTTTTTAAAGTACCCACAAATTTTCCCGTAGTGATGAAGAGGCAGACAGTTTCTGGATACTGGGAAGTCCCTTCTTAGAAGTGTATATTTATCATGGATGAGCTAGGGTAATTTTTTTTTTTTTTTGGTTTGTTTCTGTTCTAATTTATATAGAAGAAAGAGTCTGTGAGGCAGAAGTACCCTGTCCTATCCAGAAGGAAGGACTGAGTCAGCACCACGGAGCAGTTTCATTGGTCACTCCTGTGTAGTCTGAGCTGTTTAAACAGTTTAAAAGTGCACACACTGAACGGCTTAATTCTTCACTATGAGACGGCCAACTCTACGATCTTTCTGGAGTTCTAAAAATACATTACCATTTGTCATGATTATGGTATTTTATTTTGCTTCTTGATCAATTTTTGCCAGTTTGGTTTGTTCCCCCTGCCCCTCATGTCAACAGTTAATCTCTCTGAACTCCCTGCACACTTTTGGGATTGAGCCCCCACCCCCGAACCCCCCTTTTTGTTTTGAGTCCCCTCAGACCTTTCCCCATTATTTACCACTTACCTTTTTTTTTCTTCTGTGGTTCTTCCATTGTCTAACATTGAAAAAGTTGTTGTATGTGTTTTTTTTTAATGTTTAAATCTCTTTATAAAAAAATACACATTAGCATTTGATATTTTTGTGTATATTTTTTACCTGGAATTTTGAAAAGTTTATATACTCATGTGTAGTTAAGAGTTGATCGTTTCAAAATGTGGTTTGCACTTGCAGCCTATGAGAGCAAGGTTTTTCATTTGGTATAATGCCGTATAATGTGTCTCCTTGCAAATTCTTTTTCTTCTGCTTTTCTAGAGCCCCTGAAAGCTCTCACAGGGGCTCCAGGCACAGAGACTATCCTTGGGGAGGAAGTCCTGAGTCCAAGGAAGACCCTGGGGTGTTGGCTGTCTTGGCATGGTGTTGTCCTAAGACTTCACTGTGCAAATCTTATTCCTTGAATTTGAAAACGTGTGAAGCAACTTTGTTCTACTTATTAGAACAGGGAAAGCACAGTGGGGTATACATGGAGGCCTCACAGCTGCAGTACACGTGTACTCCTGGTGATTTTAAATCTAGTTTTCAATTAAAGCTTGCCAGTTTCTGGGTGTATTGTAGAGACAGATGTTACCGGAATCACTCTCCGACTTCTCAAGCTTGTTTCATTTAAGCTACCAAGAAACTGAGTCTATAAAATGACATAATTTTATCTTATACCTTTTTCTGACCTGATAATTTCCTTTTGCCTTCTTAGCTCACCAGTTCAAACTAAAAAAATCATTCATTCTATTGCCACACAGGTAACATCCTCTGGATTTCTTCCCCATTTGGAATCTTTTTTTTTGTTGTTCTTGTTTAGAAACTAGAATTTTAAAGTAATATTTTACCAAATATTCATGATTTTACCTATAATTTTTGAAGATCTGACTTAGTATTTTAAAAGCACTTCAACTAAGAACAAGAAGCTCTCTATAGTCCCCATGAACTCTGATGATTTACAAATTTATTCTCCTTTTCTGGGGTGAAGGGAAGAAGAATGAGGCCTTTCCCTGACTCCCTGATGCTGTACTAAATCACAGCTTCCTGATGGTTTCTTTCAAAGTGATTAAGAATATCTGCGACCATGTATTTTCATCATTTACTTATGAGCTTGTGTACTGTCATCTCTTCCACCTGACAGTACATGCTATGTTGGCAAGAAGAATGTTAAGTGTATTCAGTGTACAGTAAGTCCCTTACAGATGAATGAGTTCATGTAGTATAACCTAGTTATGTGAAAAACTGCCTTGCAGAAGCAAATTTTGGGTGTAGATTATCTGTTTGTAGAACTAAACATTTTTTCTTAAACTGAGGGATTTAGATTTTATATTTTTAACTGAGAGGCTTTTTCTTTTTCTAATGTTGAATTCATTTGATCATAAAATGTTCTTAACATTGAGGGTCAAGAGGCAGTTTGTAATTTAAAGCTAAAGATTCTATCTTGAGGAAATATATTTAGTTTGCTATAAATTTGTGCATGTAACAATAAGACTTAATGAACCTTTATATGTAGGTCCTTGAACTCATATGCAGAAAATTCAGGCTTTTCTCTCTGAAGCTTTGTATAAATAAAAAACCTCTGAGAGTTTGAAGATGGAACTCTTTTAAAATTCTGTGAGCCTATGGACTTGTAATTAAAACCACAATTATTGTTATATTGGTTCTATGCGTAATTAAGGCAGGAAAAAAATGCAAGCCAGTAAAATGAGTAATGCAGGGAAATTCTGATGTCCTGCTTCCTTTTGAAGAGGGTTTTACACATTCATCCCTGGCTTGTTCTCTGTTGAAGATTCTTATCTTGGCTACATGGATTGTTCAGAATTTTCGATGTAGAGAAAAACTATTGAAGTGGCCTGCCTTTTCTTGAGGAAGCTCCTCCCAAAATTATTTCTAGCCGGGCCAGATTCTCTCTCTTAACATATATGATTTCCCCCAGTGTGTTGATTGGTGGTCTTATTGCCTGACTTCTCTTTTATATAAAATTCCTGTGGTGCACTGTAGCTCTCTGGAGCTGTGTTAGGGATGACATAACATACCTCAGACCTGAGGAATGCTTGGATGTTATTTATTGCCTTTGGCAGTCTGTGGATCTCTTACTTCTTTCAGTCTGATTAGTGGGGAATTCAGAGCTATAGTCAGGAGATAGTTCACCTAAACTATTACTGCTTTGATGGATTTAATGATCAAATGCTGGCTAGTGCCCAAAGCAGATATTTACATGCTCTATGCTTAATTCTACATTTCCCTTGTCAAAGATGGTTGTTCAACAAAGGCCTTTTATATTGGTTAAAGCCAATTAATCATGGAGATGTAATTTAATTTCTTCCTCACTGTGGTTGAATGTGAGGAGTCTTGATTGCCTACAGTGACACATATACAGGCAACACCTTCGTTTACTAAGTGCAATAATTAAGGCAGAACATTTTTTTACTGTAGTTCTGTGGTAGAAAACCCACTTTGATACCTTTATTTGGGTCAAAGTGTTCTTTATACAGACTTTGAGATACTGACCTCATCAAAGCAGTTGATCTTCCAGTGACCCATTTTGGAATAATATGAACACAATGGTGCTTCTCTAGAGTTGATCTGAAGTATTGTGTGTTTAGTAACTAAGCAAAAATATTCTCAATGCCAAAGGCTATTAAGACTTGGCTATATCTTTGATAGTTATCTCCGTTTAGCAGTTTGGTATGTTGGAAAGCTACTTAGTAGATCTTTTTTTTCTTGATATATGTCAAGATTACATTAGATTTTATACTCATTAGTAGTTCAATCAGTATTCATTGATTACTTTATATAGCTGTTGTAGCAGTAGTTACCGGGAATTCAGTGATGATCATAACTGAGACAACCATATACGTTTTAGTATAATAGGGTTTTTTGGAAGGCAAAGGTGGTACACTTAGTAATTATTCTGCAGCAGCAAGAACTGGGACTATTCCACGAAAATTGGGACTAATGGGTTACCTTAGTTGACACAGGTATGATCTCTGTCCTCATGCGGCTGGTAATCAATGAAAAAGATGAAAATTAATCCAATAATCAGATATTAAGTACCAATTGATAGTTGTGAAAAAATTATAGAAGGCCATAGAGTAAGGGAATTTGACCTGGTCATGGGGTTAGGGAAGGCCTTCCTAAAGAGGTAAATTTTATGCTGAGTTCTGGTAGACTATTTCAGAAGGAAAAAGCATGTGCAAGAAGCTTTAGGGTGGGAAGGGAGTGTGGTGTGTTCCAGGAACAGTAAGACAGGAGTGATGCAAGCATGGGCCTCCGTGTAGAGCACGTGCAGGATGAAGCTAGGAAGCTTGGTAGAAGCCATACCTCCTGGAGCCTTGATTGCCCTGGAAGGATTTAGATCTTTACCCCAACCAAAATGGAAAGCTGTTATAGAATTTAAAATGGGGGATGGGGTCAAGTAGGTAGAAGGATCATATGATCAGGTTTGGATTTTGAAAAGATCCTTTGGGCTGCAGTGTGAAGAAGAGGTTGAGCAGGGATTGCCGGGGTAAAGCAGGGCTAGGGGCAAGAGGAAAATCTGGAGACAGTGGTGAGATAGTTTCTGTGTTAGTCCAGCTGAGAGGTAATGGGGACTTTAAAGTGAATCTGAGAGGTATCTAGGAGCAAAACTCAAAAGGACCTGGAAACAGAGTCTTATGGGCGCTGAGGGGTATTTGGAATTGTTTTGTGCCCACCTGTGATGATACACAGTTCTCTTGTGTCCACTCAGCCTGTTTTATAAATTAAAATCAGCAGCACTGAACAGAAACCACAGAGCAGAAAGAGCTAGCTTCACCGACTTCTGAGAAGTGACTGGAGATAGTTCCTGAGAAGTCAGAGACTCAGAAAATATCTTAATTATTTGGCATCATCAGTATACTCTGAGTGTGTGGTGGAATGAGCTGTGTGTAGAGTAGTACAGTTCCTTACTGTACTTGAGCTATAGAATGATCCCAACCAGTATTGCTGTGTCATTGACTTCTTATCCTGATCTCTCTTCAATTAGCCTGTAGGGCAGCATGACTAAGGTATCATTTAGGGTACTAGAACAATAATTTTCTAAATAATACCCTGGTGCATTGAAGGGGTTAAAGTAAGGATGCCCAGATGCTTCATCTGTGATCAGGGTGCTGGATCTGATTAGACACTGGACCCAACTGGTTTATCACGTGGTTCTTTTACAAGGCTGTTGCTCATGTTAAAGTGTGATGTAACAGAGCCTATGAATTAAAAATAAAAACCCACAGGGTCACGTGAATGTGTATAAATACCAGGGAACTAAGTATATCTTTCTCTGTAGAACATAATGTTGTGGGTAGAGGAAGACTTTTGCTTTTGCACGTGGCATAACACCAGGCTCAAGTCATTATTTATGTATTTGCCTGATGACAAAATAGTAGTTGTTAGTAGCAGTTTGCTCTTTTGTACACTCTGGATTATGTCTCATTCATTCTGCCTTTATTGCTGATATGTGGGCATATTTTTTTAGCAACAGCAGAACCAAGCCAGTTTCTGGGGCCATCTTACAAAATCTTAGTTCAGATACTGTACTGGCAAAATCAGCAATAATATTAATATAAGAAACATTCTGAAATTTTTAAGATGGTATCTTGAATATTCTTCCAAAAATATTGTTTCAGTTAGTTAAGAAGAAGCACAGGTTCTTGCATGGGTTTCTCTTCTTTAGTTTTTAACTCTTCAATGTCAGCAAATTATGAGATTTTGCTCCATCTTATGCAAGAGATCCAGTTTCTATTAAAAGTTTTTTTTTTTTTTTTTTGCTTAAAAGGGCCACTATGAGAGATAAATAGCATCATTCATTCATTTGTTTAATCAAATGATTAGAGATGAGGAAATATGTTAGGAATTTTCCATTTCTTCTACTGTCACCTCCTTTTTGGTTTTCTTTTATTTTTAGAGCTGAGTATATTAAGCAGCTTCATTTACCTTTGGTCCTTCATCCTGAGCCTGGCGTTGGCTAGCCAGGAGAATTTTATGTTGTTTTTCAAAAGCTTAGTCCAGATTTTTATAGCTTCTTGCAGGGTTTGATATTGAAACAAAAATATTGTTTCAATTACTTAAGAAGAAGCACAGGTTCTTTTGCATGGGTTTCTCTTCTTTAGTTTTTAGCTCTTCAGTGTCAGCAAATTATGAGATTTTGCTCCATCTTATGCAAGAGATCCAGTTTCTATTAAAAGTTTTTTTTAACTTTTAATAAAAGTTAAAAGTGTGGCAACCTACTCCAGTGTTCTCACCTGGAGAATCCCAGGGACCGGGGAGCCTGGTGGGCTGCCGTCTATGGGGTCACGCAGAGTTGGACACGACTAAAGCGACTTAGCAGCAGCAGCAGGAGGAATAATTTAGGTGACTACTAAATTATTGACTACTACTCACCAACTTATTCTTTTACTAAGCCTTGAGTCATATTTTAGATTAAACATGGTTAATTTTTTCCATTCAATTCTTAAAACTTTACACACTGAGTTAGATACATGGCTTGAGTTTAAACTATGCTTGCCATAAGTGGAGTTCCTGGATTACTGTCCAGTGTGAATTTGGACAGTCGAAAGATTTATTTGGTGGCAGTATGCTCAGATTTTGAAATTAAATAATAGAGCTAGTATTCAAAATGACTTTTTTAATGTATCAGTTTTTTAAAAAGAATTATCGAAATATAATTGATTTACAATGTTGTATTAGTTTCTGGTATATAGCAAAGTGATTCAGTTATACATATATCTATTATTTTTCATATTCTTTTCCATAATGGTATGATAGGATATTGAATATAGTTCTCTGTACTGTACATCATGTCCTTGTTTGTCTATTTTATATATAGTGATTTGTATCTGCTAATCCCCAACTCCTGATTTATCCCCCCCCCCCCCACCTTCTTTCCTCTTGGTAACCATAAGTTTGGTTTCTATGTCTGTGAGTTTGTTTCTGCCTTATTCATATGTTCATTTGTATCGTACTTTAGATTCCACATTTAAGTGATATCACATGGTATTTGTCTTTCTCTTTCTGACTTACTTCACTTAGTATGGTAATCTCTAGGTCCATCCACGTTGTTGAAAATGCATCATTTCATTCTTTTTATGGTTGAGCACATTTATTATTTGTAGGTTTTTAATCATGGTCATTCTGACCATTTTGAAGTGATAACCTCATTATAGTTTTGTTTGCATTTTCTAACATGCCTATTGGCCATCTGTATGAAATAACAGTTTTGATGTTTGCTCAAAAGATCAGTGTTGATTAAATCTCTGAAAAGACATGTGATTTTGGCATCACTCTGACTGTATTAGAGTCTTTCTTAGCTTAAAAATCCTCATTAGTGACAAGGAAATAATAATGCCCATCTTCGAGGGCCACTATGAGAGATAAATAAGATCACTCATTTATCTGTATGATCAACAATCATTTATTAAGCATCAACAATGCAAAGTGCTGTACGGGATATGACAGAGAATGGCAATGGAGCTTATAATCTACTTCATATTTGTTAAGAATATAGATGAATACTACATGGTAACTAATTGTTGATAACCAAATTTTGTCTAAAACTTGTGATCTAAAGTATATTGTTAAATTACTATTTGTCTGATTTTGAATTTGGATTAGAGATGTTAAAGAATTTCTGTAGATATATTTGCACATTAATTTTAAGATTGTAAAGCAGCGATGCTGAACTCTGCATATTAGTTTGACCTGGGGAGCTTTTTAGTAGCTACAGAACCAGTGTCAGGAGGTTGCCCTCAGAGATTCTGATATAATTGGTTTAGGGCGGGACATGGGGACTGGCATTTCTTAGGAAGCTCCTCAGATGATTTTACTGGGAAGCTGTGGTTGAAGTGTACTGCTTTAAAGGTAGGTATATTTCATGAGTATTTATACATTGTGGTTAATGATAGATTTGCTATTGACTTATCAGGATATTTAGCTTGATGTGAGCAAGAGCTCTGTCATTAACTATGGATTGACCAGTTTTGATGATAGGTTTCAGAGTAAAGTATGCGGCTTCAAAGAATCAGATATGTGGACCGTAGGCATGACTGCCATGGTGCATCTCTGTGGCCTTAGGTGAGTCACTTTACCATGCAGACCTCTGTATCCTCATCTTTAAAATGAGGAATTTGGTTAAATGTCTGTACTATCATTCAACAATTGTTATAATGTAGTACTTTAATGCCCCAGTCTATGAACTACCTGTTGCCAGAATGGTTTCCTGGCCTGCCATATTGTTCTTTCCCTTTCCCATAGCTAATCAAGCCAGTGGTGGACACCCAACCAAAGTCAGCCGGGCCATCATCTGATGGAGAGACAGCTAACTCACTCTTGAGAGAGTTTGAGTAAAGATACGAATATTATTACAGTCTGTGAAGCATGGAAAGATGAGGAAGGGGTAGGCGAACTTGGTGATTACCAGGGGCCGTGTGTGGACTGAGGCTGACGGTGTCAAGTGAGACTAACTGGGGTGGGTGTGTGCAGTGAAGCACAGATGTCCTGAGAGTGTAGTGAGACGACTCACGAAAGACACGGCAAGGAGAACTTTGTCTTTGACCTCATCCCAGTTCCACTCCCCAGGGACCTAGCTGTGAAATTGCTGTCCTCGGGTATCTGTAATGTGGCCTGCTGTGTCCTTATTCTTTCTCCTTCCTTGCACTCCCCGCAGTGGGTTTCTGTCCCTGGCAACCCCATATGCTTCTAGTAGAACATTAGGTTAGTAGAAACTTAGGAGAAACAAATGGGGCAAGGATAAAAATAGAAATGGGGTAAGGAGAATAAGCAAAATAGTGCAATATTGTGGAAAGAATGAGGATAGTAAGTTAGAGTAAGGTAGAGCTCTGTCCCAAAATAGCTCCGTGACCTTATCCAAGGTGCTTGACACTAGCGGGTTGGTCTAAAATGGGAATGGTGCAGTCTCATAGGCATGGTGTAATGAAAGTTAGATTACGCTTACAGAAATGCTTTGAAAGGTAAAGGGGCATGTCAGTGAGGGGCTAGCAAGTTTTGAGATGTTTGCTCTCAGAGACAAGAGATAGGACAGAAGAGAGGCTGAGTTATAAAATATGCCTGAAGGACCAAGCTTTTTGGTATTTGATTTAACTCTCAATAGACTATTTCTTGGGCTTCCCACGTGGTGGTAGTGGTTAAGAACCCAGCTGCCAATAGAAGAGACATAAGAGACGGGGGTTCAATCCCTGAGTAAGGAAGATCCCCTAGAAGAGGGCATGGCAACCCACTCCATGGAGATATGGGTCTCCAGTAGGCATGGCAATGCACTGGAGAATCCCATGGACAGAGGAGCCTGGCAGGCTGCAGTCCATAGGATTGTAGAGTCGGACACAACTGAAGTGACTGAGCACGTACACATGCAAACTATTTCTTCCCTTTTGTCAATTTTTTATTTTCACAGCTTGATTTTTCTTTTGCTGGTTATTATTTCATTCTTAGAACTTCTAAATTTTTGTTGCCTAAATTGTCTGATAGGGTTTTTTGATACACATTTTTAGGTACAGTTCATTTTTTTCCCCATTAATTTCTGTAGTGAATATGGGTAACAATTCTGTGTATTAGGAGTTAATGATAAAGTTACTGTTTTTCTTTGGGTTCTTTGAGGAGTAAGGATTGGGTCATGCGTGTGAAGGATTTAGCTTGTTGGTTTCCTTCTTATCCTCAGTTGGCACATCCTAAAATCGTTTTGTTGTCTCCCACTCAGTGGGCTTGCCAGACAGACAGTGGGAAAGGTTTATGATTGGAATCGGAAGGGTGTCCAGAGTTCATGACTGAGGGAAATTGGCCCTGCAGTGAACATACTTAGCCTGGCACAGACAGGATTTTCCCATCCTTCCTCATTACTCTATAAGATAACTTTTCATTGACACAGTTGGGTAATTAAGAAAGATAGAGTAAAATAAAAGGATGATTGGGTTGGTAGTAGGTAGAAGGTGTACGAAGTCTTTACTGTCATTTATATACATATTTACACTTAGTGTGATAATTTTTCCCTTCTGGAAGTACTGTTACAGTTCCTAATATATTTGGGCATGAATATCATTCCTTTCTTGGAGCCACTTATAAATTCAGTTTATGTCAGAAGCAACATCAGGATTTTTGATAGATTTTTTTCCCTATGCCATTTTTCCTTGCATTCCAGATTGTTTTCTGTTGCTTTAGCAGAAAAGGAAGATCACCAACTGCTGTTCCTGAATCTGACATTGGACCACAAGTTTCTTGAGTCATTAGCAGCTTTTATGGAGTTATCTCACTGCCAAGTATTTAAAATTTCTTTAAGAGGTATTAAGTTTATTATGTCCACTGAAGTATGAATGGACTATGCACAACTTCTTTTTAAAGACTTTCTGGCAAGTTGATTAAAGTTTATAGAATGAAGTGTAGTGGAAAATCAGTTATTTTCAGAGGGTGCCTTTTTTTTGGTTAGTGTTATGGGCAAAAAGTGAAAATACTTAAGGATCATAGATAAAATTCTGTAATAGGGCACTGGAAGAGGATTGCTGACTCGTTCTTTTTTCAGGACGCATTAACTACAGTAACTTGATGGAGGGTTATTAAGTATTCAAGTGCTGCTGGAAGATATTAGATGCTTATCAATATTGTGACTGAGTATTGTTTCATTTAACCTTCTGTCCATGGGTTAAATAGTGTATGATTGACTCCTATAAACCAGGAAAAAAAACTACCATTTGTCAGATCTTTTTGTAACAGGGCAGTTTGCTGATTTCCCTCTCAAAGAATCAGTTCTCCGTAGACTTCTGATCATCTTCCCAGCGTGATGCTTTTGAAGGAAATGGCAACCCACTCCAGTGTTCTTGCCTGGAGAATCCCAGGGATGGGGGAGCCTGGTGGGCTGCTGTCTATGGCGTCGTACAGAGTCAGACACGACTGAAGTGACTTAGCAGCAGCAGCAGCCTTGTGGTATGTTTTATACAGTATAACTTAAGTATTGATTCACTGGTTTTTTCAGTAAGTCTTTTCCCTTTTCTCTGTAGTCTAAAATGTTGGTATCTTTATATCCAAATGTGCCAGCTATTAACTTACTGGTTCGTGTGGAAACAAGTGCAATACTTTCAGGTGTCCCTTCCCATATTGGGATTCAGTTAATTTTCCAGCAACAGTATGTAATAACACCTACAAAGTGTTGCCAACTGAAGATATTTACCTGAGCCTCGGTGTACTGGAATTTTTGGGGGGGTCATGTTGTGCCCCTGTGGTCTCAGTTGCTTTGACTTTACGCTGCTCCTCCCAAAGCTCCACCTCCTCCCTCCCCCCAGCAAAAAAAGTATTTACCCTAAATCACAAAAGTTAGGAAAAAAAGTTTGAAAAGGTAACAAAAGTTAGGAAACCTCTTTCTAGGGTAAAGTTTTCTGGTAAACTGTATAGCATAGCCCATGGCCTCAGGCATAGAGAGAGGTGATCATCCCAAGACAGTGTGGCTCAAGACCTCAGACATACAGTTCAGTTCAGTTCAGTTCAGTCCCTCAGTTGTGTCCTACTCTTTGCAACCCTATGGACTGCAGCACGCCAGGCCTTCCTGTCCATCACCAACTCCTGGAGTTTACTCAAACTCATGTTTGTTGAGTTGATGATGCCATCTAGCCATCTCATCCTCTGTTGTCCCCTTCTCCTCCTGCCCTCAATCTTTCCCAGCATCAGGGTCTTTTCAAATGAGTCAGTTCTTCGTGTCAGGTGGCCAAAGTATTGGAGTTTCAGCTTTAGCATCAGTCATTCCAATGAACACTCAGGATTGATCTCCTTTAGGATGGACTGGTTGGGTCTCCTTGCAGTCCAAGGGACTCTCAAGAGTCTTCTCCAACACCACAGTTCAAAAGCATCAGTTCTTCAGCACTCAGCTTTCTTTATGGTCCAACTCTCATATCCATACATGACTACTGGAAAAACCATAGCCTTGACTAGATGGACTTTTGTTGGCAAAGTAATGTCTCTGCTTTTTAATATGCTGTCTAGGTTGGTCATAACTTTCCTTCCAAGGAGTAAGTGTCTTTTAATTTCATGGCTGCAATCATGATCTGCAGCAATTTTGGAGCCCCCCAAAATAAAGTCTATCACTGTTTCCACTGTCTCCCCATCTATTTGCCATGAAGTGATGGGACTGGATGCCATGATCTTAGTTTTCTCAATGTTGAGCTTTAAACCAACTTTTTATCTGTCCTCTTTCACTTTCATCAAGAGGCTCTTTAGTTCTTCACTTTCTGCCATAAGGGTGGTGTCATCTGCATATCTGAGGTTATTGACATTTCTGCGTGCAATCTTGATTCCAGCTTGTGCTTCATACAGCCCAGCATTTCTCATGACATACAGAAACACTCTTATTAAGCATACTGTGCCAAGGGCTCAGAGGTTATCTCTTAGAACCCAGTGAAAGTCAGTCCAGCAGACAGACCTGCCTTTGAAACGTGCAGGGTTTGAGCAACCCAGGCCTGCTGAGTTAAGTCTCTCCTGCCCACAGGTCTAGTAATATTTTATTTGATGATAGCCATTGTGAGTATTACACTTTTGTATCTCTGGATTTTGTCACCTTAATTTACTCAAGGATCAGCTTGATTCTTTTGATGTTGTTTTAATTTTTTTGTGAGACTGGATCTTGCGTAGTCTTCCTGTAGGCCTTGTTTATTCTCCAGAATGAAGTCTCTGCTGAATAAAGCAGGTGTTGAATGAAGTTTTTCCGCTCAGGCAGGTTGGATCTTGATTGTTTCCCAGTCCTTTGTGAGCTCTGAAAGCTGTTTTGCTTATAGCTTCCCAGTAGATGTTTTTTTCCTTGTAGTCATATTTTGGTAGCTAGTCTTTGCTCAGCCCTACAGAGTTTGACTCTCTGCATTTGTGTATTAACTAAAGACTCAAGGAGATCTATAAGGACATTTTCTAGGCTTATTATTATTATTGCATAGCTCCTTCCTTTCCTTTACTCTGTCCTACATATTCTACCTCATTCTCCCCAAATTCCAAACTTTCCTTCTCAGCTCACCGAGGCTCTGCTCTGCCTAGGCTGCCCCTCTCTGTCTCACAGTCTGGAAAGTACTTCTAGGTAGAACTCTTAGGTGGTTATATTGCTCATCTCATTTTTTCCTCTTCCTTCAGTAATCACAGTCCCAAATTGCTTACTGTTTAATGACTGAAAACTGTTGTTTCATATATTTTGTCTAATTTTCTAGTTAATTACAATGGGAGAGATAATGTAGTACTAGTTCCTCTGCATGATTGAAAATGAACTTTTTTCTAATGTAGTTTTTATGTAATAGTTAAGATCAGGAGTTGATGTAGATGTCAAATTTAGTCTCCAGCTTTTACTATCTTTTGATCTTTGGCAACTTGTTAACATCTCTCTGACTTGGTTGCCTTATCTGCAGAATAGACATAGTCATATCTAAGTCACAGGGTTTTATGAGCATTATTTTTGGTAGTATAAGTAAAATGCTTAGCATAGCTCCTGACACATGTTAAAGCTCATTCTACGACGGTGATTATAGTGATGGTAGTGGGATTCGGCTGTATTTGCGCCATTAAGTGAGGGTGTTACATGGGAAGAAAATGTTATTAGGTTAGAAAGTCGAGGTACTGAGTTTCTTGTGGCAGTTAATTGTCCCTGAAGTGTGATAGGATCAAGGAGAACATGGACGTTTTCCATCCCTCTGCTTGCAGAACTGTCAGAGAAGTTACAGAAAAATGCATTAATGATTTCTAGCTGTGGTAGTCACATGAGTTGATGCTTGTTCTGAAACTACTCATATAGGGATGCAGAATGCCTGAAGACTCTGCAAAATGGCTTTGAGAATTAATCTGATTACATCTTTTTTTTAACCTGATTATATCTTTAAGGTTTTATTTCTTAGGCTGTGTGATAAGGTGTGTTTATTATATTTGTCTTCATTTGGTACAGCTGATATGATTCATAATTTTAAAAACCTGTCTTACCCCTTCACATAATCTTGACATGCTTGTTTAAAAAACGATAGAATTAAACACACGAAGTGCAGTATGATGGGTAAGATAGGTCTCACTTAGGTCAAGTTTTAAAATATGGGCAGAACATTGCCATGTATTTATAATGAATGTGGGTTTGTGTGTGTGTGTGAGTATGTGTGTGTTTGAGTGTGTGTGTGTGTGTGTGTGTGTGCGTGCATGAAAATGCTGAAAAAAAAAAACAGTTTCAAGAAAGCACTTTCTTTCTAAGGAGAGAAATGGGTGTGAGGGAGAACAGGGGTAGAAAAAAGCCTTGAATTGAATCCTTGATGCTTTGTTTCTGACAAGAATCAAATCAGATATTGGAATAACATCTAAAGATCTGAATGGTGCTTACACTGGAATTTGTTACAGTCTTTGTTCAATACTTATCTTAAAAACAAATATAATAACAACAATGTTCAAGTTGGAACTAAAATTCTGCTTCAGTGTCTTAGTTCATGTTTTATCAAGACTTTGGGGAATGTTTCCGGGAATATGATTACAAAATTAGATATTGTCTTACTATGGGACAATTGCAGAATATAAGGTTAGGCTTTGAGGCCAGAAATATTGCTCCATCTGTATATATATTTGTGGAAGTTATTGTTAGAATACCGTTTGTTAGGTAGGTCTACCTCAGTGTGAATTTTGGATATCGGAGTGCAGGGACTCAGGCCTGGGCCAGTCCATGTGCTCCATCTAATCTCCTCTCCTCTGAGCTGTCTGAATCTTCAGACTCCGAGTTGGTGTCTCACTGCTAGGACATAGTCTGTGCAACTTAAAGGGACGTATGAAGCCCCCCAACTCCATGAGTTCCTGTGTGCTTCAGTCATGTCTGACTCTTTGCAACCCCATGGACTGTAGCCTGCCAGGCTTCTCTGTCCATGGAATTCTCCAGGCAAGAATACTGGAGTGGGTTGCCATTCCCTTCTCCATCTAACTCCATTGCTTCTCCTAAACATCATCTACTTTTTTTTTTTGCCATCCAGCCACCTTTTGCTTTTTTTTTTTTTTTTTTTTTCTTCTTCTTTTTTTTGTTACCTCTTAGATTTCCTGTTCATTCCCTGGCTTTCACTCTAGGTGTTTCCACTTAATTTCCCCCTTCATCTGTAACTCCCTCTCTGTTTCTCTCAGTTTTTTTTTTTTGGCTGACTCCCTTATACATGCCTCAAGTCTTTATGTATGTATGTGTGTATGTACCTATGTATCTGTCCATTTGGGTTTCCCTGATGGCTCAATGGTAAAGAATGTGCCTGCAATTCAGGAGACTCAGGAGATGCAGGTTTGATTCCTGGGTCGGGACGATCCCCTGGAAGAGGGTGTGGCAACCCATTCCAGTATTCTTGCCTGGAGAATCCCATGGACAGAGGATCCTGGTGGGTTACAGTCTATGGGGTTGCAAAGAGTCAGACACGACTTAGCGATTGAGCATGCACACACATCTATCTGCTATCTATCTGTCTATCGTCTTTAATTTCTTGCCTCCCTCCCTCCGTCCTTCCGTCTCTCTCTTTCTCCTTATCTCTCTGCTTTCTATAATTCCCCAATATTAATGCTCCCATTCTGACTGTTATTACTTACTTATTCATCTTCCAGCTTAGATTTTAAGCTCCACTAAGGAGAGACCATGTTTGTTTTCCTTTTCCAGCACCTGTGTAGTATGTATGTAGTGTCGGGTGTAACGTAGCCACTAAATAAATATTTGTTGAGTGAATACATCAATGAAGTACAGTTTGAGCTTTTGGCTTTCTTATTCTCACTAGATATTTAAGTTCTTTAATGGAAAATACTGCATTTTAATAAAGTATTTGTGAATATTTTATGACTATTTTCATAAAATATTAAGAGCATTTGGAGTCAAAGGTATATTTTAAAGTCAGAGAAGTAATATTAGAATCTGTGGGCATTAAAATAGGTTAATTTTCTTTTAAAAATTGATTTTAAAATTTTCTAACAACTAGCACATGGTTTGGAAAAAAAAATCAAAGAAGAGTGAGTGTTTCAAATGAAAATCAGCATTCATCAGCTTTGTGTTTCTAATCCTGTGATATTAATAGATTAAAATTTCAGTAAGATTCACCTTCAAGAAGAAGTAGATATATACATATGTACATCAGAAGACTGCAGTGTTTTCAGAAATGTGACTACCGTTGTTCAGTTGAAGGTATGATGGGAATAAACAGTTCATACCGAAGGGACTTTTTAAGCCTTGATTTGTTTTTTTAAAAAAATGGCATATGAAGGGCACAGTGCCTCTTCCAATGTTAGCTTGTGTTTCCTTTAACCTTCTTCTTCAAAGACCCATCCTAAAAAGATTCAGCCTGTTTTGTTTTTTTTTTTTTCCCCTCCTCTCTTTCAAAGACAGTATCTCAAAAATGGTACTAATTTAAGCCCTGCTAAATGTCCAGATGCAGCACCTAGGAAAAATGAAGTTCAGAAGTTCAGGATTTGGAACTTGCTTAAGCTAGGAGAATCTTCTTGCTGTGGTTGCATGTCTGATTCTAGAAGCTGGTAACCTCTTTCTCGTGGGCATCGTTCCATTGTAACAGATGGCCCCAAGTGTGGACGTGTCAGAGTGAAGCCCACGTGTGAACTTGTCCAAGAAGTTGAAACACTGCTCAGAATATCTTCTCCTGCCAATGATAGCTTTGTTGTTGCAATTAGAACTTTCTGGATTGGAAGAGTGAACTTAATGAAACATAAGAGAAGCCTTTAGAGCTCTGTTGTCCAATATGGTAGCCCAGGCCACACATGACTCTTGAGCACTTGACATGTGACTATTTCAAGCTGAGGTGTTCTCCGAGTATAAAATTCACACCTGTTTTTGTAAACAAAAACATAAAAACATGTAAAATATCACAGTAATAATTTATATTTTTAATTGATGTTGAAATACTCTTTGGGGTACACTAGGTGAAATAAGATAAAATTAATTTCATCTGCTTCATTTTTTAAAAAATATGGTGACTAGAAAATTTTAATTTATGTATGTGGCTCACTTTATATTTCTGTTTGGCAGTACTGTTTGGGCTAGACTCTTAACTAGGGATGTACATGAAACTTGGTTCCACTTATACTTTGACATGACTGTTTAGTTTGATATATGTCAGTTCAGATCTGGAATGAAAACCTTGGACTTTCTACATTAGTTTCTTCATAACTTGCAGTTTAAATGGAGCAGTAAAAGCAGGAGTAGGATTTTTTTTTTTTTTAGTTGTACAAGAAATTTCTAGAGACTAAGAGCTTTGCAGAGCTAAAAATTCATTCCCATTGTTTTATTTTTAAGCTCTATTTTAAGTTCCTGCCAGGACGAAAATGTTCATTCCCTTTTGGGTTCTGATGGCCTGGTAAAAACTTCTTTGTAAACCCAAGGGATGTGATGGAATTGGCACAGGAGAAAATTAATTTGGTTGGGATCCATGAGTGGAGTGGAGGTAATGTGCAGGGCTTGCAGAGTCCGTCGTCATCAATCACTGCAGAGCCCCTGCAGCAACGCCGGGCTGCCTAGCACCCGCCCCTTGGACAGCAGCAGGGCAAGATACCCCCTTTTCCGAAGAGCCCTACTCTTGAGCCATAGAGAAGTGTTAACGTAGAGTATGTGCACGATGAGGGGCCACATGTATACACATTCAATAAGGTAGCTTGGCATCTATTCCTATGTGGGTGCATTTTTCTGGAAAAAAGTTAAATGGAGTTTTCCATAACTTTTTTTTTCTCTCCTAAAGTGTGCATTGTAGGATATTTTCCAACCCCACATGTTTCCAGTAACTTAAGCTCAAAGCTCATAGCAATGAGGCACTTTCTTGTCAAAGGTGAGTCAAAAACAGGAACCTTTTAATTCTGTCACATGATGCTGGATGTTATAAAATAGTAAGAGCGAGGAGTTCACTTTTCCCCCTTCTCAGTCCTCAGAGTTTTAGCTGCTTGCCTTCTTCACCATTGAGGAAGCCAGGAATTCAGAAGTGTGGGTCGGATATTCGCCGTAGAAAATGCATTTAGGAGCGTACACTTTAACTGGATTATAAATAGTATCTGCCCTGACAATGCTGGAATTTTCTCAGCTTCTGGAGACATTGAAGTCTTTGTTTCATGGGTCACTGCCCTCTCCCCCACCCCCTAAGCTTGAGTCATAAAGCTTGACAAATTAATGAGGTTGCTGAAACTTAAAATCTCGGGGGTAGGACGTATGGGAAACAAGGAGAGACAGCAGGAACCATACACTTGGACTTAAGGTGGCTTCTCTCTTGCTGTCCTGAACTTGCTCACTTTGCATTTTATTTTTTCAGGCCCTTGAATTTATTGTTTTCCTTCAACAGGATCAAATTAGATTGAAAAAATTAGAAAAAAGTGTAAATAGGTAGCAGCAAGACTAATATTAGCTCCTGAATTCTCTATTTAGACTAGGAAAGAAAAAAAAAAAACATATCCAGGACTTCCCTGGTGGCTCAGATGGTAAAGCATCTGTCTACAATGCGGGAGACCTGGGTTCGATCCCTGGGTCGGGAAGATCCCCTGGAGAAGGAAATGGCAATCCACTCCAGTACTATTGCCTGGAAAATCCCATGGACAGAGGAGCCTGGTAGGTTACAGTCCATGGGATCGAAAAAAAAAAAACAAAAAACACGTATCCATGAAAGCAGAAGTACAAGCCAGATTGCTTTGATCGTGTATGTGTGTTTGTATTAGCTATGGAACTAAGAATGGTTTTCACAGTGAATACTTGTTCTCAACCACTGAAGGTAAAACAAAACAAAAAAACATGCAATACGAAGCCTAAAATTACTAGTGACCCTAGTTTAGAATGTGTTTACTCTGTAACACTTGATACTGGATATATAATAATCAATCAAATATATATATATATATATATATATAATCAATCAAAACCCAATATAAAAATTCCTTTCTTGGGTTTTGTGAGTTCACCCAACATATTTCTTGAGTATTTGTTCCATTCCTAGCACTGTCCTAGATACTGGGGAAATAAAGTTTAAAAAAAGAGACATTTCTACCTTCACAGAGCTTACCTTCCTATGGAGAAAAAAAGACCAAACCTAACCAAATCTAATGGAAATTAGAAACTGGACAACTGAATCCCAGGAAGAGAAAACAGCTAAGTGAGGTAGAGAGCAACAGAGCAGTTCCCATGTGTCTCAGCCTCTGTTTTTCCTTCCCCAGACTGTGCTGCAAAACGGTGACTAAGTTATTTCTGTTATTTCCCAGATTTTGAATTCACCCCCCACCCACCAAGATAAAACATTCTTTGCTTGTCCCTGTGATTTCCTTACTAGTCTGTTTTATTTCTTTTCCAAAGGCTCTTTTTGCCCCAATTGAAATTGATTATTCAGCTCAGGCTTATTGAGTCCTAAATTAGGTTGATGTTCACAGGGAATATTTATTTTCATTCTACTTTTTCAGTCAGCTTTTCTACACCCTCCTACTTAAGGTTAGTTGCTGGTATGCTCCATACAGTTCTGTTTTGAACCTTAGTCTTACATGCTTTTTTACCCCCCTCTTCTGGAAATATGGATTATGATTATTTTATTTCTGTTAGCATCAGGGTCTTTCTCCAGATCTGATGTTCTCTCAAAAGCCTGCATGTTGTGATCTGTACCAAAGTGAGTTATTGGCCCGTGTTTGCTCATTTCCTTTATTTTGAATCTTTCCTGTGGTTGGAATCATTCGTGATACTACTGATCATTAATCCTGTGCTCTGAGGATATGAGTATGATTTTTTTTCTAGTTCCAGAGATGCACTCCAGCTTTGCATTTTGGTTGGCAAAATGACCAGAGCTTGGACAAAAGGCCATGAGTGACACACAAACACAGGCCTGAAATTATCGTATTACAGAACAGTTACCACGTTCGTGTGAATGGCTAAGCAAAGGTCAAAAATATGAGCAACATTATTTATGGCTCAGTGAGTGATTTGATATTCACAGTCTGTCATCATTTGTCAGAAGACTGGTATTATCAAATCTGTGCCAGGCTAAGGACTATCTAAAAAATGATTTGAGACAAGCTCAGTATACAGTAAAAAAGAAAAAAAAAGGACAGTTTAGATGTATCCCAGGAGACAAGAACCCTGCACCTGATGTGGAAGTAGTTCTGTTATCCTGCTGTTGTCAGATTTGTTTGCCTCTTGACAAAGAATTTTCCTTCCTCCACATCAGTTTTGTCACCTTTAGCCAGGGCAGTTCTTTTTTTTTTTTTTTAATTTATTTTATTTTTAAACTTTACAATATTGTATTAGTTTTGCCAAATATCGAAATGAATCTGCCACAGGTATACCTGTGTTCCCCATCCTGAACCCTCCTCCCTCCTGCCTCCCCATACCCTCCCTCTGGGTTGTCCCAGTGCACCAGCCCCAAGCATCCAGTATCGTGCATTAAACCTGGACTGGCGACTCGTTTCATACATGATATTATACATGTTTCAATGCCATTCTCCCAAATCATCCCTCCCTCTCCCTCTCCCACAGAGTCCATAAGACTGATCTATACATCAGTGTCTCTTTTGCTGTCTCGTACACAGGGTTATTGTTACCATCTTTCTAAATTCCATATATATGCGTTAGTATACTGTATTGGTGTTTTTCTTTCTGGCTTACTTCACTCTGTATAATAGGCTCCAGTTTCATCCACCTCATTAGAACTGATTCAAATGTATTCTTTTCAATGGCTGAGTAATACTCCATTGTGTATATGTACCACAGCTTTCTTATCCATTCATCTGCTGATGGACATCTAGGTTGCGTCTATGTCCTGGCTATTATAAACAGTGCTGCGATGAACATTGGGGTACACGTGTCTCTTACCCTTCGGGTTTCCTCAGTGTGGCAGTTCTTACAGGATGAAGTTGGCACCTGTGGCTTGCATGGAGCGTGTTGGGTTATTAGAACTTACTGCAATTGCTTGCTATAGGATGTGTTCTGGTTATCAGTTTATTGTCTATGAGGTCGACTTTCACCCTTTATTGCCTGCTGTGTGAAAATGGTTCTGGACTCTAGATGTTTTTCTTTTGCCAGTTGGCATGATGTTAAGCTTTGTCAGGAGAGGGCGCTGGAGAGACGTTGCAAGGGGAAGGAGTTTTCCTTTCTGCAGCAGGTGTGTCTGCTCACCAGTGTCTCTGGTGGGCCACCTCTCTGTGAATAGCCTTCCCAGGGACTCCAGAGGATGGAGTCCAGTAAGTTCTGTAAGTGTAGGACACAGTGAATTCCCTCCCATGCAGAGAGCTCCTGGATCTCAGCCCTGGGGAGGAGGACCCTGAGCCCTAAGGGTCGTGGCAGCTCCTTATGTCTGCTATTCCTATATTAGAGTTTACTTCTTATTAGCTAATTCTCTGTGATAGTTAATAATTCCTTTCTTCATTCAAATTTTTCTGGTTTCTGTCTCCTGATTGGATCCTGGCTAATACAGTGTTCATCAGAATTAGGTTTCGTTCTTGTACTGCATGAAGCAGGTAGGTAGGAGAATCTAATGAATTTGTACAAAGGAGCATGAAATCTGAATGTTATAAGCAATTGTTAATTTCTCTGTGTTCTTCTGACTGAATGGCCAAATCTTAGGAAAAACTGAAAGTCTGCAAGTATCTGTGGTAAAAGTGGAGGCTGGTGGTGCCAATGTGTGTGCCTGCATGCGTGCTCAGTGGTGTCCAACTCTTTGCGACCCTGTGGACCGTAGGGTGCTGATGATCCTAGAGTTAAAAATCCACGCAAGGCTTTGATGGACCTACTGACCATTCTGCTTTGTGTGGGAGCTTCAGGATATGTGAACAAAGCTGCTGTGGGACCCAGTGGTGAGTGGTTTAATTCAGTTCCTGGGGAGTGTCTGCAGGGCTGTAATATCTACATGGATAATCAGAGGTTGATTAAATGTATGTGTCAAGTCTGCTTCCTTCTACCCTTGTATCATGTGATAGGGTTGCAAGCGGTTCCCGTTTTCTGTGTGAATGCTGCATCAGTGTGATACGAGCAAGAGTAGAGTTCAGGAAAAAAAAAAAAGAGGACTAGAATGAGGTGCCATTGAAGGTTATTGGGATTTCGTCCATTTTTGGATGAGGAAGCTGATCACTGGTGAGGTTAAATGCCTTCCTCTCAAGAGTGTGCACTGAGACAGCAGGGGAATACACCAAGACAGATTTTTCTTTAACTTCTAGTCAGTTGTTTCCCCCCAACTCCAATTTATTTACGTTCAAATCTCTAATGATTTTTCTTTTTTATAATTACTTTATAATTGAAGTACAGTTAATTTACAATGTTGCATTCATTTCAAGTGTACTGCAAAGTGATTCAGTTTTATATATATATATATATATATATATATATATATATATATATATACACACACATACATATACATTCAGGTTATTTTCCACTAATGGGTTAGTAAAATACTGAATATAGTTCCCTGTGCTATATAGTAGGTGCTTGTTGTTTATCTGTTTCATATATACAGTAGTGTGTGTATGTTAATCCTACATTCCGGATTTATCTTCTCCTCTCCCTCCTCTATTCCCTTTGGTAACCATCTGTTTGTTTTCTGTGTCTGTGAGTCTATTCCTTTTTTGTAAATAAATTCATGTGTAGCATTTATTTTTAGATTCTGCATCTAAGTGATATGTGATATTTGTCTGATTTATTTCACTTAATATGATAATCTCTAGCTTCATCCATGTTGCTATAGATGGTATTATATCATTCTTCAAATGATTTATTTTCTTATATTTGTACTTAAGATTTCTAAAGCATGGGAAAATATAGAGTGCTTTATTAAAGAATATTTGAGTCTAAATACATTAAAAGGATAAAGTAGAAAATGCCTTAAGGAGGTGCATCTTCTTTTGATAAAAAGTATTTTATTGAAGTGTAATGTATGTAGAGAAAAGCATACTTACTTTAAATGTATAGAATGATGGCTTTTTTTTGGTAAATTGAACTCCTGTTATCCAGCTCTCAGATCAATTAATCAGGTGATATCTGCACTTGATGCTCCCTTCCTGTACTCTTTAGTCATCACCCCACCCTACAGTAGCTACCACCCTGATTCATAACTGCATAGATTAACTTTGCCAGTTTTGTGCTTTATAGAAATGGATTCAGTCATATTTAGGCACTTGCCTGTGCCTGGCCTTTATTCATCATGGTTATGTTTGAGAAATTCATCTGGGCTCCTGTGGGTAGAGTTGGTTTTTTCATGATTATATGGTATTCCTTCAAATACATTTTTTTGGGGGGGATTTACCCATTCTCCTGTTGATGGGCATTTAGGGAGTTTTTTAGTTTGGGGCATTTACAAGTATGAACATTTGTCTTCATTATTATTTTTTAATGTTTTGACATTAGAAGATAGAGAAGTGTGAGGTTTAGGGCAAAAGCTTGAAATTAGACAAACATACTAACTTTGATCCTAGTCAAGTTATTTACATCCTTAAGCCTGTCTCCTTATTTGTAATGAGCATCATGACTAGTGTTTCAGAATTTTGGAAAAATTGTTTGAAATGATGGATGCTTTGCACAGTACTTGATATATAATAAGCTGTCAAAGAATAGAAGTTGTTAGTATTTTTCAAGTTAATGTTTTTTAAATTGTAACAAAGCATCAAGATAATTCACTGTCTGCATTCTGTTGCTTGTGCATCATGTTTTCATGTTTTTCAGAGCTTGTACTTGTTTGTTTTGCATCTTTATCTTCTCTCTTCCTTTCTCCATGCTATACTCATTGCCTGCCTGTTATAATCCAGGTGTAGGGGCAGGGATTGAAGAAAAGTTTTTAGCAGATTTCATTCTTGAGTTATCGTCTCAGTTTTTGCCATGTAGGCTCGCCATTAGAATAACATTTGCTTTTTTTTTTGCTTTGCCCAAAGATGCAAAATCCTTGCAATAAAAGGTTTGTATGCCTGAGCCTCAGTGACCTGTAAGAAATGAGGAATCACAGTTTCCTTCTGTAATTCAATAACCATTTACTCCTCCTGCCAGATGATATGATAGAAGCACTGTGGAACTTGAAGGCAACTGTCTTGAATCCCACCTCTAGAAAATTTCTGTTAGGAGTACCATCAGGATTGTTCCCGCCTTCATTTATAATTGGCCCAAAGGTGGAGTCTACTCCTGGGTGCCACTTCAGTGAGTACTGACTTTGTGTTTAGCCTCAAGTAGGATTTCCTCTGGAATGCACTAATCCAATGTTTAGTTGGACTTTGGTGAAAATCATTAACTCATCCTGATTTAAGGAAGCTTTGTGAATGACGAGAAATTTCAGGATTATGTTTATATAGTTTCAAAGGTCGTATTTTTAGACAAAGGATAATTTAAGAAGATTGGCTAGTATCCCTCCTCAGTCTTAAGCTATTTTAATGAAAACAGAAAAGGACAGCCTGTTTACTTCTTAGGAGTGTCATACATCAGTTTTGTTTATAAATTATATTTAATCTTATTTTATTTAGATTATATGTATATATGATAATTTTCAAATAGGTAATGTTAACAAGCTTAGAATAGGTAAAGGAAAACATTTGTGGCCCAGTGTTTTTTTGGCCAAATGTTTTGTGTATCATTTTAGTAGCATTTTAAAAACCTCTTGATACTAGTTTGCACAATAAATATGTTTCTGTAAAGCTGCAGATATAAATATAGAAGATAAATATATAAAGACCATATTTTATAAATGGATTAATATAAAATCACCATCTTATTTAAATACACGAAACACATCTCATTATAATCATTCTACATAATGTAGGATCTATTATAAAATGAACAATCTGTTTCTAATTTTTGTGCTTAAATCTTGGGATAATTTTTAAGTGAGGTGTAGTCAGCATTTTAATGTATTCTTGGAGTTTGATATTATGAGCATTATGGACTTGTTAATTTTATTCCTAGATAGTTGAAATAAGTATCTGACAGAAATGTATTAAGAAGCAGAACACTATTTTTCTCTATCAGCTGAAAAGCAAATGCATTATTAGCATCTGAATTGAATGCTGGAATCTCCAACATACATGTATGTCTATCTATGTGTTTTGTGATCTGAGTCTTGCTACTGCGAGTATGATCCATGGATTAGAGTGGTTCATGAACTGCTTGTCAGTCATCAATGAGATGTGAACAGGTATTGAGTGTTCAGAAACCTTTATAGCAATTGGAGAGAGTGATTTTAGGTCTCTTGATTCTCATACAGATTTGGGCTTGCATATTTGTGTGTGTGTTTGTTTTGTTTTTCAGTTGTTTTAGAATTCAATTTTATTGTAGTTTACAAAAGTATTGGTCTGTGTTGGATTTGAAATAAAAAAAAATAAAAAACAGATAAAGTGATGCAAACCACAAATTGCAAATGGTTTGAGAAGCATTGGTGAGAAACGTCCGTGAGAGGTTTCCACCAAGGCAGAAAGGTGGTATAATTTCTAATCTTTTTAAAATTAATTAATTAATTTTAATTGGAGGCTGATTACTTTACAGTATTGTGGTGGTTTTTGCCATACATTGACATGAATCAGCCACGGGTATACATATGTCCCCCATCCTGAATCCCCCTCCCCCCTTCCTCCCCATCCCATCCCTCAGGGTTGTCCCAGTGCACTGGCTTTGAGTGCCCTGTTTCATGCATCGAACTTGGACTGGTCATCTATTTCACATATGGTAATATACATGTTTCAGTGCTATTCTCTCATATCATCCCACCCTCGCCTTCTCCCACAGAGTCCAAAAGTCTGCTCTTTATATCTTTGTCTCTTTGGCTATCTCGCATATAGGGTCGTCGTTACCATCTTTCTAAATTCCATATAAATGCGTTAATATACTGTATTGGTGTTTTTCTTTCTGACTTACTTCACTCTGTATAATAGGCTCCAGTTTCATCCACCTCATTAGAACTGATTCAAATGTGTTCTTTTTAATGGCTGAGTAATATTACATTGTGTATATGTACCACAGCTTTCTTATCCATTAGTCTTCCAGTGTGCATCTAGGTTGCTTCCCTGTCCTGGCTATTGTAAGCAGTGCTGCGATGAACATTGGGGTACATGTGTCACTTTCCCTTCTGGTTTCCTCGTTGTGTATGCCCAGCAGTGGGATTGCTGGGTCATACGGCAGAGTTTTTTAAGTAATCTCCACACTATTCTCCATAGTGGCTGTACTAGTTTGTGTTTCCACCAACAGTGTAAGAGGTGGAAACACTCCACCTCTCCACATGCTCTCCAGCATTTATTATTTGTAGACTTGTTGATAGTAGCCATTCTCACTGGCGTGAGATGGTACCTCACTGTAGTTTTGATTTGCATTGCTCTGATAATGAGTGATGTTGAGCATCTTTTCATATGTTTGTTATCCATCTGTATGTCTTCTTTGGAGAAATGTCTGTTTATGTCTTTTTCCCACTTTTTGATTGGGTCGTTTGTTTTTCTGGTATTGAGCTACATGAGCTGCTTGTATATTTTTGAGATTAATCCTTTGTCAGTTGCTTCGTTTGCTATTATTTTCTCCCATTCTGAAGGCTGTCTTTTCACCTTGCTTATAGTTTCCTTCATTGTGCAAAAGCTAAGTTTACTTAGGTCCCATTTGTTTATTTTGCTTTTATTTCCGTTACTCTGGGAGGTGGGTCATGGAGGAGCTTGCTGTGATTTATGTCAGAGTGTTTTGCCTATGTTTTCCTCTAGGAGTTTTATAGTTTCTGATCTTACAGTTAGATCTTTAATCCATTTTGAGTTTATTTTTGTGTAAGGTGTTAGAAACTGTTCATTCTTTTACAGGTGATTAACCAGTTTCCCCAGTACCACTTGTTAAAGAGATTGTCTTTTCTCCATTGTATATTTTCTTACATAGGCGTGATTTAGGACATGGAATACTGCGCTCTTGTTGCATCAAGCTTTTCTAATCCCTAGTTAACCATATCCCCTAACATTTCCAATGTAGCTGTTCTGTCTGTTTAATTATAATGTTTTGAGCCTCTGATTTCTTAGAGTGATTTGCAAAGAAGTATTTATTTCTTTGCAAATAATTTATTTCTTAGCAAATTTATTTTCAAATAAATTCTTTGGACTTATTTGCAAATTATTTATTTGCAAATAAGTCCAAAGAATTTGATCATTCATTCAGCCATTCTTTATTTATTGAGCATTTAACTGTGGATCAGATACTGTTTTAAGCATTGGGAATTCATCAGTAACAAAACAAAATGGAACAAAACAAAAAACAATTTCTCTTCTCTTCTAGCTTCTATAAAAGAACTGGAATATATCAGTATATGTGTACACATTTGTGTACACACACACACACGTATGAACTGCAAGACGGTTGATTGTGTCCAAGTGCACCCAGTTCCCCTTGGGCTATGACTGCATGCATTCCTCTACTCTATGGATATTAAGGTCACTATTGATGTAGTTTTGTGTTTGAACCCTGTGACTAACGGAAAGTCCCCAGGGAACACATGTAGTTGGCTTCTCTCAGGGCTCTTGGTGCTTGAGCATGACCTCCGCAAATTGTTGAGGATAATGGAACAAGCAAAGCCTCAGAGCCTGGAGGAACCTTGGTGTCCATTGTCCTGAAATGCTGTCTGCCTTTGGGATGTCATTAAATATAGAGTTTGTTCCAAGCTGTTTCTTTGTTTCAGCTGGAGGAACTACGATCTCCTGTAGGATGTTGTTCAGATCCTGGGAGTCTAAGACAGAGATGTCAGCTTTCTGAAATTAGGACAGGCATTTAGGGTATGTGCACTTTTTGGGATGAGGTCTTCTAGCTTTCCTCAGCTTATACAAATAATTCATGACCCTCAAAGCTGAAGAATCACGGATATCCAGTGGCCAAGAGCCTTTTGCAGTTTGGATCCTGTTACTTCATCTGGTTGTCTCTTCTTTTCTCCCTTAGTCTTTTCCTGCAGTGACTAGACCTGCCTCCTCACTGAGGCTCCAGTGTGCCAGGCCTGGCCCCACCTGGGATGCTTGACCTCCAACCATCCACAGAGCTCATCTCCTCTCCTCCTTTAAGCTTTTGCCCTATTGTTACACTCTGGGCTTACCCTGGCTACTGTTCAAAATAACGTCCCTCTCCTGTCCCTATCTTGGTCCTTAGTGCTTTATTTTTATCCTGGAAGTTGCTGTCTTTAACAGATGTTGCTGTCTTTAGTATCTTAGATGACTTCGTTATTTACTAACTTTATTGCCCATATGCCCTTTCTCACCCAAATGTTGCATAGAAGTAGAAACTTTTGTCTCCTTGTTCACTGTTGTATAGTGACTTCCCTGGTGGCTCAGATGGTAAAACATCTGTCTACAGTGCAGGAGACCCAGGTTCGATACCTGGGTTGGGAAGATCCCCTGGAGAAGGAAACAGCAACCCACTCTAGTACTCTTGCCTGGAAAATCCCATGGACAGAGGAGCCTGGTAGGCTACAGTTCAGTTCAATTCAGTTCAGTCACTCAGTTGTGTCTGACTCTTTGCGGCCCCGTAAACTGCAGCATGCCAGGCCTCCCTGTCAATCACCAACTTCCAGATTTTACCCAAACTCATGTCCATTGAATCGGTGATGCCATCCAACCATTTTATCCTCTGTTGTCCCCTTCTCTTCCTGTCCTCAATCTTTCCCAGAATCAGGGTCTTATCAAATGAGTCAGCTCTTTGCATCAGGTGGCCAAAGTATTGGAGTTTCAGCTTCAACATCAGTCCTTTCAATGAACACCCAGGACTGATCTCCTTTAGGATGGACTGGTTGGATCTCCTTGCAGTCCAAGGGACTCTCAAGAGTCTTCTCCAACAGTACAGTTCAAAGGCATCAATTCTTCGGCGCTCAGCTTTCTTTATAGTCCAACTCATATCCATGCAGTTCATGGGGTCCCAAAGAGTCGGACACGACTGAACGACTTCACTTTCTTTCTTTCTTTCACTGTTGTATCCCCAGTGCTTCAAACAGTATCTAACACATAGTATATGTTCAGTGTATATTTGATATACATTGAATAATTTAATGAATAAATATGGGATCTGATTCTTCCTTTCCAAGTATACAACATGGAGTTTCAATTCTGCCAGTTTAACTGAGATTCCTTGTGTTGCTCTATGTGTATTTCAATCCTGTTGGTTGTGGTTTCATGAATCTCAGTTCTTATGTTGCCATATATTAACTTTCAGTGTTTTCAATATTTTATTTTTATTTCCATGTGTCAGTTATTCCCATGAGGCAGTTTCATCTTTTTCTTACTGATTTTCACTGGTTGCTGAATCTTACTTTATGCTGGAGCCTCCAAGTGTTCATGGTTAAGACCTTAGATAAGCTGGAGAGGCCAGCAATCTCTGTACCTCAGTTTCTTCATCTGTATAATGGGAATAATAATAATAATAATAATTGCATTAATTCTGATAACAGTATAAGTATATTAAGGCTCAGCCTAATGTCTGCATGTGGCAGGCACAAAAGTAAATGACGGTTCTTAAAGTTATTATGTTTTTCCTTTCCATTGTTACCACCACTAATGATGCAGTCCCAGACAATCATCAAAGAGCAGAACATTAACAGAACGTTCTGGAGAAGGTTAAAGGTTGTCCTCCCTTCTCTTCCTTTTTTTCTTTTTCTTCCTCTTCATTTTCTATACACTGTTTGTCTATACTTTCCATGTGATGGAAGAACTTTCAGGTTTGAAATTTATTCTTTGCTATGCAAATCTGATCTTGGTTGTCACCATGATAACAGTACTCAATCTTTTTTTGGTGACATTCTATTTGAATGGATAGCAATAGGTCCTTGAGATGTATTTCCACATAAGTATTTCACAACAGTTGGAATTTCTGGCAATGGTTTCTTTTTTTTTTTTCTTTCTTTTGGAGGGCATTTCAAGGAGCTGCCTTGTAAACTCTGAATGCCTGGGTTATTTGCATTCTGTCTTTTCATCCTCAATGCCAAGTTAATAAAACTCCCTAGATTCGATTCTTACAAGTAATCAACCAGCAAATGTTTATTAAGTTTAGCTATGGAAGACTTTTGTAGCTGCAGATGGGCATGATGAAAGGCGAGCTTTAGGAATATCAGTCTGGGGATTGTGTATATAACTGGTGGTGGGGATGTTGCAAATCCAGCAGAGAAGGGAGGAAGGGGCTGTATTGTGGGAAATGGTGAGACCCAAAAGTGTAGCAGTGACATTGGGAGTGCAAGAGGGGGTGGCGCTCTGGGTGTGTGTATGTCTGCTTTCTTAGGTACCACCAATACCCTCCCAGGGCAGTTGCCCCAACTTATATTTCTACCATCAGGGGCTGAGAGTTCTGAGTGGCCCCCATTCTTGCTAACACTTGGTTACTATTGCTGTGTAACAAATCATAGTAAAACATAGTGGTTGAAAATAATAACTATCATCTCATTATCTGCCATGGTTTCTGTGGATCAGGCATTCAAGAGGGCTGTCCTGGGATGTCCTGGCTCTGGACCTCTCATGAGCTTGCAGACAGATGGTGGCTGCCAGACTTTCTGAAGGAGGAAACCGTTGGTGGTCAACATATGTGTGAAAGTGAAAGTGTTATTCGCTCAGTGGTGTCTGATTCTTTGTGAACCCATGGACTGTAGCCTGCCAGGCTCCTCTGTCCATGGGATTTCTTTAAGCAAGAATACTGGTGTGGCTTGCCATTTCCTTCTCCACGGAGTCTTCCTGACCTAGGGATTGGACCCGGCTGTCCCACATTGCACCAGATTCTGGTGGCGTCTGAACCACCAGGGAAGCCCTGTCAATATATACCTTTTCTAACTATCTCTCTTAATCTCAAGGCATAGGGCCAGACAAGGGTGAGTCAGGAGATGAAGTTCTGACACTGCCAAGGAATAAATGAGCAGTTATTGAGCATCTACCGGGCATAGTCTTATGCAAACTGCTCTACTACGATGAGGTTATTTCCTTCAGCATGATCTTTCTTCAGTTTGCTTCCTAGACAAGCCTTTCCTTAAGAACTCTATTAAAAAAAAAAAAAAAAAAAGAACTCTGTATTTAAATACATGTTCTTCTTTATTTCCTTCTTGTAGTTGATCTTTAGTTGCTAAGTCGTGTCTGAGTCTTTTATGACCCCATAGACTGTAGCCTGCCAGGATCCTCTGTCCAAGGGATTTCTTAGGCAACAATACTGGCTTGGGTTGCCATTTCCTTCTCCAGGAAATCTTCCCGACCTGGAGATCAAACCCTCATCTCTTGCCTTAGCAGGCAGAATCTTTACCACTGAGCCACCAGGGAAGCCATTTCCATCTTAATTGCTCAACTTATCACCTCCATAGCCCTTTTTTTCTATTTACACTCTGTGTGTAGTTGTTTGCCTATTTATTACCTGTCCACCTGCCTTCGTCCACTCCTGAGTGCTAGACTGAGGGTTCATGATGACAAGGGCTCTGCCTCTTTCATGTGCATGACATATATCCAGTAAAATTTGAGTTTCAGATCAAAATGAGTAATATTTTAATATAAATCTGTCCAAATATGGAACATATAAAAAGCGTGAGTATATCTCAAATACTTAAAAACTATATCTGTAAAAATGTATGTCTCAAATGTGGGACATGCTATACTGAAATATGTATGGTTTATTTGAAACTCAGATTTAATCTGATGTCTGGTAGTTTTATATGCTACATTTGGCCACCAAAGTACTTGGTATTTAGCACAGTTTGTGGTTATAATAGAAGCTCAAATAAATGTTTGAGTCAATGAATGAGCAAATGAAAGAGTTCATATCTTTTTCAGGAAAATTTTTTCAAGATAGATATTACTATTTAAAAAAAAAATAATAAAAGGGAACCCTTCTACAGGGTTGGTGGGAATGTAAATTGATACCAGTCACTATGGAGAACAGTATGGAGCTGCCTTAAAAAGCAAAAAGTAGAGCCACCACATGACCCAGCAATCCTATTCCTAGGCATATACCTAGAGAAAACCGTAATTTAAAAAGATACATGCACCCCAGTGTTCGCTGCAGCACTGTTTACAATAACCAGGACGCGGAAGCAACCTAAATGTCCATCAACAAAGGATTGGATAAAGAAGATGTGGTCTGTATATACAATGGAATATTACTCAGCAATAAAAAGAACAAAATAATGCCATTTACAGCAACATGGATGGACCTAGAGATTATCATACTGAGTGAAGTAAGTCAGAGAAAGACAAATATTACATGATATTGCTTATATAGAGAATCTTAAAAGAAAACCCAGGTCCAAATGGAACTTTCTTACAAAACAAGTAGAAGAACGAATGTAGGAAACAGACTTATGGTTACCAAGAGATGGGGAGTGGGGAATAAATTGGGAGATGGAACTGACATGTACATACTACATATATAAAAATAGATAACTAATAAGAACCTACTGTGTAGCACAGGAAACTCTACTTAATAATCTGTAATGGCCTATATGGGAAAAGAATGTACAAAAGAGTGAATATATGTATAACTGATTCACTTTGCTATATGCCTGAAAGTAACACAACATTGTAAACCAACTATACTCCAGTAAAATTTTTTAAAAAAGAAAATAGGATTTGTGTTTGCCTTAATTTTTTAGTGTGTTATTGTTATTGTTCAGTTGCTAAGAGTATTGAGTCTGTACTCCCAGAAGGCACTCAGTATGAGTGAATTAAAGCTCAGTTCTCTGTGTGTGGTGGGATTTTTACATGTGACTTTAATTTTATTCATAAACATTTTAAACATTTCTTATCATGAGCCATTTTTGTTAAAGAAACATTTTCAAAACTTGGTAACTGGAAGAAAACCCATAGTGCTGAAATCCTTTATCCACAGTTCCAAAATTCAAAAGTTTCTGAGTATTGAATGATTTTTTTAAAATCTCATTTAGAAGAATTACCTGACCTGAAATGACACGAGGCTATTTATAGTATTTATTATCTCACTGAATTGAATATTCATGTTTTCTGGCAGAAATGTTAGTACATTTGATTATGAGCTGTTGCCCTGATCTCTCTAGGGATATCACACTCTATATATACTTTAATATGTTACGAAATCTAGAAAATTCTGACATCCAAGACTTATCAGTCCCCAGGAGTTATTCTGAAGAATGTTTGTGTGTGTATGTGTGTGTGTGGGTGCATACAGATGTGTACTGTGTATATAGAAATTTCTGAAACGATACATTCAATATTGTTAATCATAATTCTTTCTAAGATAAGGGATTGGATGGGGATGACAGTGAAAGATGAGTTTATGCTTGAGTATCTTCTTCTTTAATATTTCTAATTATTATAATAAAGTGATTGCCTTTTTCAATGAAAGAGTAGAATTGGGTGGAGGTTTTATTTAGGAAAGTATTGGTATTATTCATGTTAAAAGATAGTTTATCAAACAGACTATGCCTTTACAAATTAGTTCAGCATTTCTCTCTGCTGACAGGGACCCAGAAAACGTTATGCACACATCATGCAGCCTATTGCCTTTTGGATAATGTGTGCATGGTCTAGTGACAGAGAATTTACATCAGCAAAAACGCTAATTTTGCTTAAAAAAATAAAATCAAGGCACTCAAAAATGTGATGAGTAAATGAAACTACTGTTATTAGTGATGGGTTTGGCATGTTTTACGAAGTCTGAACGATTACTCATCCTCTGTACGTTTGCAGAAGTGGCTTCAACAAAAGCCAGATGCATACGTACTAGCAGGGGTCAGTAGGTGGATGAGAGGATTAAACCCCGTGAGTTTTTGGAGCCCGGGTTTGTAGCTGTTTTTGGCTTGTCGACAGGCTACTTTACTGAGTCAGCCTATAGGATGGCTTCCCAGGGTAAGTCTGCTTTTGCTTTTCTGAGTTTAAAATATACGTGGTCAAGGAGAGCCGACTCGTTGCCTTTTGCACTGGATTGCGTTTGTTAACAGTGCCTGTGTGTCTTTCTGTGAGAAAGACATTTATCTTATTCCAGCATATTCTGGTGCTCCTGCTACTGGTTTTTATGGCTTTACCTCACCTCCCCCTAGTTTTTAAAGTGAAATGTCTTGAGTGCTGAAAGGATTTGCAAGGGGAATTGCAAAGGTCATATGTAAGTTCTGTGGCTGGCGTGTGGAGAGCAGTGTGATTGAACCAGAGCCCTCAGTGACCCTTTCTTTTCAAGAGGATGTTTCTAATAAATTAGCGTAGCGTGCTGTATGTGCCTGTTTATGACCTTAAAAATGGTTTAGTTCTTGCTGAGTGGCTATTACTGATGCTTTATGACATGTTATAATGGTTTCGACTTGCACATTTTTTTTGGATTAAAACAATGTCATGCATCAGTCAATGTGAAGTTCATTTTTCCTTTTTTTTTTCTTTTAAAGGGACTCAGGAGAACATTCAACATTAGAATAAGTCCCTGGATTCTGACCTCAGAGAAGGTTTGATTCTTGAGGTTAGAAGAAGTAAGGATTCGCCAAGCTCTTACAAATGAGCTTTGTAGTAGTTGTTGGTGAAATTATAAAACATTGCTTTTCCCACTAGATACTAAATGCCCCTTTTCATTAGCTGTAGTATGGGGAGCAAAAGCATGTGATTTTTCCTTTTTTTTTTTTTTTTTTAATGTTTAACCGTAGCTACTTTTAAAAGGCAGTTTTCATTTTGTGGCTGCTTTTTTTTTTTTCTTCCGGTATCTAGCACAGTTAAGGACTTTATCTTTTTTGTATCTCTTTAGGAGCAGCAGCAGCAGCAGGACACTGTGGTGAATGATGGGGTCTGAATAGCTCTCTAAATGGAGGAGGGTACCGATGAGCCTGGGCTCGAGGGGCTGGAGGAGCCCAGTTGCACCTCTGCCCGGCATGCTTGTGGCTATATTGCCCATGTCCCTTCCTCTCCAGCTGTCGGGCTGGAGGAGGTCACTGTGATGTGAGGGCTGGGGCATGTCCGGGGCTGAGAGCTTTACCGAGTGGCAGAGACATCTCTGTGGGCTCAGAAGGGGATGCGCCTCAAGATTTCTGTCCACTAATGTTTAGTACCCATGAAGGGGAAAATTGATCTGCTCTAAATATAACCCTTCCTCAAGAAACACTGATAGATAAAAAGGAGTAAGGGGGTTGGAGTTGATTTTTTTTTTTTTTTAACATGCACATTAGAGCTTTTAAAAAATCAAAGCATTTATGTTCTTAGTGGAAGTCTGAAACCTAGTGCCAAGGGCTGCATGGGGTTGGAGGTTAATATGGCCCATCTTTTTCAGAGCATCCGTAGTTCTTTAATATTTGGGATACAGGCACAAAAGCCTCAATAATTCAACTAGTCAGTAACCTAAGAACTGTTTCCTGCCGATAAAAGCAAGGGGATATTAGAGAATAGAATGTGAGATAAAATGTGAGGCTGCCTGGAGACCTCTCCCTTGCTGATGGTGAACTCAGACCATTCTCCTAGGCCTTCCTTCCAGGGCTTGCAAGGAGGTGGCTGTTCGGCTGAAACGTGCTTTGGTGGAAAAGTTAGGGGGTTCACGTTCGTCCCTTTGCAAATGCAGTCTTTCCAAGACTGCTTCTACGGGTATTCAGGGTGAATTGGTATGAGGTTTGAGAAAAGCTGGGGGCGAGCTGGAATATTTAATCCATCATGTCACACACACATGGGTACTTTAAAAGGAACAGGAATCTTGACTAGAGGCTTAGCTCACTACCACCTGGAAATGGCTATCATAATAAGACATTGGTCTTTTTTCAGTGAGAGAGACAGAGAAGCATGAAGTGTGGTGAAGACTGGCACCTGAATGGCACCTGAAGATGTAACCCTGTGACCTTTGCCAATGTTCCCTCCCTCCCCTGGTGTGGAACTTAAATAGTGGTTTAGCTAAGTAGTCAATTAAAAAAAATTATAATTGTTTTATTTTTAAAATTTTTATAGAGAGGAGTAAAATCAGTGATTTCAGAGCATATTATGTGTCTGGATTATCTCACCTCTAATGAGTTTTGTCCTTGTTGCCCTCATTTCTTAGTCTTTCTCAGCATCTCATCAACTGACAAGATAAAATGCAACCCCAAATAGCTTTCCACACCTAGTTGCTTGTTAGCGAATTCAACTTAAATATATAGAATGACATGTATATTTCAGTTTGTGGGAAAGAAAACTCAAGAAAATACACACACACACACACACACACACATTTGAGCACAGTCTTTGATGCACACACACAGATATTTAGGTGTGTCTGTATCTATCTTTATCTTCCTTGTAATTTACTCAACTCTAAATCCATCATCACACACGCACAAAATAAAATCTTAAAATAACCTTCCTGGAAGAAATAAAGAGGGAAAATTAGTAGGCAGTCTTCATGACATTTTAATGTGTGTATTTACTACTTAGAAATATTCAAATACAGCTTTGTTTTGTATCATTAATTCTGGTGGTACAGTATTTGAAAAGGTGACAGATACAAGGGCAGAATGCAATTCTTAAAGCTGTAATTTGCAGGCGGCTGATAATAACAAGTCCATTTTCTTTTCCAAATGTGCTATTTATATAATTTATATTTTTAACCAATCTTAGAACTAGATCGAAAATAGTAATTAATCCTAAGGGTAAGAAATGTTGCAACTATGCCAGATTTGGAAACTTTAAGAAAGTCTCTGGGTGGCTAAGCCCAATCTATTGAATATTCTCGTTTGCATGTAACACATTGCTCAGCAGATAGTGCGTGCTCAGTTAATGTTAAATGATTGAGTCAACTTGGCAACACTTTTTTTTTTTTTTTTTTTTTCAAGAAATGTAAGCATATTTAGTTAAGAAGTGGCAGGCCAGTTTTCAAGCCTAGTTAAGATAAAACAGGCCGAGCAAAATAGTGCATGTGGCAGGGATAGTGGTGTTTATATGAGCAAAGAGAAAAGACTGAAAGGAAGAACATCAAAATGTTTACATATTTTGATGATGAATGATTTTTATTTTTTATACAGTTTTTTGCTTTCATGTATTTTCCCAAAGTGAGCACATGAATCCTTTGAAATGTAGTTCTTTCGTGGCACATATTAGGCCTTACATAATAATTTGTTAAATGCTGAGTTAATTTATAATGAAAATGATACACATCAGATGTCAGTGATGTTGCCTGGAGTTGGGCAACACGACAGCTTCAAGGAAAACTTATGAAATCATTTTTTCTTTCTTGAATAACATTTAGTATCCCAGTATCATCTGCTCTAACAAAACATACACATTTCTAAAAAATACTTAAACAAAAACCACTAGATAATGGGAAATCATACAGTACAGAGTCTATAGGGGCCCCTATAGTCTATAGGTGCACAATACTCAAAAACTTCATCAAGAACATAAAGGAAAAATAGGAACCTTAGAAAAACCTTAGAGTTTTACACTTGCTAAATGGTTAAGCAGTATGCAAATACAACACAACTTTTCAAGTTTTGCCTTGAAAAGACCTAGTATTTTTTTGTGAAGGGAGTTGTGGGAAGGGTTGCAGCTTGTATACTGTAGTGAAGTGGTGCAAGTAGGCTTGTCTGAAATTGGGTGGGAAGTTGTAGCAAAGTACTGGGTGGTTGTGGTCTGTAACACACATGGTAACTGAAGCAGCAGGCAGATGTTTACAGTATGTACATCTTGTGTATTTGTACACTACTTGATTCAGTGGGGTGCGGTTTTCTGTGTTCACTTACTGTTCCTTGGTGACCAAACCAAGTTCATGTGGGTTATGCTCAAATTGCCCTCTGATGTATCAGTCACGTTTGAGCAGATTTGCATCTTCAAATGAGCATCGTAACAGAACTACCTCTATATGAAATAGATAAAATCAAATTGCACCACTTGTAGGCATGTCAAGAGCCTACTTTGGAACCCAACAGTCCTTTTAGCACCCCAGCGTTTCCAGGGACCATCGCTGTGTGGCCTGGAGATTGTGTGTCCTTTTGTTCGTGACCTGGAAGAGATACATGACAATTTGTTCTTTTTTTAATTACTTTTTTGTGGAAACATTTGGTCCTACTTTTGTATGGCTCGTGGCTGGCAGGTTCTTCAACAGTCACAAACTTCAGTCCTATTACTAGATAGACTATCTGGTAAAGCAAATGACCTTGAACTTAACAGGCACCTCATTCCAGGTCCTCACCAGGGAATCTAACCTTGTGCATGATGCTACTCAATGCTTCTCAGATTGCTTCTGTGAAAAACCAGTATTTATGGATTACTGTCTGAAGGATAGAGGTTCATCTGTTATTCTGAATACTCTGAAACAATGAGGAAGGAGGGCAGTGTCGTTAAAAAAGCCATTTCACAAGGTAGCTTTTACTTTGATTTGTCAAATAACGTTAAAGAAAAGCATGAGAGTTTTATATTTATCAGAAGGATTCATTGGTTAAAAAGTGGGTAAGGGCAATCTACTGTAATATCTATACCTGAAGTAATCTAGACTAGCAGAATCTCTAAACCTGAGAATTTGTCCTGCCCCCATTTTCCCCTCAACCTCAGCAGTTAGTATTATTACATGACACGTAGTATTTTATACTCTTAACCCCCCGGAAGGTCATCATGAGATATAACCCATGAATCCTGATTGTATGGGGTGCTTGTCTTGTGGATGGATATTCCAGTGTCTTCTTTATGAAGATTCTTGGAAGAAGTGTCTCTCTGGTTTTTATACCACAAATGACTGTACTTCTACTCAACTTTGGGTTTTTGTTTTATGGATACAGTTAGTCATGTAACTGATCATGTCTTCTTCCTCTTTATGGCCACAGGCATGTTTTCTTTGACCCATACTTTTTTTTTTTTTTAAACCAAAAGAAAAACTAGTTTGCCAACACTGGAAAATGAGATTTCTCACAAGTGTGTTTGGATTTCCAGCATTTACTGAAAAATCAGATCTGGCAGTGCTGGATCACGTGTCTCCATGGCAACCATGGGATCCAGTAAAGTAATGCCGTTTCCCTTACAACAGAGCAGGCACTCTTACCTTTGTCTTACTTCCTTACTTGAACTGCCCGGCCCGTGTAGACCTTGGACTCTGGGCCTGGTGGCTTAGAAAGCAATTTGTGACTTAGAAAATAGGCAGGTCCTATTTGCCTTTTGTGAGCTAATGCTCTTCCTAGGGTCATTTACTTTTCTTTTCTTTTTTGAACTTTCTTTCATCTTGTTTTCTTCATCCACGCACATTAGTTTTCTCTTGTTTTATCTTGTGGGGTTGTGTGCTTTTATGTAAGCTGCCTTGAGTCCTTGAGGGGGTAAGAAACAAGGTATAAGTAAAGAAAAATAGAAGAGTGACTTTTCCCATCAGATTGTCTTATTTTTATTTTTTGCCTGGTAAGAATTTAAAACAATTTCAGCTCTTTTCTGACCTATTTTAGAATTTCCTTGATTCTAGTACCATTCAGAGCTCTGCAGTTCCTTGTTAGGGTTTTGTTTTGCTTTGGTAACTCTTCACAGAGACTCTGAGAAAGCATTGTTTTGTACCTAAGATTGATTGGCTTCCCATCATCGTGCATTAAGGACTGAAAATTTTCTGTTTTGTAAATAAGTTCATTTGTATCATTTTTTAAGATTCCAAAAATTCCAAAATAGAAACAGATTCACAGACCCAGAGAACAAACTTATGGTTACCAGGGAGAAGTGTTGTGGGGATAGATTGGGAGTTTGGGATTGACATGTACACACTGCAGTACTGAAAAGAGATAAGCAACAAGGACCTACTGGATAGCACAGAGAACTCTGCTCAATATTCTGTAATCACCTAAATGGGAAAAAATGTTGCAGAAGAATAGATACAGGTAATGTATAACTGAATCACTTTGCCCTACACCTGAAACTAACACAGCACTGTTAATCATCTTAACTTCAGTATAAAATTTTTTTTAAAAAAGAACTGAAAAGTTAGGTAAGTCGGAATATTTGTTCATGCAGTTCTAAGAGGGAAGATTAGGCCACCATGAACCTTCTTAGAGTTTATCTGCCAAGTGCAAAGACCCCGAGAAGGTGCCATTCAGTGCCCTGCATGTGGCACTGCTGTGACTTCTGGGGATAGGATCAGAGAAGTCAATAGTCTTTGCTAGTCTGGGGACCTTCTGTTCTCAATCTGGCTGTTAGATGTTAGTGTAGCCTGCATAGTGTTGAAAACAACTCTGGACCGATCAAAATGTGGTGTCATTAATTTTTATACTCTCTTTAGTGTTTACATATTCCTTTGAAAAATCTGGAGACCCAAACATATGGGCCAGGATTCACCCTGCATGGATTTATGTCTAGTTCACCACACTCTCCCACTACCTCTTGTCTGGGTGACTCTGACGATGAATGCTATGTGCCCAGTGTCCCTCCATTTCTCTGTATGTGACTGTTGTTGCTTAATGCCATGTCAACGCACCACCCTAACTCATCTGCTGTTTAGCATAAACCACACTGTGGCATGTTTTCCTGCTGCGGTAGTCACCTTCCCAAGCCACTCAGCTCTTTCCGTGGCATTCATGTTTCGTGAATTGAATTTTGATCACTGTCTCTCTTCCCCCAGTCTCAGAATTGCAAACGTCCTCAGCAGGAATGGTATGCTACTGCTGCTAAATCGCTTCAGTCATGTCCAATTGTGGGACCCCATAGATGGCAGCCTACCAGGCTCCCCCATCTCTGGGATTCTCCAGGCAAGAACACTGGAGTGGGTTGCCATTTCCTTCTCCAATGCATGAAAGTGAAAAGTGAAAGTGAAGTCACTCAGTTGTGTCTGACCCTCAGTGACCCCATGGACTGCAGCCTACCAGACTCCTCCATCCATGGGATTTTCCAGGCAAGAGTACTGGAGTGGGGTGCCATTGCCTTCTCTGGCAGGAATGGTATGGGTGTGCTTAAAAGTGTAGTTCAAAAGGTTGCTGGGTTTGTGCACCCAACACATTTACTGAGCACCTACTGTGTGCCAGGTGCTGTTCCTGTGCTAGGCATAGAGCAGTGAGTGAAATGGGCGCAGATACATACCTACTGGAGTTTACCTCCTTTTAGGGGTGGTGGTAAGTGCTGTGAAGAAGAAAGCCAGGAAGAGTTCCTGTTTCATTTGGAGCTCATAGGCTAGAGCTCGATTCTCAGGTCCCTTTTGAATAGAGATACGAATTCACTCGCTGAGGAGTGAGCCATATGGCTGTCTGGGAAAGACATTGTAGACCGAGGGGATAGCAGTGAGAGTAAGATCCCTGAGGAGGGGCAGACTTGCATTTGGTGTTAGACATGGTTTTTACTTCAGTGCTGCGCTTCCTGATGGTATGAATTAGGGTCAGTTGCATTTGCCTCTGGACCATGTCTGTGCACTCATCTCTAAAATGCAAGACTCTATATGAGGTTCACAGACACAAACTACTGTACATAAAATAAATAAGCAACAAGGATTTACTGCATAGCTCAGGAGTTATACCCAATAATGGAATCTCATCTTCACACACACACACACAAAATGAATTGCTGTGCTGTACACCTGAAACTAATAGCAGTATTGTACATCAGCTACACTTCAATAGAAAAAATCACATTAAAATGCAAGTTTCCACATTTAGGAAGGATCGTGGCTTCCTCATTAGTCTCTTACCAAGGTCAAGTCTGGTCTTTGACTCTTGGTAAATGTTGAGTAAATATATATGCAGTTAATAGATGGACACATAAGTCATTGTAGAAGGATTTGAAGGATCTCAAAAGCATAGTCTTAGCTAAATGTATTTCACAGGCTCACAGATTAATGACAATGAACATGACCAGCTCTGAAGCATATGTGCTGAGAGTTTCTCTTTAATGGTGACTCCACAGTTTTTATGCTCAGCAAGCTGCATCTACAGAGTACCACTGAGGAATATATATGACGGAGGAAAGGGGTCTGAGCTGTGTCTGTGTGGTTGTATCTGTTACTATTCATTGGTACGTCCTGACTCGTAGCAGAGTGCCTGTGGGCTTATAGTAGGACCTTAATGAACATTTGTTAGAGTGAATAAAACCGAAGCCGGCGTACATTTTCACTTCTTTCATAAAGCAGTGTTGGAGTCACACTGCATTCTGCCTGTTTTCTTCCCAAGAAAGATACACTAGGACTAGAGAAGATGAGAAAGACCACAGCAGTGTCAGGATCAGACTGAGCATTAATGTCTTGCTTGCTTCATCTCATTTATTTACGTTCTTCATTTGCAGTTGGGAAATGGAGGCTTAGAGCTAGTGGCAGATACAGCTAGTGTGAGTCCAGGGCTTGTGTTCTTACTCATGGATTGCATCACTTATAGGGAAGAATAACTAGCAGATACAGAAACAGAGGTATGAAAGGAATTCAGTGCCACTCTATTGGCATTAGTAACTGATGACTTTTAATGCTATTGGAAGTTGCATATATGAGAGGTTTCAGATGGAGAGAAGGGTCTACTTTGTAGCTCACACTTACCTAGTTTGTGTGTGCCTCAGAGACTGCGTTCGTGCAGCTTCTGAAGGATTGATTGGGTTTTCTGAAAGCCATGTGGGAACCCCTTCCTAACGGGAATCCTTGTTTTGTTCCACTAAGGTGTGGGTAATTTCTAAGTGTGACAGTCATATTCCTCTTGCTTCAAAGCCTATCAGCTCTCGCTATCACATTCATATTTAACGATGTGCTAGCAACACTGTCCTTTTGTCGGCCTCAATTCCTCCCTTCTGTCCCCAGTTCATGAACAAACTCTTCAGCTTTAGTATTATTCTAGGGCAGTTAGGTTTTCTACTGCTTATTTCCATTTTCAGTGGTGTGGAATGATTTATTACTTTTATGCTTTTGAAGGAGAACAAATTTAAAGGTGGAAGGAAGCTTGGTGAATGTCTAACCATCTGTTGAGTTTGGGAAGGACCTCTGGAACCCCTCTGTTTTGTTTTCCTGTGTACGTGTGCTTTCAAATGAGGGGAACGTTGTGATTTTTGTAGCAGGTGTCAGCCTTAATGGCAAGGGGAAGCAGATATCCTGGCCAGCTTTCTGGGGAAGAGGAGAATGGTTGTGTTTTCTCATGACTTTATTTTTCCAGTGCTGACTATATGGCAATATCATTCTGGCAAATATTGGCTGGCCATGGAACGTTTTTAAGTGCAAGGGTTTAATAAATGTTCTGTCTATTACCATGGCTGAGGAATCAAAACAAAATACTCTCCACACAGTTCCTCGAGCATTCATGGATGGGTTCCAGTGTATTGCTTTTACGTTAGCTCCTCTATGTGTGAAGAATCTAAAATAAAATATTACTGAAAACACATTGATTAAGAAGAGTAGGGTATAATGTTTTGTACCATTTTCCTTTTCTATACAGTAATGCCATGCCAAGAATGGTGATACAGATGAACTGTGTGCAGAAAGGCTTTGCAAGAATTTATGTCTTCACATTCTTGTTATGGACATGGTAGTATTGACAATAGTATGTAATGTCTGTGTGTAGCTGTTGATAATCTCTGTTCTCACCTAAGGAAAAAAGCTAACACTAGTGATATTAAAAACCAAAACAACCGCCTCCCCCCATTTATCCCAAGAGTTGTCAGAATTTGTTTCCGCCCTGCTCTATAGTGTGCTTCTCACGTATTTATGTGATTAATGAGAATGAGTAATCGAGTATGAGTGTATAAGAAGTTTATAGGACAGTGTTTTCCTAGTGACTTTTTGCACTGGGGCTTTATTTGGGCAGAGATTCTTCTGCAGTGCTTCATGTGTCTTAAGAATGTAGCAGATTGTCCCAAACATGAATCAGGGAGTTCATTTCTGACACTATTTTGGAGGAGTTTTCTGTGGGAGTCTATGTTCGCATCAGGCCAGGGTGAAAATGGCAGGGATGATACTGTTAATAATGGCTACACTGTATTGAATGCTCACACATATTCATTGTGTCAAGTACACAAGGGGCATTGTTCCATGGATTGTCTTACAACACCTGTGAAGTTGGGGCTCTTCTTGTCTCCATTTTACAGACAAAAAAACTGAGGCTTAGAGCGGTTTGATTATCCCCTAGCTGTACAGCTAATGAGAGGGGGCAGACCTTGATTTTGACTCCATTCTTTGCTTCCTTCCTTCCTCTCTCTCCTCTTCCTGCTTTCCTCTCTCCTTCCCTCCCTTTTCCCCTCCGTCCCTCTTTCTTTCTTTCTCATTGCAGGGGACTTTATAGGCAAATCTTGTATTCTTGTCCTTCGATTTATTGCACTTTGCAGACATATATATATGTATTTTTTTTTGAACAAACTGAAGGCTTGCAGCAAACCTTCATCCACCAAGTCTATCAGCATTATTTTCCCAGTAGCATTTTCTCACTTTGTGTCTATGTCACCTTTGATATTTCTTTTCAATATTTGAACCTTTTCACTATTTTTATATTTGTTATGGTGATCTTTGATGTTACTATTGCAAAAAGATTTTGACTCACTGAAGGTTCAGGTGGTGGCTAGCATTTTTAACAATAAAAAGTTTTAAATTGAGGTTTGTATATATATTTTTAGACATAACACTATTGCACAGTTAATAGACTAGCATAGTGTAAACAGAACTTTGGTATGCACTGGGAAACCAAAAGATTCATGTAGCTTGCTTTATTGTGATATTTGCCTAACTGGGGTTGTTTGAAACCGAACCCATAGTATTGCTGAGGTCTACCTGTATTTGCATATTTTTATTAGTCTCTAACATGACTTTCGTATATACAGTGTTGTATCTCAGCTTCTGTATACTGCATTGTGCTCACCACCAGATGTTTAGTTTCCATCTGTCACCGTACTGTTGGCCCCTTTACCTATTTTGCCTCCCCCTATACCCCATTTTTCTCTGGTAAACACTACTCTGTTCTGTGTATGTCTACATTTGTTTGATTTGGTTTGTTCATGTTAGAAAAAATTTCACACATGAGTGAAATCTTATGGTATTTGTCCTTTTCCGTTTGACTTATTTTATTTAGCATAATATCCTCAAGATCCATCCATGTTGTTGATAATGGCAAGATTTCATCTCTTTTTATGGCTGAGTAGTATTCCATTGCATACACACACACACACTCTCTCTCTCTCTCTCTAAGATGTGAACCCAGTTCTTTCTGACCCCAGAGCCTGGTGGGGTAGCTCGTTCTCACCACATCCTTCCTATAAATAGGAAACTCTTACCTGGAATATTTTAGTGATCTGCTACTTATCTCCCTGCTTTCTTCCTCTTTCCTTTTTAGGTCTTTTTCCTGCCACCAGCCTTCTGATGCATGCACCTCTTCATTGAAGTCCCCCTTCCATCCTTTCTTTCCTAGTGAATTCTTTATCTTCTGGACTTCATATCCTGAGCTTTCTTCTCTGAGTTCTCATAATACTTTGTTCCTTTCTTAATCAAAATACTTTGCAGCTAATAGTCAGCTACTTAAGTATTCCAGGGATTCCTAGGCCCCCAGCGTTCAGTTTTGTGTCTGTGCCTATGTGAATGTTTTTTTCTTGAGACAGTCCATAGTTTTCATATGAGTCTCAGAAAAGTATTTGACCAAAAAGTTTAAGATACTATTTTTAGGATTCTCTGTCCTCATCCAAGTAATGAGCACCTAGAGGGGAGGAGCATATCTTATTTGTATTTATTTCCTTGGATGGCTATAATGATACTTTTTTTTTCCCCCCGAGTACCTGGATGAATGAATGTCTCTAAAAGTAGGACCATGAGGGTATGGCCTAGAGGTTAAGAACAGAGGATCTAGAGCCAGACTGTGCCTTGGATTGAATTTCTCCTCTGCAAACAGTCTAGCCAGTGATACAGTCACCTCAAAACCTCACTCTTCTCATTGGTGAAAGGGACATCATAATCGTGTTGCTGTTAGCGGGTTGTTATTGAGGAATACCTCAAGGTGTGGTATGTAAAATGCTTAGCACAAGAGTACTTTGCATACTACCTATAATTAGCTGCTATTACTATTATTACTGAAGAACTTTGAAATGGGCTAGAGGATGAGTTTCTCTTGATTTTTCTAGTTACTATCATGGTGATATTACAAAAATTTTTGTCATGCCACTTTGAGTTTTCAGAGCTTAAAACCAGCATGCTTTCTCTAGTCAAGGTGACAGGTTCAGCTCAGAGACGTCCCTGAAATGTTGCTCTTGGGCATTTCCTTTCCCCCTGGCCTCAACCCTGGCTGTGTAGTATCTTAGGTTCATGAAGTGCCAGCTAATGGAAATTTGTGATGTGGGCACTCTGCCCCCCGAGGATTTGGACATATGCTTCTTTGTGTTTAAATCAACAGAAAAAAGTGCAGCTGTAGCCACCCTTCTGCATAATCGTTGCAGTAGCCTTTTTCCTTGCATGTTCTTGGAACCCCTGAGTGCCAAACCTGTCACTTACTGTCCCCTCTGTGCGTCTCAGGTAAGTCCAGTAGGTCAGATGAAAGGCAGAGACCAGCAGGGCATAAGCATTAGTCTGCGTATAGCACCGATGAGTAGCTGTACACAGATCACGGCTTACATGTTATTTATAGTAGTGTGGCCATAGGGTCACGTTGGCAAGAAGCAGCCTTTAGAAAAGTGCTTTAGTTGGCCCATTAATGGTCACTAAATATAGAAAAGTAGTTTGTGAAATCTCTTTACAGAAAATGTATTGTGAGCTGGGTGCATTGACACAAGGGGAAAAATTGTTGACTCCTGTTTTCCTATAGTTTTTTTTTGGAGTGTATACTTTTTCTTTACATCTCTGGTAAATGTATGACCTTTAGTGAGTTATTTGCAAATACTCTTAAAAAAAAAAAGTCTTAAAAAGTAAGGTAACTTTATTCACAATCATCAAAAACTGGAACGGCCCAAATGTCCTTTCACCTGTTAAAGGACACGTAAGCCATGGTTCATCCATACAGTGGAATATTAACGTGCAAATAGATACCAATACCTGTCACAGCATGGATTGAACTCAAATATACTTGTTAAGGGAAAGGAGTCAGACTCAAAAGTCTGTGTTTTAAATGATCGCATTTATTTGGCATTCTGGAAAAGACAAAGCTGCGAGAATGGAACAATAGGTGGTTTTTGGAGCACTGGGGTTGGGTGACGTTCTGACTCCAGACGGACAGCCCAAGGAGTGTCTGAAGTGTAAGTGCAATAGGTCAGTGTACTCTGTCCTACTGGCTTTAAAAGCTGTCTGGTAAACACCGTGAAATTTTGGTTTATTTATTTAACGTTTATGAGTTGGAGCTCCTTTGTCTCCTGTCTGGCAGAGCTGCTTACTTTAAAATAGCTCCTCGGCCTCGGCACTGTTGAGCATTGAGGGCTGGATTGTCTCTACTGTGGGGGCTGTGCACGACCCTCTAAGGTGTTCAATAGCATCCCTAGTCTCTATGTACTAGATGCTCATAGCACCCGTCACCCTAGTTTTCAAAAAATCTGTTTTGAATTTGTTACAATATTGCTTATGTTTTGGTTTTTTTGGCCAGGAGACATGTGGGATCTTAACTCCCAACCAGGGATGGAACCCCTGCCCCCTGCACTTGGAAGGCGATGTCCTAACCACTAGACCGCCAAGGAAGTCCCTGTGTCCCCATTTGTGACAACCAAAAGTGTCTCCAGACATTGTCAGATGTCCCCTGGGGACAAAAGTGTCTCATTGGAGACACGATTTTAAAAGATTAGGATTCAGTGAAAAGGCATTGAGTTACCATGACTGACAGGTGAGAATCATCACTGTAACCTTCCTCTTACTTCCCTGTGGCCCCCGTCCAGGCTCCAGGTTAGATAGAGGAATATTCTAGTCTGTTGGCAGGGGACCTTCTCTGGTCCTGGAGATCAGCCATTTCCTCTTACCAAGTGCCTTGGCCATTTGACCTCATGCCATCGAGTGCTTTCTCTCCGCTCAGAGACTGTGAGAGCCTAGAAGTAGTGTCTGTGTACTTGCTGCTCCCTTGCTCTTATCCCTCCTATCCAAGAGGTCAACTTTTTGGGTCTGATGAGTCATGCTTACTGCATTTATAAATTGCTTCCATTTCTCCCAAAGCAAAGAAAAAAACAATTTTTTTTGAAATCAGTTTAAAAAACTATAATAAATACTTGTTAATAAACCAAAATTAAAAGTGCCAGTGAACTATAAGATGATCATATTTCAGACATATTTTTACAGCTTTGTTAATAGTTTGATATTAATTTGGGCTTAAGAGGTATGGGAAATAGGCAGAGTGGTAAAATGATGGGACCTTTTGATCTTTAAAACTTTGATCTTCAAAATTTTAAATATATTTAGGTGGTATGTGGTTCTCCCACACCTTCTTTTTTTTAATTTTATTTAATTGGAGGATAATGATGTCACAATATTGTGTTGGTTTCTGCCATACATCAACATGACTCAGCCACAGGTATACATATGTTCCCTCCCCTCCTGAACCTCCTTGCGCTTCCCTGCCCATCCTATCCCTCTGGGTTGTCACACAACACTAGGTGGAGCTCCCTCTGTCACACAGCAAATTCCCACTCACTATCTGTTTTACATATGATAATATATGTTTCCATGCTCCTGTCAATTCATCCCACTCTCTCCTTCCCCCCGCTGTGTCTACAAGTCTGTTCTCTATGTCTGCCTCTCCATTGCTGCCCTGCAAGTATGTTCATCAATAACATCTTTCTAGATTCCATATGCATGCGTTAATATTTTTTCATGTCTGGCACAAACCTGTGTGTGAATCCCAAAGCATTATAAAGATGGCTCCATCTAGTGTATGAAAGTATTATACAGCTAGAGGGGAAAAAAAAAAACCACAACAAAACCAACAGTTCCATTCTGGGGATCTCCTTTGGTACTTCATTATGAAATTAGATTAAAAAGTTAAACCCAAACAAAGATGGGCTGTAAGCTATACTTGTGCCCCAGGAGATAATGCAGGCCCAAGTGCCCTTCACAGTGTGAGAGGAGAGGTCGTAATGTGTCGAAGCATCAGCATCCAGCATGCCTGGCATTTTGTTCTAACAACCTTGCCTTTTCTTTTTCTGGACGGAGGTCTTGTTTACAGGCACTATCAACCACTGTGGCTTGTCCACTTCCACTGTGATACTCTCCGTCCTCCTTGGCCTGGCCCCGGGTTTTCCTGTATGGAATCCTATCTGCCAGTCATGTTCATTCTCCACAGTTAGGAAGCGATTAGGGCTAGGCCCATGTACTGTGATTTCAGAGCCCTACATGATTTTCTTTATCAGACTGGAATTCTTTGTAGCTGTTTGCTTCTCACTGCAGTAGAGTAGCCACTGTTTGTGGGCTGTGTTTGATCTGGTTTCCACGGAAGGGTTCTGGCACATTCTTCATGTCTCTTAATCAGGGTTCCCAAATTTGAGCCGTACTCATCCTAACTTCATGACCTTTGCCCCCTACATTCCATATGATGGCTTAAATAAATTAAAAACACATATTGAAAGGAAATGCTGTATTAAATGGCAATGACAGATGGATGCATGTGTAAAATAAATATAATGAAATTGGAAGAAAACAGTTCATTCCTTACTGGATGTGTTGTCAAGAAGGGTCTGAGTCTGAAATCTGAACTGTTTTTGTTACAAAGGGCAAGTATTGCAAGATTGAAGACATGTTAGCATCAAACAGACACTTTTCGTGGGATGAAAAGAAATTTGAAAGGGCCTTTCTCTCTGGGTAATTCCATGGTCATTTAATGTGGAGTCTTTGTGTCTCCATTTGAGATCATCCTGTATCCCACACGTTGAAAAACTTTGCTCACAATTTGCCATCTTTTCCAGAGGAGTTTGTCACGGTCCCCCAAAGTCCAAAGCCTGTCTCCCCGTCAAAAGCCTTTTTCAATAATTCTTTATTTTCTGAGCACTGCTATACTTCTCCTATTAACAAGAAGAAATTGTGCTGATATTCATATTTTCTCACTCTTTCCCAACTAGATTAAGTTAATTGAGGACAAGCAGTGTGTGTTTCTTTTCTGTTTCTAGTGAATGCCATTAATTTAACTCATGCTTGGTGTAAATATTCAGGGAAGCCTGCTTCATTTCCTGCTTGTGTTTTTTTAAAGGTAGAGCATAGTCAGAAGTGATCAGAAAATGCACCATGATCAATTCATTATTCCTTTAACCCACTGACAACTAGTTATTGGGTTCTTTCACTGGGTCTGGAATTGTGCCTGGTTAAAGAATGAAGAGGGAACTAAACAGAATGGGTTATTCCTTCTTGGAATTCAGACACCAGTGTAGGGTGTGGGGAACAGACAACTAAAGAGGCAACTCCAGTGCAAGGTTCTAATTTTAGAATTAGTTTGCTTTTGTGATTGTTGAGTGGCTCACAGAAACTTCGAGCAGAGAACCATAGTGAGAAGCATGTGGGCTCTGGAGTTTTCAAACCCTGAATTTGCAGTTCATCAACATCTTGATTCTGAGCAAGTTACTCACCTCACTCCCTTTCCCTCTGTTTCTTCATTTAAATAAACATGAGGTATGATATGCAAATAAAAGGCACAGTTATCAGTGTGATGATGTGATGAATTCTCTACCTTCTCTCTTCCCCTGTCTCTTTTTTTAAAAAAGAGGCAGAAACCATCTCATGATTTTTTCAGATTTTTCAAATTTTCTGCCTGGCCCACTAGGAAATGAAAACGCACTGATCCTTGATCCAGTATTAGAAAGCAAATGTTTTTGTTAATGGGAATGACATTGTAGATGGTACTTTAAGATGGTAAATTCATGCAATTTCCAAATTACCTATTTAAATTAATCAATGATTTGAGCATTCAGAGTTACTCCAAAACATTTCTGACTTCATAATCTAAGCGCCATGGTATATCATTAATGTAACTCAAGCATATTCAGTAGTGCTTGGGACAAGTAGGTGCTCAATAAAGACTTGTTGAATGAATGAGTTTTAATAAGAATTTTTTGATTTTTCTAGCTTTTATTCATGGTTTTGCCCATATGTATGTTTTTTCTTTGTTCTGAAATTTAAAAAATTTTATTATTGGAGTATAATTGCTTTGCAATGTTATATCCTTATTTTTAAAAAATGAACCAGTGTTACTTGATATGAGGAACTTATTAATAAACTTGATTGAAAGTGGTGGTGATTCTCTGCATCTCCATCCCAGCCTCATCTTTAATACCTGGCAGGTAATAAGTACTTGGTAAATGTCAAAGCAAGAATTAGATAGTTCTGATAGGCACTATTTTTTTTTTAAGGACATATAACTGAATTTTGTCAAGCAAAGATGTCTTTTTTCCTTTGTATCACTACATACCAGTATTACTTGAAATTGCACAGGCTATTAATTTAAAATATTGGTTATTTTAACATTTTACTATCAACATAAATATACACTTTGATTATAGGCAAGACTCCTGAGAGTGTAACTTAGATGCAGAATGCTATTGTGTATCAAGTTTATTGTGATTGATTAGATTTAATTAACATACAGGAAGGATTCCTGTGCAAATATTATTTTTCTCATTTCAAATCCTATTTGTTCAGCCTAACTGAAACAGGATGTCATTAGTGTAAGGGTAAGTATTGAGATGCTTTCGAAGTTTGGGAAATTTTAACTATTGACCTATGGAGATCTTTCTTTTGAACACAGAAGTTTGATTTGTTATGTTTTGCTTATTTAGGTAAGTTATTTCCTTCATGACTTACGAATATGTTTATAAAGTTAAAATACAAATTAAAAAAGTATTTGACACATTGTCAGAACTGAAGGTTTCCTGGGCTAGCAGTTTTGTCTGTAGCTAAGACAACCATTAAAAAGGCATCAATAGTTGTATACTATCAGAATAAGTTTCAGATCCCCATCAACATCTTAGTTTTTCGTTTTTCATTATGAATGAATATGCTATCCACAAATATCTCTGGAGCTTTTCTGAGCTTACATTTGTTTTCAGTCTGCACACCGTCTTCAAATACCATGTTTCAAAAGCATTTTCACTTTTGTCTCTTTTTATAAATAGTTTATTTACATTTGGCCAGTGCTGGGTCTCTTTTGCTGCATGGACTTTTCTCTAGTTGTGAAGAGGGGGGCTAGTCTTTGTTGCAGTGTGCAGGCTTCTCTTGTGGTGACTTATCTTGTTGTGCAGATCGGGCTCTAGGGCACATGGGCTCAGTACTTGCAGTTCCCGGGCTCTAGAGCACAGGCTCAGTAGTTGTGGGGTACAAGCTTAGTTGGCTTCGTGGCATGTGGGATCTTCCCAGTGCAGGGATTGAACCTGTATCTCCTACATTGGAAGGCGGATTCTTTACCACTGAACCACCAGGGGCGCCCTTTCACTTTTGCCTCTTAATAATAACTTTTATTTGTCCTACAAGTTGAAGTTCTTTGAGGCTCCAAGGACTCACTTCTCGTGACCTAGTGTTCTGAAAGTGGCCTTTTCCCTTGCATGATATTGATTGAGTGCAATTTTTTTTGCAGGCACTGTGCTAAGTACTTTTCATACCTCACTTTGTTTAGTCACATACCCTGCTAAATAGGTGATATAATAGAGATCTCCATTTTACAGATGCAGATTTCGAGACTCAGAAATGAAGTGAGTTGCCCAGGGTAGAGCTACGAGGTGAATGCAGTGCATGGGGTATGTGTGTGTCTACAGGCCACCAGCACACAATGCTGTCTCCAGCTGAAGGATGATGCTAAGTTTAGATCGTTAAGCAAGAGAGACTTGAGCAACTATTCGCGTATTTATGAAATAGTGGACCCCTCACAGGCTAAAGCCCCTGCCCTGGATTCTTACCACGCGTTGTACAGATGGAAGTTATCACACCTGGCACATTTTCATACCACCTTCCACCGCAGTGTTGTGATTGTCCATGAGAAAAATCTATCTCTGCCTTCAGTTCAGTTTTTATAATACAAATAGGAAACCTCCGTGAATGGAACACAAAGGCTAATTGGCAGAGTGCCTTTGTTTTCTCTGTCTTCATCGCTTTTCCAGTTCCACTTGAGCCATAAAGGATCAGGTGGTTCTTTCAGTTGCTGATGCCCTGAGTGAGAATCTGGGGAAGGGTGGACTCACCTGCCTCAGTAGCCAGGGCCTCAGCACAGAGGGTGTGTGGAGGCCACTTGTCAGAGCTGAATTTGTCTTGTTTTAACATATTTTAATATCTTGACTCTGGGAAGAAGAATGAAACTGATGTCTTTCATGATGACCACAGAGTCGCACCCTCCTGTTTCCATCCTCAACACCATTAGGATAGCAGAGACTCTATGGGCTTATTTGCTATTCAGTTTAATTACTTAAAAAAAAAAGAGTTACTACAGTGAAAGAGAAATCTGTATTTTTCTTTTTAAATAAGTTAGGAGTTCACCACTGAATTGAGAGGAAAACACTGTGATTTTAAAGTCCTGAAGTGAAAGATTTGACTTATTATAAAATCCTAGTGTGAATAACTTTGCACCCCTGCCTCCATGGCAACAGCCTTATCTTTTTCTATTTATTTACCTTGATAAGGAAAGTAATTGCATTTTTACTAAATTTCTTTTTTGAGAAAATGCCGTCAAAGCGGCATAATCTCCATCCGTGTTTCCTTCCTCAAGTTTGTGTTGCCTCACGAACTTGGCTTTTTTTGTGGATTATGTTCTGCTTATTGCAGAACCCCACTGCCATTGATAGACAGCAAAGAAACAGCCTCCGAATTGCCTTTAATGGAGTGCAAGTATTTCTTTTGAAGTGAACTCTAACAGATAATATCAGAGAGCTCAAGGTAAGGAACTAATCTCTTGTATTGATTATTTATGAAAGACCGACTGTTATTTCAAATATTTCTCCCTTCATTAATTGCTTAAAAATTTACTTCAACCAGCATTTGAAGTGCCTCTTTTTGTAGATTTTATTTGTATTCTCAGGACAGAGTTTTCTAAATAGTTTGGAAAAGCATTATTTTTTTCCCTCTAAATCTAAAGAGTTCTTTGGTAATGTCGACAGGAGCCTAGATTAAATTTACCTGGGGTCATCTTGGTCTTGTGTGCATTTTCCTTTTCACCCCTAAAGGGCTTCTTTGTGAGCTGGGTACAGTGAGCAGTCTTTCAGAAGATGCTGTCCCATCATTGTTATAGGGAGATTGTGTTCTTGGTAGTAGGAAAAAAAAAAAACAAAAACAGGATGAAAGAGATAAATGTGATTGAGTGGTACCGAGCACTTATTTCTGTAGATACATAGTCATTAAAAATTTCCCTCAGTCCTGCTGTGAGTGTTTTCAAATTAGAACTCCTAGGCTGCCAGTTCCTGTAGCTTTGTATCCTCGTACTTTATCCATGAAAATGAGTTGTGTTCAGCAACTGAAAGCTTCCAAATGAAAAGTACACAATTGTGAGCCCCACTACTGCCTTTTGACTTCCTAATTAATTAAATGCTGTCATCAAATTATATTTCGTAACTCCTTCCTTACCTGATCTTTTTTTGTCATTCTTCCATCTATTCATCTTTCCTTCCACTCATCCACTCATCCATTGTTCATTGAACAAAAGTTTTTTCAGCACTTATTATATACCAGACACTGAGAATGTAATACACAGGAAGGACCCTGCCCTCCAGGATAAAGGACAAACAAACAAACAAAACAAATGATTAGGAGTGGGATTAAGTGCTACAAAAAAAGAAGCATTTGCTGAGAGAGTAAGAAGCAGAAGTGGATGTTCCTTCTTTAGGTAGGATGGGGTCGGGGAGGAAGCCCTCCCTGGGGAAGAGGCCACAAAACCCATGAGACCTCATCTGAAGGGTGGAGAGGAACCCCTGAAACTGCCATTCTGTCCCCCACTCCTCACTCTTAACCATGGGCCTGTGTATGTGAGTTTGGAGTTTCCCTGGGGTGAGCCCCAGAGAAGCAGAAGCTCTCACATCTTCTTCTTTATCTTCCCCACAGCACTGAGAAACACCTCTCAAATGCTGGGCACATCAGCGAATATTTGAGTAGAAGGGCCTTTTGGTGACATCTGACTTTCCAAAATGTGAGCATGATGGCATGTGGGGAAAAGAGCCAGATGTGTTTGTTACTCTGGATGGAAGTTTTTGAATTTTGCAGCCACTTTCAGGATACTTGTTAATTACCTCATAATAAGACTTTCACTTAACATTCAAAGCATACCCATTGTATAATAATTCCAAGTGGACACTTTACAACATCAGACTATACAAGTAAAGACTTCTTATTTCAACAGATAAAGGGAACTTGAGGATCTTGGGTATTTTTCTGTCATTCTTGCAGAGATAATTTTCATAGAACATATTATATATAATTATGTATGTTGAAATATGGTATATAGTAGTGGTTCCGAGGCCTGACTTCATATTAGTCTTTTATGAGAATCTTTTTAAAAGATTGGAATTTGAAACAATGCTTTGGAAAGTCTCATTCAGTCATTTATTTGGGGGAAGATCATTGACATTTGTGTTTTTAAATGCTCCTGAGTTGATTTTAAAGGGATGGTGGGGGGAGAATGGTCCCTAGGTCTTTCTGATAGAAATGCAGGTTTGGTGAACCATTGGCTGGGATTATAATAAAACATTATGGGTAGATGCTTCCTAAATTGTATGTAGCAGGTAGTTCATGAGTCAGTATAGTGGATGGCATGTATTACGTCTTCAACTGTTGATTATTTTTAGGGTGATGAGAAGTGGTTTATTGAAAAAAGCAATAGCTATCAGAAAGAAAGATGTAAGACAATGATGTGCTTTGGGGAAAATAAAACATTTGATATCCAAATAAAATAAGAAGGATTCTAACTGTGTTAAAAGAGTGGTTCTACTTTTCTTCAGCTGAATTTTGGACAGGATAACAAGTAAAACCTCTTATCTCTTCTCTAACTCGTTCAACATAGTGATTGAGTTTTTCCTTCCCAAAAGATTGAGGCCCAAAGTTAGTAAAAAAAAAAATTGGCTGTCACTTGGATGTTTGATAGTTTTAAGTTCCATTTTTGTTACAGTTGTCTTTGGAAAAGGTCAGTGAGAATTCTGATGACTCTAGTTGATTTGCTGGAATTTGGGGCAAGGAGTAGCAGTTAAGATTTGAATTATATGGGAGTACAGGTAATATTTTTATTCTACACTCAGTGTTTCATGTTAAAAGTATTATTTTTCCTTTGTGTCTGTTACCAGTTCTTATTTTGTATTTAAATTTTAGGGTTTGTGTGTATATATACATTTATGTGTCTGTGTGTATGCATACATATACATTTTTATGTGTATATGCACTTAGGATATATATCTGAATAGTACAAATATGAACAAGAGAGTTGCTTACGCATTACAGATTAATTCATTGTCAATGTATTTATTGAACATCAATTGTGGATTGTTTATTCTACTAGGTTCTAGGGATACAATGGTAAACTGAACAGATATGGTTCCTGCCACTCAGAAGACATTTGTTAAATGATTGTGTGACTACTTGAGGGGCAGGATTGTGGAAATGTATGTAATGTTCCATGAATTTTATGGCTTTTGTCAGAGGTGTATGTCAAGCTTTATTCCATTTGCTGATAGGTATTTCATTGCTCTGTTCAGGGAGATTCCCCAAGAACATTCGCGTGACATAGGTATTTCTGAAGGTACCATGAATAAGTTGAACACACGCCCCTTGAAAGTAATTTTACTTAAACATTTATGTAAACGGTCAATGGATAGCCTCCTTGGGTTGGTGGATTGTCCAGGACAAAATATCAGGCGATGTCATTGGCAGAACCTGCCAGGGAAGAATTTGGCACCACGCAGTGTCCCTGTTGGAATGGCTGGAATTGATGCCATTGGTTTCATGATGAACATTTGAGAGCCTGCGGAGGGTACAAATTTTCCCTGTGTGTAAGCATGTAATAAATCAGGGTTTCATTTCAAAAACTTACCGGGAACCGTGTAACTTAATTCAGCCTCAAGTAGTGTCCAAGGTGGGAGAGAGTCCAGCTTGGTCTTTTAAAAAAAAATCACCACTTGAAGGTCCTGATATGGTAATTTCCTAACCTCTCTGTTTTCTTTGATATTCAAATTTCTCAATTCTCCCACTCTGTTGAATTTCTGTTGGTTCTGTAGGTTAGTCGGTGTGCATCCAGAATAGACAGTTTCAATCATAATCGTAAGAGCTACTTTTTTAATTGAGAGCTTAATATGTGTCGAAGAAGGAAGTCCCACTGTGGCTGGAGGGCAGAGAGCAAGGGTACAGCTTGCTTCCCTAAACTGTACCACACACATTACATATATTCATATATTATTCCCTTCAGTTTTAACAGTAATCTGTGGGATAGCCATTTATCATTTCCCCTTTCTCAGGTGAAGAAACTGGGGCATGGGAAGTTTAGCAAATTTGCACAAGGTCACAGAATTAGTAAGTGGTGGGATTTGAATCTGAAGAAGTTGACACCAAAACTTGTGTTCTTGATTTATATACTCTACTGTGCTAGAGGGAGGAAAAGCAAGGTGCGGAGTAGGTTAGTAAGGGGAATAGTGTAGCATCTTAGTCATCTGTTAACGCTAGAACTCAGTACAGTACCCGGTATGTAGAAAGTCCTCAGTAACTTGTTAATAATGAGCACGATTATTTTCATCAGGGATCTGATTTCCCCACCCCACCTACATTCCTTCTACATATTGGTCTTTAGCATTGCCAGTAATCTACCTGCTTTCATCCACTTCTCTCCACTCTTGTCCATTTTCCCCTCATCGCCTCCCCTCACCTCCATGAAGTAGCTAATCTTGTTGCTCCTCTGGGTGGTTCTCGATACAGCAGCCAGAGGGACCTTTCTAAAAACACAAATCTGAGCCTGCTTACAACTTCTCAATGGTTTCCTCTTCATCTTGGAAGAAAATCAGTGACTCTTCCCTTGTCTCCCAGGTCCTGATGGTCTGATTGTAGCCACTGCTTCAGTCTCATGGATACCCATGATTCCCCTTACTGTCTGACCTCCAGCCGCAGTGGAGCTTCCTTCTAACTCCCCACTTCAGGATTCTTGCACATGTTTTACCACTGTTCAGAAGACTCTTCTCCCATTCCCCGCTTCACACCCAGAATCCATAACTGCTAACCCCCACTCACATTGAAGCCCGGAGGTCCCTGCTTAAGGGAAGCCTTTCCTGACCCTTACATATTAAGCTTTCCCGGTTCCTTGTCACATTTATCACAAGTTACATTAAATACTTGGGTGATTATTTAAGATGTGTCCCATTAGACTTGAAGCTCCAAGACTTTGCACAGTGCCTGGGACGTAGAAGGTGTTCCATAAATATTCAACAAAAGAAAAAATGAACAAAGAATACAAAGGGCCAGGAACAGCTTGTCAGAGACTTCTGGCTGGATATTTCCCATTATTAAAGGGAAACTAAAGAAAGATCACTTCATCACATGAAATTCAAGTTTGAGTATGGCTTATAGAGATTGCGCTGTTTTCCACCCGTTTACTTTGAAGACAGTCTCAGGCACAGAGAAGTGAAGTAACTTGCCCAGGATACACAGCTAGTCCATATCAGATGTCTTTGTTCTGACCTTTGAATTGTGTGTAGGGAAGAACAGACATTTTCATAAATCTGCAGGACATCTTTGATGTGCTGAGTCTGTAGGAGCTGCATCAATATTTGATATTATTGACGCTGTCATGTCAGAATTTTAAAGTGTCTTTTGAGAGTATCTGTTATTATTGCAGTGAGTTCAGAGTTTAATTGGATGACAATTTAAGAATATGCAGAAGTATGGGCTAAAGATGTCCTAAAAGATACTGCCCACAGTAAGAAGCAGCTTGTGTCTGATTTTCACCAAGACTGAGCAAGGGATAGCACTCCTTATATTCTTGGGGTCTGAGGGTAAGGAATGTTGCCCAGATCTCGACCCTGTTAGCAGGAAAGCATGTTCGATGAGCAACCTCCAGTTCCAAAAATGCTTTTGCATGGATGCAAAGCAGCTAGAGCTGTGTGATGAGCTGCTGCCAGAGGTCTCCCCAGTTGAGACGGGACACAAGCTGTCCCACAGCCATCCTGGATTCTGTGGCTCTTTTCGGTGTTAGAAATTCACCAGGATGTAAAATTACCTCTGCCTTCATGTTCTCTAATAGCACATAGTCACTGCAGGCCCCCACCGGTACCCATACCTGTGCTCAAGAGGGCTAAGTGAGCATCCCAGGTGTCGCCTGGCCGCTGGCTTGGGTTTCCGGTGGTGCCTTGGTCCTTGTGAAGCCCCTGTTGCAGGGTGAGGCAGCAGTTTTTTGTCCTGCAGGTACAGTAGGTACTGGATTAAACAGGTCTGCTGTTGCAGACAGACACCGGGCACCGTTGTAGCACGAGCTGTGTTTGGATTGGAGTTTCCAGGGCCTTATCAGGAGCCACCCCTAGTGACACAGCCAGTGCCAGAACTAACTTTGACTTTCACTCTTCGCCAAGGGCTTGCAGAACACCTTAAAGGAAAAAAGATGGAGGCGCTTAGAGTTCAGATGTTCATGCCTTGTTCCTTTGAAAGCTTTTACCTGTAAGTGGAGTTTTATTCTGGATATAATCCTGGGACCACTTGGCAGGAGTTTTGTTTTTTTTATTTTTTTTTTTATTTTTTGTTTTTAAGGGGAGAACAGAGAAAGGGAAGGTTTTATCGGGAGTTAAAAATTCTGGGACTGTTACTCTGTGATGTGGCTTTAATCGGCTTCAGCTGTAACCTCTGGTAGGTGACTGTGACAAGGATAACAACTAATTTGTGGGGTGGGGGGATTGAAATGCTAGTCCATTAGCTCTGCTTTCTCATTTGAAATGGAATGTTGGTCTTAAATTAATCATGCCCCCAAAATGACTGCTCAAAAAATCACTGCTCTGAGTGGGAACAGAGCTTGATTTATGGTTACTGAGGTAGTCTGAAGCCGGGCTTTGCGATGACTAAAAAGGGTTTTTCTTCAGGAAAACGGGTGTGCTTAGTGACATTGGTCAGAATTGTCCCCTTGCAGACACTTTGGATTTTTTGCTTTCTCCTCTCCCCTCTACCCCACACTGTGGGGTAGTACACTTGCATTAATAAACATTGCATTTGCATTTCTTTATATTGATTTTTTTTTTTTTTTGTCTCTTTGAGAGGAAAAGAAAACATCCAAACATCAGAATTATCTATCTGGCACAGAAATGTAGAATGAGTTTGAAATTGGCACTTTCAAAGAAATACTAAGATGGAGAAATGCTAAATGGATCACAGCTTTCTCCTCTCCCCCCAACTGCCCCCCCCCCCCATTTCCTTCAATATTTACTTTCAGTGTTAGGTGATAAGATTTGAAAACAATACTAAAAGCCATGTCCCTAAGTGAATAGGCATTCAAGCAAATCAACTTAAGCAAAAGCCACCTCTGGAGCTTAATAATTATTTACTGAACGTTCCTGGGTCATGAGAGAGGTTCTGATTAAGTCAGAAAAGCATTATGTTCAGCAGCTTGTGAAGGTGTGTTTAAAGACGGCAAGAATAATGGAAAAATACTAAAAGTAGCAGAACTATTTTTAGAATCTGATTCTTAAAAAATAAAATTCCTGTAAATGTAATTGTGGTAAAATTCCTAATGTTCAGTGGATACATCTTTAAAAGACTTTATAATTATTTAAATTGTTTTCTAATGTCTTGTTCTATTTTTGCTGTATGGTTTGCTTTTATAGATTTTTAAAATTGTATATGTTATTAAAAGTTTAATTACTCATCTCTCTAAAATGATAGAACATTTTATGAACAGAGTATATACATAATTATGTATTTAAAATGTCATCAGGTTAGAAATGTTACAATTTTATCCTTTGTAAATCAGATAGTTGTCTGTGGTTCATATCACACAAGAATGTCCTCCATAACTTAATAATTTTTGAAATATTATTTTTAAGCAAATGAATGGATGTTATAAATGGATAAAGCATGCCATTTAACTTTAGGATAGTAATGATGTCATCCTTGAATTTATATCCAAAATAATGCTTAATTTCAACTACTTTTGCTTAATTGATTTCTTTGTTTTCTGGTTGACTAAAATACTGGCCATAGGACCATGCTTCCTTTATGAACTCTCAGAATGAAATTCTTAGCTCATATCTTTGACAAAACTTGTTCACTGAGCTGTTGCTCATTAACTTCTTCTTGCCTCTTCTTTTCGGGAGGGTACACTCTGTGAATTAATTGTTTCTTTTGTATTTTCCTCTAGGAAAGCAAAGAAACATTATAGCAGAAGGCAGCCTTGTAAGAATTTGGGTTCCTAGAAAATAACTTTTCAGTTTTCAATAGTTTCAAGTTATTAGAAAGCTCAGAGAGTACCAATTTGGGAATTCAAGCGCAGCACAAAAGAATCCATTGCCTAACATTTACTTACTGTCTGCAGGATGCGCTGACCACTGTCCTAAAAATCTTACTTGCATTAGCATATTCAGTTCTCATACTTGCTCTTTGACAAAAGTACTTTTCTCCTACCTCCATTTTGTAGATGACAAAACTCAGGTTTGGGCAGGTGAAAGATCCTGGCCACGTCTTATCGCTGAGAAACGATAGAGCTGGAATTTCAACAGAGGTATTCTGGGTACGTGGCTTCTGCTTTTCTCTTTTCCATTCTGTGGATTTTCATTTCAGATACTGACTGAATTGATGTTTCTTCCTGTGGCCTTTTAATTGTATTTCTCCAATGCTCAGATTTCTGAATTATCCAAACTGTACCTCCATTGTGCTTTTGAGTGGCTATGACTAATCCAGTGTCACAGTATTTGTCTATCAAATGGGTTTCCTTGTATCTGATTTACTATTGATTATAAGATGACTGTTTGGGGGAGAAGAAAGCTCTACTAAAAAAAAAAAAAAATATATATATATATATATATAAGATTTATTCTGACTTGAGAAACCTTAAAATATGGAGGAAAAGTTTGTCTTATAATTAAACTAATACAGTTGGTTTCTGGAACTGAGATTTTTGGGAAAAGACTGTTCTTTGTCACTGGGTGACTCAAGCAATGGTTTTACTAAAGGTCTTCCAGCATTAAGGTTCTAGTGTTACCTGATTTTAGGAGGTGGGTTATTTGTTAGGGTAGAGATACCAAATTTACTCTTTGGATAGATATTTATTTCATCCCACTATGTGCTAAATATTCTTTTAGGTGCTGGAGAATTTAGGTGCTGGTGAATAAAGCATAGAAATCTCTGCCCTCATAGAGCTAGCTCTATCTGGTCATGAGGGGCTAGGAACATTCCAGCTCTATCCTTAAGTCTGGGTCTCATCTTCATGGTCCAAAGTGGCTGCTACACTTGCAGCCATTACAACTAAATTCTAGGAGACATGATGGCAAAATGGGTATCTCTTTAGGAAGAATTTTTGAACAAACCATGTGATCTTTCTGCTGAAGTCTCACTAGCAAAACTCAGGCATGAAGCCAATCTACCCCCTGAAAAGGTAGGAAATGTGAGTGGCAGTGTACTGGCCAAAACAAGGGCAAAATAGAATGGATAGCTAGATTGTTTGAGTTGTAGCTCTTAGGCCAAAACATTGATTTTTTTTTTTTTTTAACAAATAACTGATATTTTCTAAAATGACACAAAAATGTACTATGGTTTAACAGAGCACATCCAACTGGATTAAACAGAAATGGAGATTGAGAGTCCCTTGTAAATCAATGTATCTGGTGCCCAGGGTTACAAGGCTTCAGGGATGGTTTGATCCAGATGCTCTTTGCCATCCACATGCTGGCTTCTTATGCACTCTTCCTTCTTTCTAGGCCTCAATTCCTTCTTTCAGTTCACATCACTGTTTCCTTTAGTTTGCCTTTCTTTCCATATAGTTTCAGGAAGTTCCAGATTTATATCCTACCATCTTTTCAAACCTTAGTATAAATAGAGGTCTTTTACCCCAGTAGTTCTAGTCAAAGGCATTGGGCTGCCTCTATTGGGTCATTTTAGAGTATAAGCCCATTCGATGGGTATGTTGATTGATCAAACCCACGTTGTGTTTCTAGGTCTGGAGTTAATAGCACCACCATAACCTGCCTCATGAATGGAAAATGAGGGGGCTGGTTTTTCAGGATGGAATTAGGGTACTTTCTCAAAGAAATGAGGCAGTATGGTGAGCCAGCATAAGTAATATGTGACCGCCATAAATCATTACCACTATTTGTAAGACTGGCTTTTAGACCATGACAAGTGCATATACTCACTGCTCCTGAGATCATAATTGGTACTTTTGTTTTGATTTTCAAACAGTTTTGCAAACTTTGCATCTGGGTTGATATGTCTTAGACGTGTAGTAATTGCTAAGTGATGGCAGTCTGAGGCTTTTGAATCTTCTCTCACCTGTTGTATTGCTATCTTGACACATGGACAGAGCATACCTGTGACTGGGGCGATTGTTCAAGTAGAGATAGAAGGCTTTTCAGTCTTTAAAAATATCCTTCCAGTTACTTCACACTCATGTCTGAATTCTCTCATTAGATTGTCGTGGTGGTTTGATGGTTTAGTCACTAAGTTGTGTCTGACTCTTGTGACTCCATGGACCATAGCCTTCTAGGCTCTTCTCTGTCCATGTAATTTTCCAGGCAAGAGTACTGGAGTGGGTTGCATTTCCTTCCCTAGGGAATCTTCCCAACCTAGGGATAGAAAATGGGTTTCCTGCGTTGCAGGCAGATTCTTTACCAACTATAGTTTTGGATAAAAGTTCGTTCCTTTTAAATTGCTCTAAGTGGGATATATTGTTATGCCATATCAATTACTTATACCTTATAAGGAATGGCTTTTTCAGAGTCTTTTAAAATATGGCATCTAGATGTGAATGAGGTTCCACGGTTGGACAGTGTAGACAGGAATTCTAGAGTGTGATCTAGTGAAATGCAGCTTGATAGGAAAGATAGGATTGAGCGTGGGGCCATCTACTTTATCTGCATTATGACCTTTTGATAGGCTGCCAGAAATAATTTCTTAGAAAGGAATTGAGAGTGGAGTGTGGAAAGCCATGGTGGCGTCTGTGGGAAACGGAGGACAGTCATGGCCTTAAAAGGAGGAAATGGTACCCTCATATCCTTGTTTGAAAATAGCTTTCAGTAACAGATACTCCTTGGTTGGAGTGTATAGAAGTACGAATATCTATTTGGGAGGGGTGCATATAATCAACTTAAAAAAAAATCTGATGGTGAATATTGCCTGGAAGAACACTGGGCTAATATTATAGAGGTCTCAAACATTTTGGGTCATATCTCCTAAAGTAAGTTTTTTAAAGCTGGCTCTCTCAACATATTTTAGTTTACTTATAAATTTCATACATGTGTCACTATACTGATGCTATATTATAATATGTGTGTGTTCGTTGCTTAGTTTTGTCTGACTCTTTGCAACCCCACGGACTATAGCCCGGCAGGCTCCTCTGTCCATGGGATTCTCCAGGCAAGAATATTGGAGTGAGTAGCCTTTCCCTTCTCCAGGGGATCTTCTGACCAGGGATCAAACCTGGGCAGATTCTTTATCGTCTAAGCCACCAGGGAAGCCCAATATTATAATATACAACATGTATAAAAATAGAAAATAACAGTGATGGGTAAATTTTATATAAATTTCAATCTTTTCTTCCTGTACTCCAGGGAATCTTTTTTTGTACCCTCTTTTGAAGAATGTTGATATATTAGTTTTGTCTTCTTATGTTTCTTTGAAAAATACAGATATAAGTCTTATTATGCTTCTTTTTGATTTTGATCTCATCAGTTATTGAAGTTACTCTTACTGGTGCCTGTCGAAGGTCCAGCTTAAAGAGCATTAATCCTAAATAGATTCAGAGAGACTACAATTCTTTCAAACTAATTGGATTCCAGGTGTTGAAAAGTGACGATTTTGGATTTTTAACGTGCATATTTTTAACTTGGCAATTCTTGCTTTTTTAGAACACTTTCCTCCTTATGCACAACAAAGAGTAAAGAACTCCAGAGGATGGGCGTGCGGTCCTCTCTGGACACCAAGCTGGCCTCATGTCCAGCAGAACAGGGCCCTTGGAAGACCTTCAGATATTTGTTGAAGGAAAGAAGAGGAGAAAGACAAGCTGCACTTCGCAAGCCTTTTTATTTCCTCTGTGCCAGAAACCTGTAGCATTTATTGTCTGAACTGATAGTGTTACCAGGAAAAGCTGGACGTTTGGCATGTTTTCTTTTTTTTTTTTCTTGACCACTGCAACCAAGGTTGTTGATGGCTGAAGTCCACAAGATTTCCACTTTTGAAGCCAAAGTGTGAAATCTGGTACTTTCACATTTACATGAGTTATACTCTCACTTATTTTAAGTGATGTTTGTCATATATATCATATATCAGATACACCATATATTTCTTATATTTATGTGTGTGTATATATATATATATATCATATAGACAAGTAACAATATATATTCTTATTGGTACTTGCTTCTACCATACATGATGAAAAAGTCATCTCTACGCTTATAGAGCAGTGACTTTGGAAAGAAGGGAAAGGTTAAAATAATGGAAATAGCTGATCCTTTGAAAACATTAAATACTAGGACTTTCCTGGTTGATCTAGTGGCTAGGACTCTGTACTTCCGGTGCAGGGGCCCAGGTTTGATCCCTGGTCAGGGAAGTAGATCCCATGTGCCACAACTAAAGAGCCAGTACAGCCAAATAAATAAAATAAATATTAAAATGTTAGATATCCATACTGCCATTTAAAAAGATATATCTGTTTACTGACTCTTATTTTGGTAATTTATGCACTTGGACTTACTTTCTTAAGACTCTTAAAAATCTCTTTTTGCTGACAGAACAGCAGTTTTGTAGGTTTGGCCTGTAGGTTCTTATGTACTTTTCCTTAGAATAGTTATGTTGTAACCATAATGATCCATTGGCAGTATCTGCAGAGATTTTTTGTCTAGTTGGTTTTATAGCCCATTTGGCAAGAGTGGGTGGTCCTTACCATTTCATTCCGTTCAACATGTTGGGTTCAGCATCAGAAGGACTCTTCAGAGCTCTTGGAGTTATCAGAGGCCGGGAATGGAATGTGCATTTCCTCAGACATGGAAGAAAGTGTTCTGGTCTAAGAATCAAAGATGTGAGTTCATCTCCCAGCACTCCTACCAAACAAATGGATGATCTTGGGTGTCCAAGTTTCCAAAGCTGGCATCAGAATCAGCAGCGTAGTTTTTGTAGATATACTGATTCCTGGGCTTTACCTAACCTGAAGTCAGAATTTCTTGGGATGGAGCCCGGGCATTTTGACTTTAGGCAGGGTCCTTAGCTGATCCTGTGGCAGCCAGCCTTCTGCATTTGGAAACCCTAGTAGCTTAACCTATTTCTGACATAGCTTTCTTACCTGTGCATGAGGTTAATTATCATGCCTTCCTGTGTCTTCACTGTCTGTGTGAACATCAGCCACTGTGCTTTCTTGGACGTAATTACATTGTATCCAGTGCAGGCAGATGCTAGGCTTTGAGCTCTATCAACTGAAAGATTATAATGAAGATTCCTTTTTCCTGGAGAAAAATTCTAGGAGTTTTACTTTATATCTTGTGAGTGAACTGCAGGATAGATTATCTTCTCTCCACCCCTTCAAACTTTGTCAAATTCTCTGAATCAAAAAGAGATTGCCTAAACCTTAAAAAGCAGATAAGCTATGGTCCAAGCTTGCATACAGGCTTATAAAATTCACTTTCTTGCATAAAAAAGAAGTAGCTTGTTCATGGTTTCATGTTTTCTGACTACTACTTTTTTAACTCTGTTCTAGTTTATCTGAATTGTGTTTTGGTTATTGTGCTAAGCTTTTTACCTCTATTACAAATTTTAATCCTCCTCATGATGCCAAGAGGCAAATGTATTAAACAATCTATAAATAAAGAAGGCAAAAGGCAATGGCACCCCACTCCAGTACTCTTGCCTAGAAAATCCCGTGGACGGAGGAGCCTGGTAGGCTGCAGTCCATGGGGTCGCGAAGAGTCGGACACGACTGAGCGACTTCACTTTTACTTTTCACTTTCATGCATTGGGGAAGGAAATGGCAACCCACTCCAGTGTTCTTGCCTGGAGAATCCCAGGGACAGGGGAGCCTGGTGGGTTGCCATCTGTGGGGTCGCACAGTCGGACACGACTGAAGTGACTTAGCAGCAGCATGATGCCAAGAGGCAAATGTATTAAACAATCTATAAATAAAACCAAAGCTCAAAGAGATTGACTGACTTGGCCATGGTCACAGGTTAGTAAAGGCCAGGACTGTATTCTGCCTGTGGAATTGATGAGAGGTAAGGCAAGGGAAAGTTCATCAGCTCCTTGAGCCTAGAAGCTAAGTTGCAGCTTACAGCCAGATTCACGTCTTGGATGATTGTGATATGGAGACCAAAGACTGATTCCTAAGGTCTGGTGAAGGGGTATTGGCATCACTGTGAAAGGTGAGGATTGGTCAGGCAAGTGTTGTTTGGATGGCGAGATACTGGAGTTTATGAGATTTCTGATATATTTAAGTCGCTGATGAAGGCAGAGGAATTAACTCTTTGAATTTAGGAATATACCAGTGATTCACAGAGCACATGTCCAAATGTCTCTTTACCATTGCAGAGAAGGGTCAGGCTTTGAAGGTTAAAAATGTAAATTTAGCCATCAAGTTAGGAACTCAGGTCACGTTTCTGGCTACTTATCTAAGTGTCCATATTCTAGCTGGCGTGTTATCACTGTAACTTAGCTGGGATTCGCTCACTCAGTCATTGTTGTTCGTTTAGGAGGTGGGTTTTGGAGAGGTTCAGAGAGGTTGAGTGGCTTGTTAAAGATCAGATTGCTCAGCAGCGACTGAACTAGAAGTTGTGTCCCATTGATGGCCATACTCCTGAGTCACCACTGAGCAATTCCCAGTTTTCAGGGAAGTTGCCTGGTCTTAGTGATGTGGGTAAGTGCCAATTAAGGCATTTGCCTCCCCTTCAGTTGGCTTTCAAAGGGTGACTTCTTGTGGTGAAATATATACCTTCCCACATGGAACTAGATAAGAGTCCAATAATCTAGATAACTGACTTAATTTTAAGGCATCTTAAAAAAAAATTACACGACCCTGCCTTTTAAACTCATTGAGATTAGAAACCAGGTATTCCCAGCACCTGGCACAGGGGAAACCCTCAATAGCCATTTGTTGAATAAATGACCTTTAAATAATCTGATTAAAAGGAATCAGACTGATGAAATTAGGATTACCTAATGCACATTGAGGTTCATGGGCCCTGGATGAGTTCGGTCAGCTATTAAAACTAAATACATTGAGACAACTCTTACTAGTAGTAGTTGAAGCATCACGTCCTCATTTTAAAAATAAGCTTTTGGCTACCTGTAATATTCTCACATAAAACTTGACTTTGAGTTTAAAACTTGCTCATGTGACCTGCTAACATTTTGATGTGTAGGTATTTTTGTCAATAGGGTGATAATTGCAGATTCAGTTATTTCTAAGAGGAAGTAAAGTTTAAAAGATCGAGGAAAGCTGACAGTCTGAGAGTCATCTTTAACATGGAAATATCCAGTAGGGTACGTGTGCAGTGAAGTAACTATTTTTCCTTTCTTTTCTTTGAGAAGACTTATTCAAATGTCAATTAGCTGAACCTTGCTAGATTTTTTTGTGTGTGGGGTTTTAATTTATTTATGTGGGTCTACCATATAAATATGTAATTTTTTTCCTAATAGGATATTTCAGTAAATGTTTTAAATGATACTGTTGTTGACTTGAAAGTCTGCAGCCTTAGAGGTTGATGACTAGTAATTTTAACTTAAGATGTCTCAAGAATGCTTTACTGTTAATTGAAAGGATTTTTTTTTCCCCTGGTATCACAGCCAATGGCTTGTCTTGAGCAGCTAATTAGTGCGATTTTTCCACAGCTGCATTTGCCAAGGCACAAAGGTTTGCTCCTGTTTTTATCAAAAGGATCAGTCTCTCTGGGAATGTTTTAACCTGACAGGCTTTGAATAGCAAGACCATCTATTTATTTATTTATTTTTAAATAGCCTTCTTTTCTGGGTTTAGGAAAGTACGTTTGAGCTCTGAACACATACTCAAAAGTGGGAAAATGCATTTTCTTTTGGTGTTCTTTTAGCAGAACCTGAGCAGGTGAATGGAGTGTTTTTGAGAAATGATGGGGTATTTTTATGGTGTAGATGAATGCATGATTTGAAAGTAATAAACCGGGTATTAGCATTGTTCAGTCTTTGTGTATCTGTAGGAAACTATAAAGGAAAGAGGGTCTAAGTCTTCTGGGATGCTGAAGACTTCCAAGAGAACCAGTGGATACAAGTCAGCACTTCCCTATCCTGTTGTCAAAATGCTGTCTAGGATGGATCTAGTCTCTTCCAGCCAAACTGTGACTTTGATCACTCAACTCACTTCTTCATGCTTATAAGTTAATTCATGTTCCTTCTGTTTTCAAATTAGTGGCATATATCCTGCCACTGAAAAAAATATGGTGACATTATGGTTTATAGGGGGAAAAGTAAAAAGTAAGAAATTTATCTATAATCCCACTCCCACTTTGGCAGCTCTCATCCTTTTGCTGGTCATGTGTATATTTGTGTGCATACATACACTCTACTTATTCTAGATTAGAATGGACATCCACTTTTGATTCTACTTTTTAATTTGTCTTAGGACATGGATTTTGCACTTTGCTGTGTGCTGAGCACTTTTTTTTTTAAAAAGGTATATTATCAAATCTATATGTATCATAATTTACTTTTTTTGTTGTTTAGCTACACTATGTGGCATTGGAGATCTTAGTTCTCCAACCAGGGATCAAACTCGTGTACCCTGCATTGGGAGTGCAGAATCTTAACCACCGGACCACCAGGAAAGTCCATAACTTTTTTTTTTTTTTTAACCTGTTTTATGCTTAAATCTTTTGAATGGTTTTATTTATTTCCTCAACTTTACTGAGGTATAATTAACAAAATTATTTAAGGTATATAATGTGATGATTTTTTACATGTATACATTGTGAAACACATTAATCACCTCACATGGTTACTTACATATTTTTGCGTGTGATGAGAACACTTAAGATCTGCTGTCTCAGAAATTTCAAGTGTACGATGCAGTATTGTTGATTATAGTTAACATGCTGTGCTTTAGATCCTCAGAACTTACTCATCTTGTAACTAAAAGTTTGTATTATTTAACCCACATCTCCCCTCATAATTTACATAATCATGCCTATGTCAGGGGACAGAATACTGTGCAATTTGTCAACAGCTTTGTAATGTCAGGTTTTCCACATTTTGAATTATTTTCCTAAGAAAGTTATCCATCAGTGAAATTTCTAAATCAATTGATAATATTGTCAACTTGATGACCGATAATATTAGATAATATTGATATTGATAATATTAGAGGATTGTAGTATTATCTTCCAGCAATAGCTCAGGGTTGCATTATCTTTGTACTTTTTCTTGTAGTAAACATTTTTTTAAGTTTAATCATACCTTTCTAATAGCAGGATTTCCTAAGTTTAATATATTGTATAGTTTTAATTCACAACCATAAGTATATCTCTATACCATTTTTTATGGCTCTATATTAACAGCATTATTTTATATGAACTTATCAGTCTATTGAAGCAGGTTTCTGTGCTGGGTAATGAGTTAAATGCTAGTATAATTTTTTATTATATAGTTTTCTGGAACTCTGTGAAGGTGAAATGCAAACATTTCTTTATTCTTTAGTACTTTTTTTTTTTTTTTTACCTGAAGAATTTGAAGATTTTTATCTTTAAGGGGTTTATAAGGCTGGTCAATAATTTAAAGGCTCTATTTTGCCTTTGTTAGAAGATAAGGATGATATTGGGATTTATATTCAAGGAAAGAAGCTCAAAGGTATAGATACTTCTCTGGAAGAATAACTTTGACGTGAATATAAATACTTCCTAAATATTACTCTTTTTTCTGTTTCCAGGTGCTAATTAAGGTTTTATATTCTTTGCCCTAAACTGTTGTTGTTTTTTTTTTTAAGAAAATGATATTACCAGAAACAAAATTTCTAGATAATAGTAATTGCAACAACAAACATTTATTGAGGCAGTACTGCATAGCACTCATTGTATTAAGGGATTTTTGTGCATTATTTCATTCATTATTTTGTTTAATCCTCACAAAATTCCTAAGAGGTAGGGGTTTCGAGTATAAATGATGCAAAAGATATTTAAAAAGCATCTCCCATTTTGATAAGTGGGTAAGTAAGTTAAAATATTGTTATTCCTCTTTTTCAGACATGGTAACTAAGGCAGAGAGAGGTTTATTTACTTGTTGATGTCGTAGAGCTAGCAAGATAAACAATAGAAATCTATATTTAGGAAAATCAAAAAGTCCTTTCTTCTTGACTTGTGACAAGTATTTAAGCTTTTTAAATGATTTTGGGTAGAGTAAGCACTAGCACCATTAGAGGCAGGCCTCGTGGGGAACTCATAGAATGCGTGTTGGATAGGACTTGCCAAGAAGAATCAGAAGAAAAGACTGCACAAAGAAACCCAGGCGAAGAAGAATGGAGTTGCCAAACTAACTTGTCTTCTGCCCTCTTTCTCGAAGACTGAGGTTGAGTTCAGTGTTAAGATTCTGGTCCAAAGGCTTCTTTAATGACTTTCACTTCTTGTATCGTAGAAAAATTTCCCCATGACAGAGTTCACCTTTTCTTTGAACTATTGTGTGTTAGTAAACAGTTTAAATATCTTCAAGGAATTTAGATAGTGTACAGGAGTAGTTATTTGGCTAGATTCGGCTATAAAAGGAAATCAAGAAAATTATTTTTAAGTGTGAAACTCTGGGTACCATTAAGATCCCTTGCTTCTTGGCACTTCATATGGCAGCACTATATTTGGTGGTGATGAGTAGTAGGCGATATAAAATGTCAAAAAAAAAATAAGCTGTATGATAAAAATGCCTAGATGCAATCAAGCCGACTTATTTTAATTCAACTACTGATGACTTAAATCCTGTCAGCTCTTGATTTTCAATTAGGTGGAATACCACTCTGCGATCTGATTATATTTTGCACGGGCTCATTTCATAGTTTGGTGCAATTTAGGATACCCCAAAATGCAAATGAAAGGTCTCATTAGGAACTCAATGTGTGTTTTTCTGTTTCCCCACAGCAGTTCCGAGGAGCATCCTGGGGCCTCCAAGCCTCCGATAAGCTCCTCCAGTATGACATCACGCATCTTGCTACGCCAGCAACTCATGCGTGAGCAGATGCAGGAGCAGGAACGCAGGGAGCAGCAGCAGAAGCTGCAGGCGGCCCAGTTCATGCAACAGAGAGTGCCTGTGAGTCAGACTCCAGCCATAAACGTCAGCGTGCCCACCACCCTCCCCTCTGCCACCCAGGTGCCGATGGAAGTCCTTAAGGTATGTGAGTGTCACTCTTGTTGGCTGGGCCAAGCCTTCTTCTTCTTCAACATTTTCCATTTTCCAGGTGTTTTATTTGTCTCATCATGTTTATTTGGTTATATTGACCTATCTGAAACATATTTGTAAATGTCAGCTCCATTGATTCCTACATGGCTTTGTATTTCCAAAGAAAGATTCCAACTAACTTTAAATTTAATAGTAACCCTCACTAAATGGGGGAAGAGTTGTTGATGTCCCGTGAGAAATTACCAGGAGGTTATAGATGGTTTTTGTAATGATATCTTCCCATTTTTCTTTGGGAAAGTTTAAAAATGTACAAGTTATCTGAAATGAACCTCTTCTAATAACTTTGTGTATATATATATATATATATATTTTTTTTTTTTTTTCCCTAAATACATTCCATGACCATTCTTGAGTTTTCTTTTCTCTTGAGTAAATCATCTTGGCTGTAGAATCTGACTCTTTTAGAAAGTCTCTTCAGATAGACAATGGTAGAAGAGCTTAGCTTTAATAACCAGACTGCATAATCTTTTAACTGAAGTGAGTTGTCTGTTTTGGGTCCCTTTGATTTCTTGCTAGAGTAGAAACTGCAGGAGCTTGTTAGCATCATTCTATCCTGGACATATAGCTTCCTAATTACTAGGGAAAATTGTAACAAGTCTAAGAATAGAATTCCATCTCACACATGGGTCCTGCAATCACATTGGGAGGTACTCCTTCTTTAAACATTCCAACTCTTAAATGTGACTGATGCAAGTGATGTTAAAAGAAAAGAAAGAGGACTTCCTTACTTCTTAATTTTTAAAATCCCATTACCTAATTGATCCGTCCTAAAGAGTCCCGAATGTTACTGTTCATTAAACAAAGTGAACTTTACTGCCGGTGATTCATTGTTGGTCTTTGCAATCATTCCTATGCTCAGAAAGGACATCTTTCACTATTTAAAGTTTACTATGAAAGCAAATGGGATGCTGTGTGATAATTGGGAAGCAATCTATGATCTCTACCAGGAAGAAGGAAAGAGGTTCTTTAAAAACAAAATTTAAGCCAGTTGTTTTCTTATCAGTAAGACTCTTGAAATGTAATGATGGAGTACTGAAACTGTGTCATAGAGAAACTAATATTAAAATTCTGTTAGGATGAAAAAGATTAAAATGGTTTAGCAGAAAGTTTTACTCTAATATGACTGAAGTTCTGAATATTGCCACACCTAATGTATATCTTATGTACCCCACCTTCCAAATAAAGGCAAGTTTTTCTCTTGGAAGTAGATTGTACATTAAACTTTCTGTTCTGCTTGGGTGAAAATTGGCAACCAGTGGGTTTTTACAGACCTAAGGTTTATTTAAGATTTAAGTTGTCTGCTGTTCACAAGAATCATAATTTTTTTAGCTATATTTCAGATTATTTAAAGTTATATAAATTAAGTAATAATAAATTATAGAGAAATGTCTGTTTTATTTACTTTAGTAGTCTATTTTTTTAATCTGAAGAACAGATTTTAGAAGAGAGGATACAGATTTGTGTTAGTAGTGGTTTATGTCTAAATCAAAGGTAATGTTATTATATTAAAGTATATTAGTTGAAACCTGTATTCCTATTAAGGCAGTTATATCTGATGAAAGAAAAATTACCCAGTATGCTGAAACATTATTTCCATTTCATTTTAAAAATAGACATCATTTTTAAAAGTTTTTATTACTTAAAAAAAGTAATTGTGATATGATTAAAATTAAAATCTATACTAATTGGTTTTAATAATATAACCATTTTTCCTTAAATGTTACTGTGTCCTGGTAACACTAGCCCTAACTCTATCGCTCAATTTAGTTATACTAGAAATATGTCCAAAGTTAAAACACAAATATATTGTTAGAACCCGGAGACTTAATCTAAATAAAAATGAACAAATGGTTAATGTATATTTCATACGGAATTAGTTTATCTCTAACTTGTGCATTTTTATACTTCAGTTATATAAAGAGCAAAGTATGTTAAGAGGTGTAGGGCATAGCAATGTGGGTAGGTTTGGTAGCTGTTTAGACAGATTTTGTATATACTGTCCTTATGTGGAGGACCAAGCAGAAACATGATTCCATATAAGGTGCATTCTAAGAGATTCAAATTACATTTAAAGGAGAGTGTCATATACATGATTACTTCAAGTACTTAAATACTTAGTACTTTGTAAAAATTATTTGCATATTTTTGAAAGTTTTGTGGATGGAAATATTATGAATCATTTATTACAGAAAGGTAAGTAAGAAAGATGGTCATTTTTTTCTTTTCTCTTTTATAGTTTTTAAATCATAAGCATATATTATGAAGTAAATGGTTAATAGAAAAGCAGTTAATTTGCTTAATCTTGACCCCCATTTCTATGAATATACATTTTCAAGGAGTAACACTGAGTATACTAATTTATGCATAATGATACAGATGATATTGAATAGATATTTTTTCTAATAGTATAGTCTAAGTAAATTCATCATTTAATTTTTAAAGATTTAAGTTGCTAGAACAGAACATACCTGCTTTTCAGTGGAGGTAGATGTGGGCAGTCAGATGTCTAGTGTGTGCCAGAGAATCCTGGGTAAATCTCTCCCGTCTCTCACCGGTTTACAAGAGCTTGATAGAAAAATCACACACACAAACCCATGTTACGAACATTTTTGCTCTTGGTGTGTTGAATGATTTTGAAAAGCTCAATTAGTATTTTCTGGTTAATCCCCTTTCTTTTACAGAATTATTCTTAAAATATGAACGTTTATAAAGCATGTTTTAAATTGTCAACCGCTTCTAGTAAATTTAGGACTAGTGTTTGGAAGTCATAGGGATTGGAAATTTGCATTACTTATTTCTCAGATGGTTGTCATTCAGTCCGTAAATTCATGAAACTTTGCAGGATTAGCCTCTGGTTTCTACATTGATTTACTTAATTTATGATTTTTATTCCTATTGTTGGTTTTTATTTTAGGTGACATGGAGTGGTTAATTTTATTGTTGTATATATTCACGTAGTGGATATATCCTCTAGGTTTCTTAAGAACAGCCCTATTCAATTGGGTATTGTAATTTAAGGATGCTTCTTTGTCATAAATTAACCAGTATCTGGAGTGCATAATATATATTTCACAATAGTGAAAATATGTACTCTGTATTTCTCACTGTGAATTAACAAAGTATATCATTAAGAACCATTAATGGAAGTAGTTTCTGCCACAGGTAGTTTTATTGACAAGCAAACCAGAGATCTGAAATCTGACCTGGCTCCTTTTAGACACAGACAGAGGAACTGGAGATAGGCCTTGTGGACACAGTCTCATGGCTGAAGAAGCATCACATATCAACCGTCTTCATCCGCACATCCATCAAGCATGCATTTTCCCTGTCTCATCTCTCTAACCTGACTGATTATGAAAGTACCTGATTGCTCTGATCTTGAACTGGCAGGTTCATCAGAATTGCTCCCCCTACATGGACTCTGACAGTGTATAGTTGAAAACAAGAGTTTATAGTGTGAAAACATTTATCTATTTAGAAATGTATAGGGAATTTTCAAGAATTTCCCTCTCTGCCTCCCTTCCTTTTTTTTTTTTTTGTTTTTGTTTTTTTCTCCTTGGACTTAAAAAAATTTAAAGCCAAGGTATTCTCTTGGGAATAAATTGTATATTGAATCTTTCTGTTCTCCTTAGGAGAGAGATTATATGAATTTGAAGGAAAAAAATATATATTTTTGGTAACTTTAGGGTATCTTCTTTTAAATAATTTCAAGAAATTTATTTTTAGATTTTTTTCTTTTTTTCCAAATCATCTCAGATAACCCAAGGAATTAGATTACTGCAGAATGAGAAGTGATGCTTGCTGTTCATCAGGTATTAAAACACATTTTTTCCAGAGCCCTCTATCTTGTGAACTGAATTCACATTGGTGTTTTTTTGGTGGTTGACTTAGGTATGGCATCTCATTTAAATAGTGATTCTAGCAACCCAGGATGGATGGGTGTTCTGCTTTTTTGTCACCCTGTCTGACAACCTATATTCCATGAAATTTCACTAATGGAGGAAAGGGTGGCTGACTGAATTGCTGGCCTTTCTCTGTAATTTATGAAATCTACCTGATGTTGAATTGTCAAGGTATGGCTTATTCTTTAGGTATAATACAGAAACTTGAAGGTGTGTGGAGTTATGAGTTGAGTTGGTAGATTATATTAGAAGAAGGAACGGCTCCCAGGCCCCATTATGCATTTGATTTTCTTCCGAATTTATTTAGGCAGGAACACAGAACCTTATTAGCATCATATTGACCAAAAGAAGTGGGAAGAGATGCAGTGTGTCTCAGTTTGGCTTGCCTTTATCCCCTTAGTTAGGGAATCTTGCTAGAGCTGCTGACCACATAAGAAAGGAAACCTGAGAATTTTTCTAATCCCATAGTCCATGGGCCAGCATATATTTTTGTTACCAGTCAGTGTGAGTTACATGAACATTCTGTGAGCATCAGTTTCAGGACTGTTTATGAACTTTGGCATCCTTTTGTTTTTGGATCAAACACCATGTCTACAAGGCCACATCTTCTCTCGGGGACAAAGGGATTCAATTTCCAGGTTCCACAAACATCTTTTCATCCTCCTACAGACCTCCTTTCCCTACAGAGTCTTTAAGCTCTGGATCGTTATCACTTTGTATTCAGTGTCACACATAAGGTAATTTTCTTTCCCTTTAAAACTCATTTTTGTTGGAACTCTAGTCAGTATTCTGTAATGACCTATATGGAAAAAGAATCTAAAATAGATTGGATATATGTATGTGTGTGTGTGTGCTCAGTTATGTCCGACTCTTTGCAACCCTATGGACTGTAGCTCACCAAGCTGCTTCGTCCATGGCATTTTCCAGGCAAGAACACTGGAGTGGGATGTATGTATACGTATAACTGATTCACTTTGCTGTACACCAGAGACTAATACAACATTGTAAATCATCTATACTCCAATAAAATAAAACAAAAATTATAGACAGTACTTGTTAACTGAGAACTGATCTAAACAGTGTAGAGGGAGATCCAGCAGGACACCAGCTATTACAGTCTGGGGCGCAGCTTTCCTGACTTCTGCTGCTTTCCAACCTACAGATCCCTTTTGTAGGAGCGAGGTCTGAAGAAAGGTATTAGGCAGTTTTGATCAGGTAGATGTAAATCCTATCTTTATTTGTTCACCTTTTCAGGTGAAGTGAGACAAATAGTTTCTTTTCTTTCTGAGAGAGAAATATCTTGTCTGTGCTTTTGAGAATATTGCTTTAAGCTTCCTGTTCCTTAGGCAGAATAGGGACTTCTTACCCTGTGTACTGGAAACACTTAGATCATTCTGGTGATACGTGTGCTCCAGTTTGCCTTGGCAGTGACTGGCGACCCATTTGCTTCCCATGCAAATGCGATGCATACCATATCCCCGTAGGTAAGGAGTTAGTAATCTACGGGCTGGCACAGGAAAGTTCTCCATAAACTTGCCTTACATCGGGGAAATCTAAATCTAACTTAACCCAGGCTAAGTAGGGCACCCATCTCAGTAAATGTGCATTGATTAACCTCAGACATCTTTTCTGCCTCCGCTGCTTTTAGTAACTAGGAATGAGCAGTGAATCCTGGCTGAAAGAAAGTCATCTTTGCTTAGATTTTTAGGCCTGGCCCACTTGAAAGAGCAGCCCTGTGGGGAGCAACTATGTAAAACAAAACAGTCAGCCTTGATATAGCTAAGCCTACGAATTAATTCCACTTTTCTGGAAACACTGAAATATCAGCTGTAATTCCATATTCATTTGGTAATGTGCATGCATGTGTACATGCTAAGTTGCTTCAGTCGTGTCCAATTCTTTGTGACCCTATGGACTGTAGCCCACCAAGCTGCTCTGTCAAAGGGATTCTCCAGGGAAGGATACTGGAGTGGGTTGCCACGCCCTCCTCCAGGGAATCTTCCCAACCTAGGGATTGAACCCGTGTCTCTTATGTCTTCTGCATTGGCAGGTAGATTCCTCACCACCAGTACCACCTGAAAAGCCCCTCATTTGGTAATATTGGCACACAAGATGGAAGTGATTTCTTCCACTATGAGCACACAGCCATTTTTATGTGGCTGAGGGGTATCATAGAATCGGGTGGTATGATCTCCTTAGGGTGTCGGTCAGGTCAGCCGTGTTCAGTGGACATCTGAGCCATGCAGGTTTGGGAGGAGGGTCACCTTCTTTCTAGGGTCAGGGATTTTTCTTCTCAGTGGGCTACTTTGCCATCGCTGAAGTCACCTTGTGGGTTTACATGAAGGGCAGCTGCTCAGCCCCTCTTTTTCTCCTGGTAAAAAAAGCCATAATGATAGGTGCAGTCTCTTCTAATTTACACAGTTCTCATAATTCTAAAACTGGAGGTCCAGGTAGCACTTAAGGACAGTGCTAAGGTCTAGGGCCTTGGAGTGAGAACTGAAAATTGGAGTGGGACTTTTTTTTTTTTAATCTACCTTTGAATGGGAATTTCTTTTCAATATGATATGACATGTAGCACATGCATTCTTAACTGGGCTGATATTGTCTCCCAGGGGAGCAAAAATTGGCTCTTGGAAGGCAAAAAATACAAGATGTTATAATGGTTTGTGATCCTCTAAAGCAGGAGTCCCCAGCTTCTGGGATCTAATGACTGATGATGTGAGGTGGAGTTGGCATAATAATAATGGAGATAAAGTGCACAATAAATGTAATGTGCACGAATCATCCTGAAACCTTCCCCTTCACCTTCCCACTCATGGAAAAATTATCTTTCACAAAACTGGTCCCTGGTGCCAGAAAGGTTGGGGACCGCTGCTCTAAAAGGGCATAGTACATAAGCAGATATGCAGTATATGTACCTGTTACAATTTTCTTGGTTGGGGATTAGGGGAGAGGTAATTAGGGGTAACAAGAAGGTCTAAAATGGCTGCTTAGGGGGGTGGTGATGAAAAACAAAAAGGATTTGAGAAACATTCCTGTTTCTGTGCTGAATTCCTGTTCGGCATCTTTCTTAACTCCCCTCTTTGTGTTCTGTTTAGAAAATGCTTAGGCTCTTATGGATGTACCGCCTGCCTTCCAGCTAGTATGTATTTCCCAGAGAACTGTTAGACCCACAGTCATGGTTGGCACGTCCAGATCAGGCGGTCGTTATTAGTGTCCCCATTTCACAGACGTGGAAACTGAGGTGAAGGGGTCAAATAGCTCGTCGGAATTGTGTGAAACAAGTGGTGCAGTCAGGATTTGAGCTCAGTTGGATTTCATGGCACTGATTTCTTAATCATTGGTGGTTGTTCCTCTCTGAGAGTGAATGACCTGAAAAAGTTTAGGAGGCAGAAGTAGCAATGTTTAGTTACTCAAGTGACATGGTAACCTGGTACCTGCAGCAGATACAGTAATTACTGGTGTAACCATGGTACTACCTAAAGCAGCTTCGAGGAGGACAAGCAGTGACTGCACAGACATTAATTATTGGCTGTATTAGATGGTAAGCTGAATCCTTTATGTCCATTATATTACGTATCTCTCTAGCAGCCCTGTGGGATAAGTAGGATAAGCCCAATCTTCCCCATGGGGAAACTGATGCAAAAAGAGATTGTCACTGAAGTCACACAGTTAGACTCCTCAGCCTACGTTCCATGCATGTGTGCTCAGTACTGCCTGACTCTTTGTGACCCCAAGAACTGTAGCCCACCAGGCTCCTCTGTTCATGGGATTTTCCAGGCAAGAATACTGGAGTGGGTTGCCATGCCTTATTCTAGGGGATCTTCCTGACCCAGGGGTCAAACCTGTGTCTCTTGCGTCTCCTGCATTGGCAGGCATATTCTTTACCACTGTGCCACCAGGGAAGCCCACCTTATCTACTTATCAGCCTACCTTATCTACTTATAACCACATACCTTGCTTCCTCTCTGTTTCCTACAGAGTTCAAGAACAGCCTCTAAACATTTCAAAAAATCACCAGTAACAGACTATGTTAGAGCCAAGTGGGAGGTCGAAGAGAAACTACAGAGGAGTCTCACAGGCTTAATGGAAGGATGCATAATCTTAAGCATTTGAAATTAGTAAGGGGACATCCATATGGAATAATTAAAGTGTATCCCTGAATTGCCACTATATGCCTGATGGAAGACCTGGACTGTAGAAAAATACTGCCTCGCCACATTGACCACTGTGGTAATTTATGGTTCATTGTAGTCATCATTATTGGTCAGAATATTGAGATGTTTTATAACAGCATCCAGAAATCATAACTCAAGATGATTTGCATTCTAAAACATCCCGTCTGCCAGGCTAATCTTATTGGCCTAATTCATATCTTTCATAGTTCTGTGTGTATCAGTAATAGATTTATATTGTTGTAAAGGATTTTTGGAATACTCAATTTGGTAGAGTTAGTACATGTGTTTTAATATTAATTTTCTCCTGGGATTATGGTTGCTTTTAGAATTTTTCTCCCCCTACCTCACTGCATATTGTTACTTCTGTTGTATTTCAGCACTTACAACTGGAACTTCAGTTCTGGTTGTTTTTCTCTTTGCTTTTAAGTGAATAATGTTAGCTGTCATAAAGTTTATATTACTGTACGTTAAGGCCATGAATCTTCTTCACAAATGTTACCTACGTAATCCCAACAATTAAAAAAGGGGCTTAGATTTAAAAGACCATCTTCTATAGGTAAGCTCTTGAATAACAGAGATTGTGGACATGTGTAAGCAAAATCTAATTTTAACATTGCCCTACTAAAATAAGGGGGTGGGATCTGTGTTTAAAAATATGTAAATTAGTAAGTGGTTTTGCACAACGTTAGGGCTGCAATCAGTACTCGTATCTTGGCTCTTGCCCTAAATATGTCTCTTGTTATTGGCTTCTTTGAGCATCAGCCTAAACTTTAAGGAAAATTTAACTCCCAACAATACACTAGTCTTTCAGACCTTGTTTATAAAGTTAGATGTTTTTTCCTATTAATTTATAGTTTTGCAAAAATGAGATGAATTAAAATTGGAGCATATGAAGCAGATAAAATAGGAAGTTATTAAAGTAGAGAATGGTCCTAGAGAAAGAGTTGTAATCACTGTTTAAAAACTAGAGAATATTCTAGAAAAGGACCTAGATTGTTTTATACCAAATTGTTCTTACTAGTTACATCTGGAATGAGTTTTTGGATTGGAGATATTGGTGGTCAAAGGCTTTATTAATTTTTTAATGGTATATGCATACATTCCTAATAAAATTAAGTAGGCTTCTCTTGATGCATTTTATTAGGAGTCTTAGGGAAGTTTCTTTTGCCTATAAGTCTTTTGAGCAGCCCAGTTAGCTGAGTTTACTAGACATGTGCACATTGCATAACTCCCTGTTACGTGGTGTTCCCTAAAGGCAAAATAGCAAGGTGTGAGGATCCCAAAAATTAAAAGTTAGTAAAAAGATTTGAATCACCAGTTTGTGAATAATTTTAAAAAGGACCAACATGAAAAGCAAACTTCAGATTTCTACTACCTTACCATCAGGCATAACTTTGTCATAATCTCCCCTGTTGGCCCGGAGTTTTGTATAATTAAAATTTAGGAGCTAGAAATTTTGTTGAGACTTAATTAGAAGCGACAAACCAGAGACATTCCTGCTGGTTAGGAAAGGCTTAAGAAATTCTTATTGGCTAAATTACAAATATGTAACATTTTTTTCAGAACACTGCATGGTAGTTCAGACTGCCTAAAGGTGACAAGATTAGGTCTGTTTTTCTAGTGAAGTAGTAAAAATTAGATTAATAAGTACCAGGCAAAGAACCTTTTCTTTTTTTTTTCCCGAAAGGAATCCTACCTTGAGTACTTCTGGCTGTGGAGATCGGTGCTTTAATTAGCCACATGTTCTTTTTACCTCCTGGGAAATAAGTACGGGATAAAGTTGGGGATCAAGACATAGACGCACATTGACTTAGCACACGCCGCTAAGTAATTCATCAAGGAATGTTGGTAATTAGTCCTGCCTCTTTCAACTCTTGGCTTATTTCATAAAACCAGTTGATTTAAAATAATGCCTGCTGATTTATTACCAACACGTTTCAAGACTGAGACTTGGCTCTTAACAAAAGCAATATTGTGCAGCGATGGAGACGCGCCCTCTTGTTTTTGTGTTTTTACAAATTCTGAAGTCCCCTATTAACTTTGTTGCATTTTCTTTTACCCCATTCAGCATTTTCTTGGGCTTTCTTTTGTCTCTTGGTGAAGAAAAGGGGGGAGCAAATTAGAAAAAACAATTCCAGGCTCTTAGAGGTTTTGGATGTGAGGTGCTTGTCAGAGCGTATTGACTCAGTGTGATTTGATGGAATTTAATTTGAATCCTTCGTCTGGTAAGACAGGCTGTCATGATGGCCTTTGGTCCTCCTGCATTGTTAAGTGTTTGGTGATATTTATGACAGCCAGGTTAATCTTAAAAGATTGAATTTATGAGAAGTACAGAACCTTATGACTTTAGCCTTGTAACCTTGGTATCCAAACACTGCACTAAATTATTCTCTGGATGCCAGATTCCCCTTAATGCCAGCTGATGTACTTCATTATGCTTTGAGATGTGACTATAATCAGCATCCTTGTTGAAAAATCTGGGATTAGATTAAATGACTCAAAATTGGAGCATATGAAGCAGATAAAATAGTCTCCAATACTTAACTAGGTGACCTTAGACACATTTCCTGTTCATTCTGGGTCTCAGTGTCCTTATCTGTGAAATAGAAGTAATAGTGTCTGACCTGGAGAATTTTTGTGAGGGTTAAATGAGATAATTCACCTTACGCAGCACTATCCAATAGAATGTGAGCTGCATGTATAAATTTAAATTTTCTAGTTGTTGTTTAGTCACTAAGTCGTGTCTGACTCTTTGCGATCAAGTGAGCTGTAGCCCACAGTAAAAAGAAAGTGATGACACCAGTTTTAATCCTGTGTATTATTTAATTCAGTATATCCAAAATGTTATCATTTCAACATACAATCAATATAAGAATTACCAAAATTTTGGCATTCACACTTTTTTTTTTTCTATATTAAGTCTTCATACTAAGTCTTCAAAATCAAGTGTGTGTTTTACACCTATAGAAACATTGCCATTCAGATGCTAATTTTTCATTGAATTACTCCATCTGTTTTGATTTTATGAGATTTACAGTTGAAATGCTACATTCCTATCCTCTCACTGACTTCCAATTACCAAGTTGAATATAAATCTTTAAATTAAAGTGAAATCCTTAAAGAATTTAAAAAATTTTGAAGTTCTGTAAATTTTAAAGAATTTTAAAAATCCTCGTCACACTGGCCACATTTCCAGTGCTCAGTAGCCCATGTGGCTGTGGCCTTTGTGTTAGTACAGATTTAAAGCATTTAGTGCCATGCTAGGTAGATGGAAAATGCTCAGTCAAGGATTCTGCTGTGTCGTTGTATAATAATGAATAATATTGATATAATAATTATTACTGCCGACTCCAAGTTGCCATCTTTATTTGCTGCCATTATACCTATGCAACACGATTGCTTTCCCACTGCCTTCCTCCCCACCAAAGAAGCTCAAACCATTTTTAGTCATTATTTTCATTCTCACAACCCTTTGGAGCCCAGGTTAGCTGATGTATCTCAGATGCGGTTGATATTTCCTGTCAAAACACCCTTTCCCAGGAGGGCACAGCAGAGTCACCCTTGGAAGTATTGCACTGGGATCCATCTCTGCCAACCACCTTTCATTCAGGCCTGAACCGTGACAGCTCTTAACTTGTTAGTCACACATCTTACTCAGACTCTCAATCCAGTTTCTTCTCAAACCTACACACATCACACTTAAATAGCACCTGTGTGGTGTGTTAAAGCTGACTAAAGCCTCAGGAACATATAAGCATCTTGTCAATGTTCGTGGTACAAAAAGAGACATTGAAGGAAAAGGATATCAATTAATCCTACTTCTTCTTTAAATATATATTGCGTAGTAGCTGAATGAACAAGTAAGATATTGAAACCTACTTTTTTTTAAAGGAGTTTTATACATGATTTTTACTTTTGTTAATGTTGCTAAGGATGTTTCTTTTCTCAGTTAACTTGCAGTATATTTTTAGGAATTTTCTGCATAGCTGATAATTCCATAAAACAGTTTTTTCTCCTTATCTACCAGGCACCCAGGATTTCTGTTTTGATGCTAGTTTCTGACCATTTATTAAACCAGAAAAAACACACGTCTGAAATGATAATGTATATATTTTTAGATACTTTGTTATTCTTAATGCAAATAATGAGTTGATTATATTGGAATTAGTAAACTCTGTTGGAAAGATTTAATGTGTTCTTCATATAAAAACTAAGAGCCTGTAAAGCTGCATTTTTGTTCAGTTGCATAAGTGAGAAAATCAAAGGAGTAAAAATGTTAACCAGGCAATGAGTTTCAGAAAGAAAGATCTTTCTGTTGTCAAAAGTTATGATTTCCTGAGTTTGGAGTTACATATTTTCTCAATATTTATTATTTATTTATTACTTATTATTAATATCTTAATTTTAAAATAATATGTTAACAAACATGCATGCCACTGTAATGTTGATTTCAATTTTCTCAGTAGCTTTCCAAATTTATATTAATATCATATACCCAAAGAATTTTTCTAGCTCATTAATTACAAAACACTGATGGAATTCATAATACAATGTTAAGAGTGTGGGATGTCATGCTGATTTTTACTGACACTTAGGACCCCTGTCTCATAGACAGGGGAGTTAGGACATTCTGGGAGGACATTTCATTTTGATGTAAAATTTTCATTCAGCTTGACATGAAGCTAAGGTGTATAGAACTTAACTCTAAAAGGTGTTTTTGGGAAAATTTTCTGTAGCTCAGTGGGTCTCAAAATGTAGTCTGGGGTCTGGATCCCTTGCATTATGTGGGAGCTCTTTAGAAACACAGATTCCCTGAGTTCACTCCAAACCCATTGAGCCAGAAACCCTGAGGATAGAGCCCATTAACTTGTCGTAGCCAGCCCTCTGGAAAATTCTAATGCAGACTCATGTTTGAGAATCACTGCTATAGAAACCTGTAAGTTAATATGTAAAAAACATAAGAAAAATTGAGAAATGCTAATGCAAATAAAGTCAGCCTCTTAGACCTAAAGTAAACATATAAAGAGTTATGGAAAATCTCCAACAGTGGTAAAATTGGTAGGCACTTTATTTGAGGAGAGAGGGGAAGAGGAAGACAAGCAAAGGAAATGTTTCTCTCCGGTGAAGTTGATCAGCGGAAGTTGCAAAATATCCAATGGCTCTCTGTAGAGTCTTTTGTACATGAGGTGCATCCCATTATTTGCAGGTATTTTCACAAAGTTGATAAAACTAGATTAATCATGCAAAATCTTAGGGAGATGAGTTGGGGATAAAATAATGAGAAGAAACTAAAATTATACAGTGGTTCCCATTTTAAGCTATAGAAGCCATTGTGACTTTGTAGGAACCCTGAGGCATGAATGAATCCATTTGTCCATTAACATTTATAACTAAAGTATACATACACCTTACTTACCTAGACATCTCTTTTTCAAATAAACATTGATGCCACTGCAGTGAACAAAGTACAAATTGATACCAAGGCTATATATTTCATTTTATTCTTTATGTTTTACACATTTTCTTGATCAGCAAAAACTGAAAGTACAACTCTAATCAAACAGGGCCTGGAAATATTTGACTTTAAAAAAAATGTTAAGAGCTACTTCTTTTTAGGAAACTTTTTAAACTATCAAGTGTCACTTCAGCTCTACTTTGGAATCTACTTTCCTCTTTTTCAAATTGAATGTAGTTAATGGTAACACAGACTGCCCTTTTCAGAGTCCCAGGAACCCTAACATCTATCATTTCACAAGCAGCAGGCCCTTGATGGTCAGTCTCTGACATCAAAGGTCTTTACTGACGTGGCCATAGTCTTCACTTGGCCTTTTACACTGGACCATTGACATCAACAGAAAGTGTTTTCTCTTCTTTTTCTTTTTTCAGTATTAGTTTTCCGCTGGAAGGCAGTATATCCAGTACATGAAGCCAGCTTGCCCCCTGGGTTTGAATAAAACAAACCTTCATTTTTGGAAGCTCCACAGGAAAGACCAACTCTTTCTAATACTGGAATCCTTAATTTGCGCACCCCGCACATGGACTGAAGTCCAGCCATAGAAGAAGCATGGCTCACATAAAAGCCATGCAGTGCCCTTTTCTTCCACCAAAAGACATGGATTATCTTCTTACCTCCCTTCTCTTAAGAGGAGGGAATCAGAAATAACCTAAAGATACCTCTTGCAAACTTCTGCACTGATCACAAACCTTCTTTCCCACACCTACTTTACTTTTCTGTTAGGGTTTCCATTTTTCAGTTAAAATTCATTCTAAGAAATCTTGCCTCAAGGTGTTGTCTGTATGCCACACCTCTGGCTGCTGTGTACATGTTTAAAGGCTTCAGCCCTGGAGTGAGATGGGCAGCTCCCAAATCCTTTCTGGACCACAGTGGAAAAGGATAGTAAAGTCCCTACCTCATAGGGTTACTGTGAGAAGTAAGTGACATGATGCTTGCAAAGCTCTTAGCACTGTGTCTAGCACAGTACTTATTAATTTTGATCACTGCCATCAGCATTTCCACCAGAGTCACACACTAAGTCCCTGGTAATTGAACCACCAATGGGTTCTTGAGAAATGCTCAAAACTTTAATGTTTTAGCAAAAAATGAGAGAAATTGATCTGGAATTAATTTCTCTGGGTGTAGATGGGGTATATAAAGTTTCTTTTGACCAATGATTATTGAGTTACATTTTAGCAGCAAGGAATTTTTGTTCTTAAAAATCACCTGATTATGCAGGTTCCCTTAACAGTGATTTTTTTTTTTAAGGAAGGCAGTGTGATTCTTGACCACAGTTTTTAATGTCTCCCCAGATTTTACCCATTACTTAAAATTCTTAGAATTTGATTTGATGATTGACAGCCAAGTTAGGCAACAGTTAAATCCCTGCTGCTGCTGCTGCTAAGTCGCTTCAGTTGTGTCCGACTCTGTGAGACCCCAGAGACGGCAGCCCACCAGGCTCCCCCGTCCCTGGGATTCTCCAGGCAAGAACACTGGAGTGGGTTGCCATTTCCTTCTTCAATGCATGAAAGTGAAAAGGGAAAGTGAAGTCCCTCAGTCGTGTCCGACTCTTAGTGATCCCATGGACTGCAGCCTACCAGGCTCCTCCATCCATGGGATTTTCCAGGCAAGAGTACTGGAATGGGGTGCCATTGCCTTCTCCGAGTTAAATCCCTACCTATAGAAAATTCTGGGAAAAGTGGTTAAAAGTGGGGCTAAACTTTGAAGAAATATTAATAGATGTCAAAGGCTGTGAGAATGTTCTGATTCTGAAATTAAACTTCACCTTATAGGTTGAGAAGTCATCAGTTTTGGATCTGGAACTCTGGTTAAAAATAAGTGATCATACACAATTTTATTAGCTGTTCACTTTTGTAAGCATTATTATTTTTAGGCAATTAGAGATTCAAAATACATTTAATCACAGCCTCTCATCTCCGAGCCCCAGGGCCCACTTAGTAGAGCCAGTCAACTGATGCGAATCATTATCTGTCTTCAGAAAGTTTTCGTCACTAACCAGATTGCATAAGTATTTTTATATAGTCTGTAAGTACTTTGATTCATATGCTCTGGGATTCGCTGTCTTCTTCTTTATATGATCTGCCATTTTCCCCCCTAGTCTGAGATCTTGCTCTCCCAATACCTATTGCTTATAACATATATAATTTTAATCTTTTTTGTTTCTTACCTTTCAGAAGCATGTCATCTTGAGTATTCTGTACTTACTACTAACTGCGTGGTGACCTTTATTTTTGTTATTAAACCATTTGTCGTATTTCTATGATACATACTATCTTGAGATAAGAAGAAAGGCCATTCCCTTCAACCTGTCTTACAACATTGACTACTTAACAGTCGACACTACAGGCCTGAAATCAAACATCCGTGAATAGTACCCATGCCCAGGTGTGGACCTGTAGTATGACCTTGGAGAAGTTGCCTTTCTGGGCCCCAGTCTCCCCATCTGACTAGCTGGTCTCAGAGCCTAACTGACATCCAGTGAACTGTCTCTACTTTTTCCTTGAGAGGTGACCACCTCCAGGTTACTGAAATTTCATTCACATTAAGATGAAGATCACAAAGGATGACTTTAAAAAGTCCTTAAAAGAAAGAAACATTAGTATTGTTTTAAATAGTAGATATACAAAACAGTTGTTGTAATAAAGACCCTCCAGTGTATATATTGCTTAGAGTTTCACAGTAGTTTTTCTACCTGAGGGTGGCAAAAAGTCACTTGGCACACCTCTTTTGTTTTATTTACTTGTTTTATTATGTTTGTCTTTGTGTGTTTTGAATATGATGGTGATGGTAATCCTGGATATCACTTCTTGCATCTTTGAGACTTTCCCTGAAGGCCTTTTAAGCAGAGACTCTCAGCATAGACTTACTAGAAATAGATGATGAGGAAGTTGACCAAACTACCACTAGTTTTCTATACAGACATCTTAAAATCCATGTTAAATATTTAATCCTTAGGTTTCCAAAGTCTGTAACACAAAAAGCATTTCTGACATAGTTTGTGGTTACAGAATGTCCTATAGCTTTTAGTTCTATTTTAAGCATAAATGAGTTGAGGCTGAAGGTGTCCATGATTGATGAGTAAGTACCAGGGCAGGAGCACGTGATTCACTTCTGTTCAGTTCAGTTCAGTCACTCAGTCGTCTCCGACTCTTTGCGACTCCATGAACTGCAGCACACCAGGCCACCCTGTCCATCACCAACTCCTGGAGTCTACCCAAACCCATGTCCACTGAGTCGGTGATGCCATCCAACCATCTCATCCTCTGTTGTCCCCTTCTCCTCCTGCCTTCAATCTTTCCCAGCATCAGGGTCTTTTCAAATGAGTCAACTCTTCGCATCAGGTGGCCAAAGTATTGGAGTTTCAGCTTCAACATCTTTCCTTCCAGTGAACACCCAGGACTGATCCCCTTTAGAATGGACCGGTTGGATCTCCTTGCAGTCCAAGGGACTCTCAAGAGTCTTCTCCAACACCACAGTTCAAAAGTATCAATTCTTTGGTGCTCAGCTTTCTTTATAGTCCAACTCTCACATCCATACATGGCTACTGGAAAAACCATAGCCTTGACTAGACAGACCTTTGTGTACAAAGGAATGTCTCTGCTTTTTAATATGCTGTCTAGGTTGATCATAACTTTCCTTCCAAGGAGTAAGCATCTTTTAATTTCATGGCTGCAATCACCATCTGCAGTGATTTTGGAGCCCCCCAAAATTAAGTCTGACACTGTTTCCACTGTTTCCCCATCTATTTCCCATGAAGTAATGGGACCAGATGCCATGATCTTCATTTTCTGAATGTTGAGCTTTAAGCCAACTTTTTTCACTCTCCTCTTTCACTTTCATCAAGAGGCTCTTTAGTTTTTCTTCACTTTCTGCTATAAGGGTGGTGTCATCTGCATATCTGAGGTTATTGATATTTCTCCCGGCAATCTTGATTCCAGCATGTGCTTCCTCCAGCCCAGCATTTCTCATGATGTACTGTGCATATAAGTTAAATAAGCAGGGTGACAATATACAGCCTTGACACACTCCTTTTCCTATTTGGAACCAGTCTGTTGTTCCATGTCCAGTTCTAACTGTTGCTTCCTGATCTGCATACAGGTTTTTCAAGAGGCAGATCAGGTGGTCTGGTATTCCCATCTCCTTCAGAATTTTCCACAGTTTATTGTGATCCACACAGTCAAAGGCTTTGGCATAGTCAATAAAGCAGAAATAGATGTGTTTCTGAAACTTTCTTGCTTTTTTGATGATCCAGCGGATGTTGGCAATTTGATCTCTGGTTCTTCTTCCTTTTCTAAAACCAGCTTGAACATCTGGAAGTTCACGGTTCACGTATTGCTGAAGCCTGGCTTGGAGAATTTTGAGCATTACTTTACTAGCGTGTGAGATGAGTGCAATTGTGTGGTAGTTTGAGCATTCTTTGGCATTGCCTTTCTTTGGGATTGGAATGAAAACTGACCTTTTCCAGTCCTGTGGCCACTGCTGAGTTTTCCAAATTTGCTGACATAGTGAATGCAACACTTTCACAGCATAATCTTTTAGGATTTGAAATAGCGCCACTGGAATCCATCACCTCCACTAGCTTTGTTCGTAGTGATGCTTTCTAAGGCCCACTTGACTTCACATTCCAGGATGTCTGGCTCTAGGTGAGCATGAGTGAGCACACTGTTGTGATTATCTGGGTCATGAAGATCTTTTTTGTATAGTTCTTTTGTGTATTCTTGCCACCTGTTCTTAATATCTTCTGCTTCTGTTAGCTGCATACCATTTCTGTCCTTTGTTGAGCCCATCTTTGCATGAAATGTTCCCTTGATACCTTTAATTTTCTTGAAGAGATCTCTAGTCTTTCCCATTCTGTTGTTTTCCTCTATTTCTTTGCATTGATCGCTGAGGAAGGCTTTCTTATCTCGCCTTGCTGTTCTTTGGAACTCTGCATTCAAATGGGTATATCTTTCGTTTTCTCCTTTGCTTTTCACTTCTCTTCTTTTCACAGCTATTTGTAAGGCCTCCTCAGACAGCCATTTTGCTTTTTGGCATTTCTTTTTCTTGGGGGATGGTCTTGATTCCTGTCTCCGGTACAATATCAAACCTCTGTCCATAGTTCATCAGGCACTCTGTCTATCAGATCTAGCCCCTTAAATCTATTTCTCACTTCCACTGTATAGTCATAAGGGATTTGATTTAGGTCATACCTGAATGGTCTAGTGCTTTTCCACACTTTCTTCAATTTGAGTCTGAATTTGGCAATAAGGAGTTGATGATCTGAGCCACAGATATCTTGGTCTTCATCTTGAACCAGATCAGCTCCTGGTCTTGTTTTTGCTGACTGTATAGAGCTTCTCCATCTTTGGCTGCAAAGAATATAATCAATCTGATTTCGGTGTTGACCATCTGGTGAGGTCCATGTGTAGAGTCTTCTTTATATATATTTGGTTATTTTTTCTTTTAATTTGCATACTAATACTCATTTTAATTCTCTTGCAAGAAAGAGAGAATTGACTATTTTTCTCTCAGTAGCTTTCCTTTTTTTCAATCTTTCCTTTCCCTGCCCTTGGAGGATACCTTTGTAGATGTTAATCTCCCTCCCTGTCTCCTTCTCTGCTTTGCTGTCTGCTTCCCTTCCTCGCTCCTGCTGTCCCTTCCTTCTCTCTTTCCTTAAATGCACAAATCTGGAATTACTTGGCTTGCCTTTGAATCCCCAGCTTTGTCATTAGTTGATTTGGGGCAGGTTATTTAGTCTCTAGTCTAAATCTTAGTTTCCTCATCTAGAATATGGGTATAGTGTCAGTATATCCTATTTTGTTGTAGTATGTTTTTTTAATGTGAATAGCTCCAATCTTTTTGCCAGATAAAGAACTCATGCTGCTGTAACACGAAATTCTTTTTGTTCCTTTTCCACAGCATGTAAACGTTTGAAGCAGTCCAGGGTAAGCTTTATGGTATTTAAAGAGAAAGCCTTAGCTGTTGACGAAGACTTTACACTAAGCCAGGTATCTGTTCAGTACTGCTTGCTTTTCCATGGTTCTCCATTCTCTGCAGAAGATTTGAGTGCAGACCTTAGAGACATCTCTCTCTGTATTATCACCATGCACTCACAACAAAGGCTGTAGCCAGGATCAGATTTTCATTTTTAAAGAAATGATCTACATTAGAAATACTTACCACCTAAGATCTACCTTTTTGAAGGGAGGGAAGCTGGAGACTCAAGGTTGAAAACTGTCTGTGAAGCTGGCTGCAAACATCAGTAGAAATTTAACCAGCTAGTGTGGAATTACAGTTAACTGATTGTCGTTATGCATGCTCTGGTTACAAAGGTCCAGAGGTTTCGAGGAGTTGCCCCTCACCTTCTCTCCTCCTGTATGCCATGTTATTCATAGTTTGTGATTCTGCAGAACGTGACATTTTTCCAGGACTTATAGATGGGGTTAGCGCAGGAACACCTGAATCAACTTCAGAGTTGTGATCATGTAATGAATGAATGTATGTGAAGTACACAGCACAGCTCCTGAGGTGGTTGCCTTCGCACGGAGTCTTGAAGGACAAGTAGGAAAGAAGTCTGCACAAATATGAGCTGGTGTCCTCAAAGCCTTCGAACGCCGCAGTGTTTCCTTCTCTAGCGATGAAGCCCATCAGGCTGCCCTGTGGGGAGGTGCTCTGGGCACACAGAGGGCCTGCAGTCCTGCCTCAGAAGGTGAGAAACGAATCCTTGGAGAGGTTTGTGTTGAGGACAACCTTGGAGAACAAGTAGGGTCATTCCAGAAGGACTTAGGATAATAAGGGGGCCCAGCATGAGGAGAGAAATGAACCCACAGTTCGGGTTCTAGATTCTGGGGCGAAGCAGTGACATGAAGGATAGTGAAAGATGAGACTGAGAGAGCTTTGGGAAGCGAAGCTGGTTTGGGTGAGCAGGGGCCACGCGATGAAAGGCCTGAGGCGGTTGGATCCAGCGTGGCGGGTCTTGGGTAGGCACTGATGACATGCGTTTGTGTTTGTTTTCGTGTGTTTCTTCACTTATTTTCATTTTAGAGAAGGAGAGGGATGGATATCAGGTGGATGTCTTTGGGCCCTGGTGGAGATGGGAGATTGATCCATTTTAGAGGAGTATGAGGCTCTAGAGGAGGGGGGAGGCTATTACAATAATTGGGGGAATCAATTATGAAAGCATTGACTCTAAAAGTCTTAGGAGACATAGGAAGAAAGCACTAGTTTTTTTAAAAAATTAAAGGATAAAGGGAATGGAAACTTACTAGATAAAAAGGAGAAGGAAGAAAACATAGTGCTATATCCATTTACATACAAGGAAACTGAGCAGAGATTAAGAAATTGGTCTGAATCAGGGATCTGCTTTACAGGAAGCCCACAGGACACGTTCTGCCCACTGCCTGTTCTGTAAAGTCTTACTCGAACGCAGCCGTGCTCATTTGTTTTCAGACGGTCCATGACTGCTTTCACACTACACTGGAAGGTTGAGTAGTGCAGCAGAGAATTCATGGCCCACTAAGCTAAAAATACTTACTGTCTGGGAGAAAAAGTTTGCTGACTGCTATTCTCTGTACATGGTGTAGTGGTAGACCTAGGATTCAAATAACCTAGAGTTGGGATCTTATCTCTTTTGTTCACCTCTGAGCATTGGAAAAGACCCTGTTGCTGGGAAAGATTGAAGGAGAAGGGGAGGACAGAGGATGAGATAGTTGGATGGCATCACAGACCTGATGGACATGAGTTTGAGCAAGCTCTGGGAGTTGGTGATGGACAGGGAAGCCTGGCGTGCTGCAGTCCATGGGGTCACAAAGAGTCAGACATGACTCAGCAGCTGAACTAATCTGAGCACTTTACATTATATTCAGTAGGTAGTAAAACCTCATAAAACAATTCTTATTGAATGAGTGAATAAATGAATGAAAAACTAGCAAAGGTAAATCATATCACAGAAATGATGCAGCATTGACCAGGTACCAGACAAGAGAAGGCCACGGTGCTGTGGGAGCTGGAAAGATTTGGTGTAAAGAGTCAGAGAAGGCTTTCATGTCTTCACCTGGTCTGTGGTCTGAAGAGTGAATAGATTTCAGTTTGACAGAATGAAGTGCCTGTGCAAAGGCCCTCTGGCAGCAGAGAGCCAACAAAGAACATAGAAAAGGATAGCTGTGCAGGGGGTGAGAGTGAAGAGATGGGCAAAGTTCTTGTGATCTGGATACAGGTGTCCATCAACTTCTAGAGCCAAGTCTGAACTTGAGAATTTTGATACTCAGTAGTTTGTGTGTGTATACACACACACACACACACATATATATATATAGTGGTCTATAGTCTAGTACTTTAATCCTGAGAGAGTTATGAGCTCACTGGAGAGAGTGTTGGGAGAAGAGATGTGTGCCTTGAGAAGAACTCTGGAACACACAACTAGAGAAGGACAAGGAGAACCTGTGAAGAGATGCAAAAACTGGGAACAAAACTTGGAGAACCTAAAGTCACAAAAAAGTTTGAGGTGGAAGAACAGCTGATCAGTTGTAGATACTTGGGCAAGTCTTCAAGTGTCCACGAAGTGAAGGATTGAAACATGTCCATTGGATTGTTCCACTGGAAGGTCAACTGTGACCTTTGAAAGAATAGACTGAGAGGAGTGGAGGAGGAAAGATGGAGCTGTCAATTTGTAGGATGAACAGAGAAGAAAGGGAAATGAGTATCTATTCATTCAATGACTGAACAAATAGTTACAGAGCATCTGTGTAGTAGGGATCCAGTGTTGATCAAAACCACACATAGCACTTGCTCTCCTCCCTGCCTTGTTCAGACCCTTTGCTCTTTGCTTCCATGGTTGGCTGACCCCTTTCCCAAGACACCCACTCCTTCTTTGCTATTAAAACATTTTGGCATGTAACTTGGTTGGCCAGGAGCCATTGTGAATCTCTGGGGCAACTTGAGAAGACTTACTGTAAAGTTGTGGAAACAGACTTAGTCACACAGTTCTTCCAGCACCACTCCCAAAAAGCAAATGGACAATGTAGAACTCAAGTGTGAAGGAAAGAAAGAAGGTTCTGTGAGAATATACAGCAAAACAGTGGGGAAGAGTTTGTGCAGGGAAGAATTTCCTGAAAGTGATCCTGGAGCTGAAGGAAGCGTAGGTGTCAACTCTGTGAGGTCTTGTGGGGAGGTCACATTTCAGGATGTAAAGGGAAGCTTATGGCCAGAAGTCCCAGAGCTTATGGCTCTGTGGTTCCAGAGGGCTTGGCAGCTCCAGGAAATAAGAAACTAAACCTGGGTGGTTGTGGGCAGAGGGTGAGCCTGAGAATTGTACAGTCCAAGGCTAAAAGATAGGCAGAGCCACCAGGGCCTTGCAGGCCATCTTTAGGATTCATGTCTTTATCCCAGGAGCAGTGAGAAGCCGTGGAAGCATGTTGGCCAGGGTCAGCAGACTTAAGTTTTAGAAAGTGTTGTCTCCTGTTGGTAGAGAGAACGTGATCCTGTTATTCCTTTCTGAGCCATCACGGGCAGGTAATCTTCAGAGGGAGTCTCATCCTGGGGTGGGGGTCAGTCCATCCTATGAGAGTGTGCACTGAAGCTCTTCAGGAAACACCAGCTCTCTACAACCCCTGCTGCCTTGGCAGAACAGCATCACAGTTTCTCTTGGAATCACTTGGAGAAAATTCACCTGAAGAGAAGAATGCCTTTGTTGACTGTGTAAATTCAGGAGGCCTGGATTTCTGGATCAGCCAATTGCAGGCAAAAAGAAAGTAAAAATGCAGGCGACTTCTGACAGAAATGATTTTAAGGGCCACTGGCTTTATTTAGGCTTGAGTTTGCTCTGGGTGGTGTCCCTTTTTGGGGTCTGACTGGGGATATGACCTTAAAGCAGACATGTGTTTTCAGAGATTTGCCCACTTCTGTACTTCTGTTTTTAGATCTGATGAATCAAGAAAGGCTTGTTGAGAGTAACCTAACATTATTTCCTCCAAGAAGTCTGTGTGTTAACAGGACTTGACTTTTGCTGGCATGGGGGGAGGGGAGGAATGATGGATTTGCAGAGAAGATCCTGGCTGGCAGTGGTGGGGGCTTTCTCTGCCACCTTTCAGATCACAGTAAGTGGGCGACCCCTTCCTCTGCTCTCAGTTAAGGCTCGCTTTGCCTAGCCGTGTTGCACCTGTGTTATTTTTTGCATTAATGATAGCCTTTCTCCACAAAAGTAAAAAAATGTGATGCTTCCTGTCTTGCTTGTCCTATCTTCTCCTGTTTCTAAACCCTCTTTCTCTCTTTTTTTCCCAAGAGTTCCTCCTTAATTAGTTTTGCATAATACGTGTGGTGCCTTCTTTATCCGAATTTCTTTTCATCCTTCCTGGTGCTGTTTATCCAAACACCTCCCACAGCTTTGTTCTCTGTGCTTATCCTGGTTGACTCCTGAGGCGACACTGGCTGACACTTGGTAAACCAGTGACCTTGTTTTTGGGCTAAAGTTAACAAAAAACTGATAGAAGAGGATAAAAAAGGGTGGCTGGACGCATTCGGCCAGCTCTTTCTTCATTAAGGAAGAAGCAGCTTAGGTGACTTTAATAATAGGAAGTTATGTTCTGAATAGTTGGGAAATATTTAACTAGATACTTTAAGAACAAAAGTAACATAATTAAGGCATATAAAGGATGAAGGGCAATGCTCCCTAAGGGAAAAATGTGATAGATGGACAGAGTAAAAAGTGATTATACACTGTCTGCTTTAGACATAGTCCCTTCTGGGAGTCCTGTATTTGTTACTATTGAAATTAGAAGAATTTGCCTGGGAAAGTAATACCTACATAGGAAAAGTGAATTTAAAATATGTTAGGCACTAGAAGTCCCGTTTTGCACATCACCCCAGAAAAGTTGTCTCAATTAAAAGGAAAAGAAAAAACTTGTGAGGATGGAATGAGATATGTGTGAAGTACATTGAGATCTTTGGGTGAAGTTGTTGCAGTGTAACTTTATGACTTGGGTTTTGATTGTAATTTCAAGCATTATATTCTTAGATCAGCTGGATAAAAGAAATAGCTCTTTAACCAAATTAGCAGTAATAGGAACCAAAGTAATTTTTTAAAAAAAACTTCTGATCAGTCTTTTTTTGTTGTTCTTTTTAATACAATTTTTAAAGTTTACACTCTGTTTACAGTTATTGCAAAGTATTGGCTACATCCCCCATGTTGTACAATACATGCGTGAGCCTATATTACACCCAATATCTTATACCTCCGACTCCTCTACCCTGCTATCGCCTCCCCTCCTCTGACTGGTAACTACTAGTTTGTCTGTGAGTTTGCATCTTTTTTGTTATATTCTCTAATTTGTTGTATTTTTTTTATTCCACATGTAAGTGATATCACACAGTATTTGCCTTTCTCTGTCTGCCTTATATCACTAAGCATAATGCCCTCCAAGCCCATCCATGTTGCTGCAGTTTGCAAGCTTTCATTCTTCTTTATGGCTGAGTAGTATTCGAGTGTGTGTGTGTGTGTGTGTGTGTGTGTGTGGGTGTCCATACCGTCTTTATTGATTCAGCTTTTGATGAACACTTAAGTTACTTATGTGTCTTGGCAGTTGTAAATAATGCTGCTATGAGAATCAAAGTGATTTTTTAAAAATCCATTGTATCTTCAGGAAGATTTTGCCTCTGTGTTAAAATTAGTAATATTTAACTTTAATTTCAGCATTTTTCTTTAGATACGGATGGTGTGTTATTAATAATGCAAGTATCCTAGCTCTTTTTAAATTATGTTTTTTTATAACAGTTTTTACAATTTCCATTTTGCCACAGTTGAGATTAATTTCATGGGTTTGAGCACAGTTTTCTATTTACAAACCCAATTTTTTTAGCCATTATGCCATTGACTCTACTCTTTTGTTCATCCTCCATCCTTCTTCCAACCTGCATGATTCAGATATCTTTATGAATGGCTTTGTCAGAGTGCACTTTGAGTGAAGAGTGAATGAGCCCATGGAGGTTAGCTATCACTTAATTATTTTTCTGCTAGTGGCTTATGGTCTAATCACGTGTTTGTTAGGACACTTGGTCCTGTTGTGTGAGTTGCACCATACTTTTTTATAAGTTGTAACGAGGTGAAGAAACTAACTACATTGTGAAAGCAAGCATTTACTTGTCACCACCTATCTCATTTGGAGAGTTATAGAAAAGCTTGGGTGGCACTTTGAGCGTGGCTTTCTAGCCTATAAAACAGATAACCAACAAGGACCTGCTGTATAGCACAAGGAACTCTTCTCAGTATTCTGTAATGGCCTATGTGGGAAAAGAATCTAAAAAAGAATGGATATATGTGTATGTATAACAGATTCACTTTGCTGTACACCTTCTGAAACTAATGGAATATTGTAAATCAACTATATTCCAATAAAAATTAAATTAAAAGAAAAAGAACTCAAATGCTGTAGGCAGTTAGCTATTTATCCCAGTGTGAGTCACCCTTGGAAATGCAAGCATTACAGATTTGGAGTTGGCCCCTCTGTTCCTACATGAAGTATGAAAGGGTTAATCGCTCAGTTGTGTCCGACTCTTTGTGACCCCATGGACTGTAGCCTCTGTCCACAGAAATCTCCAGGCAAGAACACTGGAGTGGATTGCCGTTCCCTTCTCTGGGGAATATTCCTGACCCAGGGATTGAACCTGGGTCCTCCGCATTTCAGGCAGATTCTTGACTGTTGGAGCCACCAGGGCAGACCCTAGTAGAAGGAAATGGAGCTCTGGCCCAGTCTGCCAAGGTAGGGGCAAGCAGTGGGAATGCCGTTTGCTTTGAAACTGTATTGGAAATTGAGATGTGTGTCCCCAGTCCAGTTGGCCTTGGAGAAAGGCCTTGACTGGTAGTTTGTTGTCCATGCTTGGTGAAAATAAAAGTGGATAGGTGGCCATTGGTGACATTGAAACCTTCTACAGCAGAGTCATAATATCTGTGAGGAAGAAATGCATTCATGTTGTGTGACTGTTCCTTTTCTTATTTTTTCTTTTGTTTCTCCAGTGATAGGTTCTTTCTTAGGCATCCTCATCTTTCCATTTATATAAGTTCATGATCTTTGCATACTTAATATGTTTATTCTTAAAGTTCAGTTTTGCATGAGGACATGGATCTTGGCTTATTGCTGGGACTTCAGCATATAAAATGTACTAGGTCATACCATGGAGTCAATAAATACTTACTGAAAGAAATTTCAGTTTAATCCATGACTCAGTCTTTACTTCTTGATTTTTTTTTTTTTACTTCTTGATTTTTGTGTTTGAGTGATCTAGCTGTCCATGGGCTTGTGAGGATGATTTATATTTTCCTCTAAATGAAGGGTGAAACAGATAGCTCATAGGTTATTCTGGTATAAAATAGGCCCCTTTGAAAACCAGCCTGAGGCTTTTTTTTTTTTTTTTTTTAATATAGTACACACTGGTTTGATCTTCTAACAAAAATACTGCTTTTAATTACTGTGCAGTCTTTGTTACACTTATAACCTCTGGAACACCAAAATGGCAACACAGTCAAGTCTTTGCCTTTAAAGATCTTGCCTTTGTAGTTGTTTATTGGCAGTTCATCATATTTAGCTGGAATTGTGTCTGTAACATTCTAATATGTACTTTATGTTTTCAGGTAAAAAACAAAACAAAAAAACCTCAATCTAAATTGATTTGTTTTTGAATTTTAAAATTACTTTTTCATTTTTCAAAAGTACAGAATAATTAAAATAATGCAATAATGGTATTTTCTATGGAGTTTCATCATTTCTAATTTTGTTTGTGGAGATTATAAGTTATGATCTATGAGTCTTCAAAGAGTTTAGAAATTTAATTTCCCTTTTAAGTCGACCACATTTTCTGGGTTTTAGTTTCGATTATTTTGAAGCCATAGAGATGAAAAATCAATGTGTAGCATAAGAACAGTTTTTCCTAGGAAGTGGATCTAGTTTGTGGTTGACAGTAGTGATTTCCAAACTAGCTAATCGTTGAGATAACTTGGTGAGGTTTTAAAAATAAATATAGCTATATTTAGACCTAGACTTTGGAAGTACCCTTTCAATCTTTATTTTTTAAAAAATTCCCTCATAGTTTCTGATGACAAGCCCGAAGTCTGGTTTAGAACACTGGGTCCAAGAATTCAAAGTCATGAGTGTGATTGGTCTCTTAGCCTATTGATTGTAGTCACTCCCTTCTGTGACCTGAGACTTGGCTTCTGACCATGAACCGCTCATGGATGACAAGGCAGATCAGGTCCTCTTCTCTGAAGAGAGCTTATTCCTTATCTACATCAAGCAGCAGCCTTATCTCTGGGAGCTTCTTTCTTATTTTTTTTTGGTTAATGGTTAATGGAGTGGTGTTGTTGAACTGCCACTGATTGAGACACAGTGGTCCTTTCCATTGACTAGAGTTGGAATTCTGAAACTCAGTTTCCTTCTAGAAGTCGTAGCTCCTAACTCTGCCTTGGTGTAGGAGATGTTCCAGGAATATGTGAGCGAAAGCACTGGTATCAGATTGCATGGAATTCTGCCTCTCCCATGTTCTAGATGTGTTTTCCTATTGGCAAAATGGAAAATATGTGATGGGAATCTTTAGACAGGTAAACTGAGTTTGCTTTATCACTGTAGTTAATAATGCCATAAAGCAATAATAATAATAAGGAGATATGAGATTTATGATATAAGGTATGAAATAATGCCTATCCATACAAATAAAGTGTTTAGTAAATGTTAATGGTGGGTTGTTTGTCTTTATTGTTTTAAGATTTTTAATGAGCTTGTTTTATCACTGTTTCATGAGCAACATAGTAGTGTTACCGGTGTTTGAGTGACATTTCTGTCCGAATATAAGAAGTGTGTTGTTGCTTTCATGTTTTATGCCATTGTTTTTCTTGAGGAGATAAATTCTTCTTTGAGAGCTCTCATTTGCCCTGCATTTGCAACATAAGGTTTTTCTAAGGTTGCAAAGAAAAAGCCGAGGTAATGGAGCAGTGACATGGTTGAGTCTGCATGAAGGTGACTCAGTTTTCAGCCCTTGAGGTACTTGAGCATCATGTGTGGTGATGAACTGCATCTCGTTTATGACAATGCAGCCAACTCTTTTTGGATATAAACAATAGCACAGCTCACTGGACAGGAGGGTAGAGCCGGCAGTTCTGCGAGTGTCACTGGTGTGTAAACTAAGCCGGTGATTTTATATCATCCTAAATAGCTAAATAGCGTGATGAAATACAGGCCCTTGAATTGTCTTGATGCTGCTGTCTATTCAGCCTGTCTGTACCCAGGACGACAAGAAGGCTGTAACCGGCTTTCATGAATGCAATATAGATTTGATATTGCACTTTTTATTGATTATGACACGATGGGTTTGGGCACTTTAAATGACAGAATTCTTCCTCCTTTTGAAATGTGAGTTAACAAAATACTTATTCTTAGAAATTGTCATCACGACCTTGTCCATTTGTTTCCATTGTGGTTACCCTCCCTCCTGCTCCTTTATCAGAGAGACGACACACACCCAAACACAGTTCATACTCATCAATACTTGCTACTAGAATTGAACCATTTTGTTTTCAAAGTGAGGTTTTGCATTTCAGAAGAAGACACATAAACTGGGCCACACATTGAACACCCTCCAGTAGATGACCTTGACACTCTTTTCTGTATTGTTGTCTGTGTAGAAATGATCAATTCCTCTGACTTAGGGGTGCTTTGTCCACTTGTGAGGTGGCAGTAGTGACACTTACTGGCCCCATGGGAGCATTGAGTTACTGCCATCACTGTGCAGTGTCTGATGAGTAAATAAATGAGCAAGGGTGACTGCTAAAGGCTGGATGTTTTTGCAAGGGTGGACTGTAGTAGTTGACTGGTCGTTTCAATAAGAGACTAAGAGGAACCCTGAGGTTGTCTTCCTCTAGGGGGCTTAAGGCATCCCTGGCGGCTCAATGGTAAAGAATCTCCCTGCCAAGTGGGAGACAAAGTTTCAGTCCCTGGATTAGGCAGATCCCCTGGAGAAGGAAATGGTGACCCACTCCAGTATTCTTGCCTGGATAAATCCATGAACAGAGGAGGCTGATGGGCTACACAGTCTATGGTGTCGCAAAGAGTTGGACATGACTAAGCAACTGAACAACAACAGAGGCCTTAACCTGTAAAAATTATGAACAGTTCAAGATAGCTCATTATCCATTCAGTTTTTGCACTTTCATTGGATACCTGCTATGAGCTCTGTGCTGTACCAGGCATAGGAGATGTAAAGCCTAGTTTAGTAGATTCTAATGGAACAGAAACATCGTAAAATAAGTGTCTTTCCTTATATAGCAAACCATGCTTGTATTCCATGGGTCAAATGCTGTGCAACACATAGATCCAAGCATGGCTGCTGAACATCATCAGTTGCTCTTTTTTTTTTTCTCTATGAAGTTGAATAGAGATACTTCCTGCCTTCTTCCACAGATTACGTTTAAATGCAGTATGCAGCCCAGGGATAAATGTTAGCAGCTCATTTCACTTGGTTCCATCGGGAAGAAGTTATTCGGGAATGCATTCAATTGTGATTTTTCCATACTGTAGAATTCTTTTCTCAACCACAGCTTGTATTCCTTTGAACACAAGAAGTGTATATCACAGCCAGGCATAATAAAAATGAGTCATACCATATAGTTCATGTTTGTATGAGACATTCCTAATACTTAAACATTAATGAGTGAACGTTCCCCTTTATATATGTGTAAATAAATATATCTGTATACATATGTACCTATTTCTGTATTCATTATATGTATTTATAACATATCTATACATACGTGTTTATAAAAGGAGTCAAACTGTAGCTGTGTATTAGAGTTTTTAATAGCTAGTAACATTAAGCAACATTGGTTAATTTTAAAAGAAATGTGTTGACAGCACATTGGGAGTCCTGCAGAGTTGTTAGGTAGATAAGAGAACCAGACTTGGAGCCATGAAGCTGAAGCAGTACCTCAAACCACAGCATGGAATTGGTCTGCCTAACAACCACTGAACCTACCCTGTTGCCTCTGGTACACCAGGAACCCAGTCTTCTCCCACCACGCCCATCCCCACGAATGCCGACTACTTATGTCTAGCACCTGAGTCCTCTGCAAGTACATCTGACTGCTGGATCCGAAGTCACGTGTTCACTCCTGAGCTGCAGGAGAGGCCAGGAAAGAATTATGATTCCCCACTTCTCTAGTAGAAGGCTGGCTCTGCAGCCAAAAGAATGTGGCTAACTGTTTTAATAATCATACCAGAAAGTTTGAAAGGTAGAGAAGATGAAAATATCATGTTCCATTATTCATATATAAAAGTATTGTAAAATGTAATTTTCTTAGTTTAAAAAAAAAATCAAGGTTTTATGTCAGTACAATTATAGATTTTATACTTTTACATATACATTTTGTTTTCAATATTGTGTGCTTTTGTATTGCGGTTTACATCCCTTATGTGTCCTTTTAAATAGTTGCATAATAATAAAAATGAATGCACTTTGTGATTCTTCTCATGCTGGAGATCACTCACACATTTTCATTATTATGAAAAATAATATGGTGAATATGTGCATGTCTAAAGCTTTTACATCTGGATATTGGATTTAGGGGTTAAGAGCCCAGGGAGAAATCTTTAGGGAAGATGGAGTCTTGGTCTTTTTTGACCAAGATAACATTTGTTCTGGTGCTACTGGCATTGATGGTGACCGCATTAAAATTCTAGTTTAATCAGTAGGAAGATAAATGTTATAATGCTGTCAGGATTTATCTCTCTGTATGGAATTACTTCTGTGGTTTTTCTTTCCCTTACCTTTTCTCATCTTTATGTTCTAAATTTTCTCCAAACATATATGTTACATTTTTTAATAATAAAAGTGATAAAATATTTGTTTCCTCCCTAGTCTTGAGGGCAGTAATAAATTCAATACAATCCCCTCAGTGTTTTTTCTCTGGTACATTCCTTCTTGTGGTGACTATTTTGGAGGTCTTTAAGCAAGTGTATTTTCCATATCACTTGTAGCAGGGCATTGGTGACTCCTGAGAAATGAACCCTCGATGTATCCTGCTTATTTTGGTTGGTTTGGAACGCAGCAAACTTGGGTTTAGATCTCTGACTGTGTGAGAGCAGGTGAGTGATATTAGACTAGTTATTTAACCTCTCTTCTCAGTTTCCTCATCTGCAAACCAGACGAGTGAAAGCACTTACATTTTATGAGCATCAAGTAAGGTCCTCGTCTATGAATTCCTGAGCCTGTTGCTTATACAGAAGAGATGCTCACAGAAGTAAATTATCTTCTGTAATTTTCTTTAAGCAGAGAGGGTAAAAACTGTGTTAAAACTCAGTCTCCTAGCCCCTCCCATTTTGAATGTGGAACATTGCATGGCTTGTTGTTAAGTAAATAAAAGTATTGTAAAGGCTTCCAAGGTGGCTCAGTGGTAAAGAACCACGGGTCATTGCAGGAGCTGCAGAAGACGCTAGTTCTTGGGTCAGGAAGATACCCTAGGAGAGGAAATGGCAACCCACTCCAGTATTTTTGCCTGGGAAGTCCCATAGGCAGAGGAGCATGGCAGGCTGCAGTCTGTGGCAATGCAAAAGAGTCGGACATGACTGGGTGACTAAGCACAATCACACACACAGACACACACACACACACACACACACACACACACACACACACACACCCCTAAAGGAAAACCAATAAAAAAATATTGCACTATATGGCCTTTTGTGACATGCTTTTCCTTAATCATTTCTGTTTTTTCAAGAAAACATGTCCCCTTTCCCTCCCTCTGTCCTCTCCTCCCTCGTTCCTTCTCTCTCTCTCATCATTGTATATCAAATGATAACTTTGCAAACATATTCAATGATAAAGTTATTAATATAACTGCATTATTATATCAGTTCAGTTCAGTTCAGTTGCTCAGTTGTGTCCGACTCTTTGCAACCCCATGAATCACAGCACGCCAGGCCTCCCTGTCCATCACCAACTCCCGGAGTTCACTCAAACTCATGTCCATCGAGTCGGTGATGCCATCCAGCCATCTCATCCTCTGTTGTCCCCTTCTCCTCCTGCCCTCAATCCCTCCCAACATCAGGGTCTTTTCCAATGAGTCTACTCTTCACATGAGGTGGCCAAAGTACTGGAGTTTCATATTTCAGTGCTAAAGGGAGAGGAGACAACACTCATATTCAGGCTTTACAATGCAAGAATTTTCTAGAGTGCTAATTAGATAAAACAGACAATATAAGGCATCTTCAGTTTGGCAGTTGAGATCACTTACTTTGCTAAAACTAAGAGTCCATTTATGGTCACTTAGAGCCACATTTATGTGTTGCAAGCATCATTTGAGACAAAAGATTTTGGAGATGATAGTTTAATGAGTGCAGTTTCTTCCACTTTAGCTTTTTGTTTGTTTATCCTTCTGAGTATTTTACAGAATTTTTTTTTTCTTTAAATGTAGAGGATGAGGAGGCAGATAGCAAAATAAAACTAGAGCTGAAATCTTTAAGACCGAAATTGAAAATCATTAGAATTAATTTTTCTGATAAACACCCAGGGCAGCATTTGTATCTGTGTTTATACGTCTAAAAATTGTTTAAACTTTTTTTCTTTTTTTATGACTTTTTGAAGGAAAATTTCTAAGATACATCAAAATAGGAATAGCATATTCAGCCTCATTCTCCCCTACTATTTATAAATGCTGTAAAAGATACCAGTGTTTGCGTCACTTCTATTTTGACCTTTTAAAAGCATTTAGAAAATAAAAATCTATGTGTCATATAAAAATTATTTAATATACTTTAAAGTTGTTTTATTTATATACACACATATTGTTTTTTGGCTACACCATGCAGCTTGTGGGATCTGAGTCCCCTGGCCAGAGATCAAACCTGGGCCCTCGGCAGTAAAAACATGGCATCCTAACTACTGGACTGCCAGGGAATGCCCAGAAGTTGTTAAAATACATTGAAAAATAATTCCTTTTTAAGTATATCAGAAATGAGTAAACGTAAACTATTTTTCTTGTTATTGTTGTTTAGGAGGGTAAGGAGGATTTGTGCGAAACATTGTACAAACTAACCGCTGATGAACTCTGGCTTTGTTTGCAAGTGCGGTAATGTTCCTTTACTATTTATCAGGTAGAAAAAGACTTTTAAGTGATATTGCCAATGTACTCACAGTGGCCAGTGCGCTCAGAGATGCCTAAGCAAGTTTCCGGTGTGCTTTTTGAATCATTACAAATGTTTATCTCCATTCTGTGTAGTTTTCGGGCATAGTTGATCATTATTGTGTGATATTGATAGTTCTCATTTTACCTTTCCCTCCCCACCCCACCCCGTTACTGTCTAGAGCTCAAATCTCAGATTGTGAATTAAGTTCTTCACAGAGATGATAGCATTTCTTCCTCCTTCCATTTAACTGAAAGTGTCCTTTACATGTTCAGTTCAGTCACTCAGTCATGTCTGACTCTCTGCAACCCCATGGGCTGCAGCACGCCAGGCCTCCCTGTCCATCACCAACTCCCGGAGTTCACTCAAACTCATGTCCATCGAGTCGGTGATGCCATCCAGCCATCTCATACTCTGTTGTTCCCTTCTCCTCCCCCCTATCCCACCCAGTCCAGTCCCCCCCAGCATCAGGGTCTTTTCCAATGAGTCAGCTCTTCGTTAAGACCAGACGTAAAATAACTGTTGACTTTGAAACTCAGATGGACTTCCCAGGTGGCACTAGTGGTAAAGAACCTGCCTGCCAACGCAGGAGACATAGGAAACATGGGTTTGATCCCTGGGTTGGGAAGATCCCCTGGAGGAGAGCATGGCAACCCACTCCAGGATTCTTGCCTGGAGAATCTCATGGACAGAGGAGCCTGGAGGGGTATAGTCTGTAGGATCACAGAGTTGGACACAATTAAAGCAACTTAGTACCCATGCATGCTTGAAACTCAGATACACGAAGAAAGCTCATCAATTGTTTATGACATATCTACACTATTCCTTTGGCTTGACTGGTTTTGCTGCCTTTTTTTAAGGAAATCTACCCTCAGAGGTTTGGGGTGGTGAATCGACACAGCATCTGTTGGCGTAGGGCTTCTCCAGTGTCGGGACTGGGGCCGGGTCATTCCCTGTTGTGAAGGGCTGCCGTGCATGCTGCAGCATGTTTAGCATCATCCTGGTCTCTACCTATAAGATGCCAGTAGCAGCCACCCCCATCCAGCTGTGACAGCTAAGCATGTCTCCAGACATTCCCGAATGTTCCTCGAAAGGAAAAATCACCTCTGGTTGAAAACCACCGTTATAAAGGGTTGGACCATCTAAAAATGTGTACATTTGTGTGTGGGTTTCCCTTTCCTCCGTCCCCACCCTAACCCTCAGTTTGTAAGGTGAGGAGAGGAATGAGGGGGTTGCTTTCACATTGGGATAGGTCCCTCTTTCTCTCTACTACATGTAAGATACAGACTTTGGGGAACTGACTAACCCATTGCCTTTCATTTTTTTTTTCTTCCAAACCAGATAGTACATTGGGTCATGTAATCAAAGAGTAATCTGCACTTCTCTTCCCTAACTTTTTTTTTTCCCGATACTGGTTTATAATTAGGTATATGGCAACTGGCATTTCAGTGATAACAGTGGTTCATTTTCTTTCTTATAAAAGACATCAGTCACTATACTGTACACTGTTTTAACCTTTCCTTTAAAAATCCCATGATACAGATGCTTTTGATTAACAAAAATTCCTTTTGAGTCTGAAAGATTCTGTTTGCCTGCCAACCCCTCCTCCCCCGTTTCCGCACACATCCCCCCACCTCCCACCAGAAAAGGAAGAAGGAAAGGAAGCAGCATCAACCTTTAAATTATTCCAAATACTGAGGCAGCTTTCCCATAAGAAATTTTCCCTTTGACTCTATGTTGTAAAATTCAGTTTTCATTCTGTTCACTTAGGAATCAGGTCGAACATTGGCCTAGCGTCCATGCAGGCTATGTTAAAGAGAGGCTTATTTATAATGAAAGTGTGAAATCAGGTTTTCAAGAGAAAAGCATACTACAAAGCTACAGTTTCACAATCAGTGCTACTATGCTGAAATATAAATTCTGCAGATAACTCATCACATAGTAGTATTTAGTGTAGTGTTGGGAGTCAGCCTCAGATTTCTCATCCCTAAGTGAAGTGAAAGGTGATCAGTTGAGTCCGACTCTTTGTGACCCCGTGGACTATACAGTCCATGGAATTCTCCAGGCCAGAATACTGGAGTGGGTAGCCGTTATCCCTAAAACAGGAATAATAACAGCCCTTATCTCATAGGGTTGTAGTGAAGATTAAATAAGGAAATCTGTTGAAAAATTTTAGGAGAATTACCTGGTATATGAATGCTCCCTGGTATATATGTGGTATACAGATAGGGCTTGGATATATAGGGCTTCTTGGGTGGCTCAGTTGGTAAAGAATCCACCTGCAATATAGGAGACATAGGTTCGATCGTTGGGTTGGAAAGATCCCCTGGAGAAGGAAATGGCAACCCACTCCAGTATTCTTGCCTGGGAAATCCCGTGGACAAAGTCCTTGGGGCCACAAGATTCAGATACAACTTAGTGACCAAACTACCATGTATGGGTGCTCAATAATTACTTCATTTTCACTTTTTAATAGTTTTTCTTTGTTATGAGAAACCCCAGTAATATTCTCATATTCTTTCCTCTTTTCAAAATTCCCATTTCTGTTCTTGAAAGAAGGTATTTTGTCCCTTTCCTCCTTATCCATTTTATCCGTTATTTTGTCACCCAAAGAAATTCACATTGGGCTATCTCGGTTACATTATTGGTTTTGTGGTTCAAGTTTTAGTTGACTGTTTTTTTTTTTTTTTTTCCTATGACACAAATGTAGACCATTGGCCATTTGGTTTGAAAGAGGTAGTCCTAAGTTTGACTGAAAAGGGTATGGTTTGAGTTTTATTCCCTCTGCACAAGTCAAGAGAAGATCCTCTGGAGGAGGAAATGGCAACCCATTGCAGTATTCGTGCCTGGAAAATCCCATGGACAGAGGAGCCCAGCAGACTACAGGCCATGGGGTCACAAAGAGTCAGTCACAACTGAGCACACACACAGGTTAATTTTAAAATATTTCATTTTTGGCTAAAATATATATCAGTGAGAATAGTACACAGGCAGATCCAGCTTACTCTGTTAAAATGTTTCTCTCAGAGGTGCTCAGGATGACAGCACTACAGAGGAATGACTGGTTCACGTTGAATCCATGATCTATTCATTGAATGTAGAGTTAGCTCCCTTAGAAGAAAGCTTCAGGCGAAGATCCAGAATGGCAAGCAAAAAAGCAGACATTTAAGCTTGTGGTATACCAGATTGATCAATAGATTGACCAAGTGCTTGCTTAGTAAATACGCTACCATAGGACTTTTCTTTTTATAGAAAATGAATACAAATGATGTATCAGGTATGTACATTTCTTTGTGCTGTATGAATGCAGATAGATTGATTCAAGCTTAAATAAAAGCAGAGAATAATATAATGAGCCCCTCATATACTCACCACTTAGCTTCAACAGTTTTCAACTAATGAGTCATCTTGTTTTCTGTATATATCTCCTTCTTACCTGCAAATTATATATGTAATTTCATCTTTATATGTTTTCTTGCTAGACCTCTTCTAAAAAAATCATAGCCAAAAGTTTTCATACAATGTTTAGGGGTTTCCACTTTTGCTGAGGCCCCAATTAAGAATGAGTACTTGAGCTAACTCCTTTGGAAGTGGGAGAGAAAAAAAGATTTCACAGAGCCTTCTGAATGATACTTCAGTCAGCAAATGTCCAGTGCTCCCAGATTCTTGTTTTTTCTCTTTTAATCTTACCTTTGGCCTGGAGGATCCCAGGGACGGGGGAGCCTGGTGGGCTGCCGTCTGTGGGGTCGCACAGAGTCAGAAACGACTGAAGCAACTTAGCAGTTAGCAGCTATCAGTGATATTTGAATCAGAAAAAGATAAAAGGATACCTGAAAGAGGCTGGACTGCCCCCTCCTTTTTGCCCTCTCCACCTGAAGAAGGGAATGGCAACCCACTCCAGTATTCTTGCCTGGAGAATCCCATGGACAGAGGAGCCTGGTGGGCTACAGTCCATGGGATCACAAAATTGGACATAACTGAGTGACTCACACTTCACTTCTCCTTCAGGGTGGCTTTTTCTTTCCTTCCTTCTTTCTTTTTTTTTTTGAGCCAGATGAGTTGAATGATCTAACACTGATCTACTTGAATGTGAAAACAAAAAATCCAGGACTAATAATAATGGAGGGCATTATTAATTTATTGATCATTTACTACATTAAGCACTTTTCATACATTTTATCACTTAAACTAATCAACAAAATGATCAACTACTAGGTAGGTAGTATTTGTGAACCCATTTTATAGATAGAAAAACTGAGGTTCACAGCATTTAAGCAACTTGCTTAGGATTTGAGGTTGAATCTCTCTGAGATTTTAGCCAGATATAAGACAAGGCCACTTTCTCCATTGCACTCTGACAGTTGGCCATACATTAGCTTGTGTGTTCCAAGGAGGTGTACATGGGGTATTCTGCAACCATGTACCCATGTATAATTACTTTCATTGTTGATATGAGACCTTTCGTAGCATTGTGTAAGAAAGTTCTTTATTCTGAGATTTTATGGAAGCCAAGAAGCAACTGGAGACAAGAGGTATCAGCTCATATATCTCATATCCAACTGTATACTAATAAGTGAGTCCAGGGCATCATCAACTATAGGTAGCTACTGTTGTAGTAAATTCGCTAAGTCACATCTGGCTCTTTTGCGATCCCATGGACTGTAGCCCGCCAGACTCCTCCATCTGTGGGATTTCCCAGACAAGAATACTAGAGTGGGTTGCCATTTCCTTCTCCAGGGGATCTTCCTGACCCAGGAATTGAACCTATGTCTGTGGCATTGGCAGGCAGATTCTTTACCCGTGAGGCACCTGGGAAGTCTGACATGTAGCTCTTTGTTGTTGTAGGTGTTCAGTTCAGTCGCTCAGTCGTGTCCGACTTTTTGCAGCCCCATGGACTGCAGCATGCCAGGCTTCCCTGTCCATCACTAACTCCCGGAGCTTACTCAAACTCATGTCCATTGAGTCGGTGATGCCATCCAACCATCTCATCCTCTGTCATGCCCTACTCCTCCCACCTTCAATCTTTCCCAGCATCAGGGTCTTTTCAAATGAGTCCATTCTTCACATCAGGTGGCCAAAATATTGGAGTTTCAGCTTCAACATCAGTCCTTCCAATGAATATTCAGGACTGATTTCCTTTAGGATGCACTGGTTGGAACTCCTTGCAGTCCAAGGGGATTCTCAAGAGTCTTCTCCAACACCACAGTTCAAAAGCATCAATTCTTTGGCACTCAGCTTTCTTCATAGTCCAACTCTAGACAGACCTTTGTTGGCAAATTAATGTCTCTGCTTTTTAATGTGCTGTCTAGTTTGGTCATAACTTTTCTTCCAAGGAGCAAGCATCTTTTAATTTCATGGCTGCAGTCACCATCTGCAGTAATTTTGGAGCCCCCCAAAATAAAGTCTGTCACTGTTTCCACTGTTTCCCCTTCTATTTGCCATGAAGTGATGGGACTGGATGCCATGATCTTAGTTTTCTGAATGTTGAGTTTTAAGCCAACTTTTTCACTCTCCTCTTTCACCTTCATCAAGAAGCTCTGTACGTATAGGAGCCTCCTGATTATTCCTCCTGTGTCCACTCTTCCTTTACATTCATGTAACCGCAAGGATGATATTTTACAAATGTTCAAGTCTTGTCACTTCTGTGCCTAAAATCTCCCCAAACCTTCTTATAAGTAGCAGAGAAGAAAAATCAGATTCCTTTCTGAGGCTTACTAAGCTCTACAGTATCTGGCCCCGACCACCTCTCTCAGTTTGTGTGCTGACCTGGTCACTGTTCCAGCCCCTCGGTCTTGGTTATTGATGTTATTCTTCCAAGATGCCACGCTACTTCCGGCTCAGGGTCTAAGTGCCTCTGACTCTCAACATACCTGGTTCCTTCCCATCATTTGAGTTTCAGCTGGAATGTCCCCACTGCAGAGTAGCCTTCTTTTCTCCCAGTGGCTTACTTTATCTGTTCTGCTCTGCACTTGTGTCGCTGTGTGAAGTTCTTCTTTCTTTGTTGACTTGTTGCCATCGTGTTTGTCTCTGCTTCCCCAGCTTCAGTATGGCTTTTGTGGGGTCAGAAGTTCTGCCTTCGTGGCTGCTTTATCCTCTGAGCCTCCGTAAATGCTAGTTGAACGAATGGCTGGATTGTTGGGTGGGGTCGTTACAACGCACCGGCACGTAAAACTCTCGGTCAGAAAGTACTTGTGAGCTGCTGCTATCAATTGTTGGAGTTGTTCATTCAGACTGGAATTCGCTTATCACATAATGTGTACAAGAGGTCTTAGGAATTGCCCAAGACAGTGCATTTCCTCAAAAACTGGGAGGACCTCCTTGGTCTCATGATCCAGGCCCTGAAGTCCGTGTTATTATGAGGCGGCTGCTTTTTGCCAGCTTTCAGCTCGTGTGGACTTGACCTTCAAACCGGCAGCGTTCAGCTCGCATTTCTGGCTGACCTTTTGCTTAGGCCTAGGGCAATGTTTTCATCTCTGTCAAACTTAACCACTGCCAGTTTCTTAAAGAGTGTCTGTCCTTCTGAAAAAGAGTTTTGCCGCTTGTGCCGTAATGATCTCTAATACCCGATAAACTGCAAACAATAGGGGCATTTGGGGGGAGAAATGCTGAAACAAAAAGGCGTCTGCGATTTGGAGGCAGTGCTAAACTGGGGCATAAAAAAAAGTTATAACACGTGGAAGGCAGCACTCACAACTCCCATTGGGGTGGGGGCAGCTGGACAGTCCTTACAATGAGCTCTTATTATAAGAACACCACGCAGTCACGTAATTGCAGCCCTTTAGAAAACCGTAAAAATGTGTCAGACATTGTACAAACTGAAACAGTCTGGGCTTGATTGTTAGACCAAAAATTTCAAAAGTAGCAGGGTCTTCTTAATCTAATCTAGTATTTAAAGAAAAAAAAATTGAAATGAGGCAGATTTCATCATTACATAATGCCTTCATGAGTTTATTTCTGGTTTTCAAAATTTTTAGTGGTGAAATTCTGCCTGAATATATTTTTATTTGTCCACATCCACAAACTTTAATTTTTGTGGAATTTATAGATTTTTTTTCTTAATTACAAAATTAGCCTCGTATACATTATTGTTGTTGTTCAGTTGCAAAGTCGTGTCTGACTCTTTGTGACATAATAGAAAATATTTAAAAGAACCAATAAGATAACAGTCATCTATACTTTAATCATCCTGAGATAGTCATGATGAAGATTTTTGCTGAATGATTTGTAACTGGTTTGTGTGTGTGTGTGCATATGTAATGAAAGCATTTTTAATTCAGTTTAGGGTCACAGAGTAGGTAGTGATTCTAACTTGTTTTGTGTTCCTGCTGCTGCTGCTGCTGCTAAGTCGCTTCAGTCGTGTCCGACTGTGTGCGGCCCCATAGACGGCAGCCCACCAGGCTCCCCCGTCCCTGGGATTCTCCAGGCAAGAACACTGGAGTGGGTTGCCATTTCCTTCTCCAATGCATGAAAGTGAAAAGTGAAAGTGAAGTCGCCCAGTCGTGCCCGACTCCCAGCGAGCCCATGGACTGCAGCCCACCAGGCTCCTCTGTCCATGGGATTTTCCAGGCAAGAGTACTGGAGTGGGGTGCCATTGCCTTCTCCTTTGTGTTCCTACTTATATGATAAACTTTTCCTCTCATTAAATAGTTTTATAGACACATTTCACTGTCTATATTGTGTCCATCTATTTGAGGGCAATTCCCTCCCCTCACCCTAAGGACATTTAGAATGTCTGGAGACATTTTTGAATGTTACAACCAGTGTTGAGGAAATCGTTCCATTGGCATACACTGGGCAGAGGCCAAGGATGTTGCTAAATACCCTGTAATACACATACAACCCCGCAACAAAGAAGTACTTGGCCATAGGGTCAATAGTGCTGAGGTTGAGGAACCTTGAACTCATATAGCTTCCTCATGATTACTTGAATGCATTGCTTTGTATTGATATTAATTTCCCATATTTTGTTATTTGAGAGTAGTGGTTGGCACACTTTCTTTAAAGGGCCAGGTAGTAAATACTGTATGCTTTGGAGGATGTGAGGTCTATTACCCAACTGCAGTCTAGTATTGTAATAGTTTGAAAACAGTTGTACACTATATGTAAATTAATAAGTGTGGCTATGTCCCACTAAAACTTTATTTCCAAAAATAAGCAGTGGGTCCTAAGGTCTTCTTTTTTAGGTAATGCTCTGCTGGACCTCTGTGTTCTTAAATCTTTGCCCTTATATCTGATGATTACCTTAGAAAAGTTGTGTAAAGTGTGAATTGCTAGATGAGCATGTACTTTTAAAAACTTAGTATCAATTCATTTTCTCACCTGTATCATATGAGATTGTTTATTTAGTGTATTCTAGTCCCACTTATGCTACCATCATTTCATCGGATTTGGAACTACCTCCTGGAATATGGAATGTGAAAGGCTAAGGCAGTTTACCAATTTAAATGCCTTCAGGAGCCAAGCAAATTAATGAGTAGATCAGGGCCGTTTTAAGTATCAGAATAAGGAGTGATAACCAGAGATCAAATTGCCAACATATGTTGGACTATAGAAAAAGCAATGGAATTCCAGAAAAACATCTACTTGTGCTTCACTGAATACCTGAAAGCCTTTGACTGTGTGGATCACAGCAAACTGTGGAAAATTCTTAAAGATATGGGAATACCAGACCGCCTTACCTGCTTCCTGAGAAACCTGTATGCAGGTCAAGAAGCAACAGTTAGAGCTGGACATAGAGCAACAGACTGGTTCCAAATTGGGAAAGGAGTATGTCAAGATTTTATATTGTCACCCTGCTTATATGCAGAACACATCATGTGAAATGCTGGGCTGGATGAATCACAAACTGGAATCAAGATTGCTGGGAGAAATATCAGCAACCTCAGATATGCAGATGATAGTGCTCTAATGGCAGAAAGCGAGGAGAAACTAAAGAGCCTCTTGATGAAAATGAAAGAGGAGAGTGAAAAATCTGGCTTAAAGCTCAACATTCAAAAAATGAAGATCATGGCATCTTGTCCATTACTTCACAAAAAATAGATGAGAAGAAAGGAGAAGCAGTGACAGATTTTATTTTCTTGGACTCCAAAATCACTGCAGATGGTGACTGCAACCACAGAATTAAAAGATGCTTGCTCCTTGGAAAAAAGCTATTACAAACCTAGATAGCATATTAAAAAGCAGAGACATCACTTTGCTGACAAATGTCCATATAGGCAAGCCTGTGGTTTTTCCAGTGGTCATGTATGGGATGTGAGAGTTGGACCATAACAAAGGCTGAGTGCTGAAGAATTGATGCTTTCGAACTATGGTGCTGGAGAAGACTCTTGAGAGTCTCTTAGACAGCAGGGAGATTAAACTAGTCAATCCTAAAGGAAATCAACCCTGAATGTTCACTGGAAGGACTGATGCTGAAGCTGAAGCTCCAGTACTTTGTCCACCTGATGCGAAGAGCTGACTCATTAGAAAAGACCCTGATGCTGGGAATAGGATTGAAGGCAGGAGAAGGGGGCAACAGAGAATGAGATAGTTGGATGGCATTGTCGACTTAATGGACATGCGTTTGAACAAGCTCCGGGAGATAGTGAAGGACAGGGAAGCCTGGTGTGCTGCAGTCCGTGAGGTCACATAGAGGTGGACGCAACTTAGTGACTGAACAAGAATGTGGCAAAATGAAGAGCGAGAGTCACATCAAAGGAAGGCAGCTGCTTCTCAGCTCCGCCCCCTACTGGCCCACTGGGTGGTTGTTCATTGTTGCTAGGTCTTTGTATTGAGAGAAACCAGACATCCAAATTTTAGTATGAGAACTCCTAATTTTTAATTGAACACTCTGTAGGCCATTAAGCCATACCTGTGGACTGTGCCTATGGGCCACCAGCTTGAGGACTTCTGCTTTAATTGTGACTTATCAAGAGGTCTACAGTGTAGTGAAAGTCACTCAGTCATGTCCAACTCTTTCCGACCCCATGGACTATACCGTGCATGGAATTCTCCAGGCCAGAATACTGCAATGGGTAACCTTTCCCTTCTTCAAGGGATCTTCCCAACCCAGGGATTGAACCCAGGTCTCCCACATTGCAGACAGATTGTTTACCAGATGAGCCACAAGGGACACCCAAGAATACTGGAGTGGGTAACCTGTCCCTACTCCAGTGGCTCTTCCTGACCCAGGAATCGAACTGGGGTCTCCTGCATTGCAGGTGGATTCTTTACCAACTGAGCTATGAGGGAAGCTAGAGATAGAGACAAATGTCCAGGCTCTTAGCCATGTGTGTTAGATCCTCAGGGCCCTAAGCATCATGAATAAGAGCTATAAGAGTTGGCAGTCTTTGGGTCTGCCCTCACAGAAAAGGAAGTTTTGTAACTCAGATTGGGAGGTGCACTGTGAATCATCTGCCTGGCTTGGAGACATTTCCTCCAGGGTTTTCTGAATTAGTCAAGAAGAAAGTCAGTCTGCCACTTCTCCATTCCTTCAGGACATTTCCAGAATCTGTCAGGACCCTAACCTCTAACCTGTCCAAGGCCCTAAACAGTCTGATACCCTTTGTCCTTAGTTTTCTAGTCTCTCCCCTCATCCATGCATTTCAGCCCCACTGCCTCCACTCAGTCATCAATTCTCTACATATTTGCTGAGCTCCTACTATGTGCCAGGCCATGTTCTGGACACAGAGAACAGAATAGGGGTGGGTGGGGGTCACTGGTGGGGAGGGGATTGGGGTTTCTAAGTGCTTAGGATGGTTATGGGAGATAAGATCAGAGAGAAATGACCTCGGGATGGAAGGGGAGGTGGGCACAGTGGGCTGGAGTCTTCAAACTTTGTTGTGGATAAGAATCTACCTGGAGAGCTTGTTAAAACATTAATTGTGATCTTCACTCAGAAATACTGATGCATCAGTTCTGGTGTGGAGCCCAAGAATGAGCATATCTAACAAGCCCATGGACAGCTCTGGTTTAGGGACTTGTAGGCCAATGGCACCCCACTCCAGTACTCTTGCCTGGAAAATCCCATGGATGGCGGAGCCTGGAAGGCTGCTGTCCATGGGGTCGCTGAGGGTCGGACACGACTGAGCAACTTCACTTTCACTTTTCACTTTCATGCACTGGAGAAGTAAAAGGCAACCCACTCCAGTGTTCTTGCCTGGAGAATCCCAGGGTCGGGGGAGCCTGGTGGGCTGCCGTCTATGGGGTCGCACAGAGTCGGACATGATTGAAGTGACTTAGGGTTAGGATTAGGGTTAGCAGCAGGCAGGCCATTGTAAGGAGTTTTATTTTCCTCAGAGATAAATAGGGAGCCATTGGAGAGGGGTTCTTTGTGCACAGGAGTGGTATGATCTGACATGTTTTACAAGGATCACACAGTATATTGAACATAGGCTGCAAGAGAGCACATAGTAGGTGGAAGAGTCAAGAGGCTTTTCAGTCACCCAAATGTGAAATGATGATGGCCTTGTTAAAGTGATGAGAGCTTGTTAAAACATCAATTTTAGGGTGTTTTACCTTGTTAAAGGTGAAAGAGGAGAGTGAAAAGTTGGCTTAAAACTCAACATTCAGAAAATGAAGATCATGGCATCCGGTCCCATCACTTCATGGGAAATAGATGGGGAAACAGTGGAAACAGTGTCAGACTTGATTTTTGGGGGCTCCAAAATCACTGCAGATGGTGACTGCAGCCATGAAATTAAAAGACGCTTACTCCTTGGAAGAAAACTTATGACCAACCTAGATAGCATATTGAAAAGCAGAGACATTACTTTGCCAACAAAGGTCTATCTGGTCAAGGCTATGGTTTTTCCTGTGGTCATGTATGGATGTGAGAGTTGGACTGTGAAGAAGGCTGAACGCCGAAGAATTGATGCTTTTGAACTGTGGTGTTGGAGAAGACTCTTGAGAGTCCCTTGGACTGCAAGGAGATCCAACCAGTCCATTCTAAAGGAGATCAGCCCTGGGATTTCTTTGGAAGGAATGATGCTAAAGCTGAAACTCCAGTACTTTGGCCACCTCATGCGAAGAGTTGACTCACTGGGAAAGACTCTGATGCTGGGAGGGATTGGGGGCAGGAGGAGAAGGGGATGACAGAGGATGAAATGGCTGGATGGCATCACTGACTCGATGGACCTGAATCTGAGTGAACTCCGGGAGTTGGTGATGGACAGGGAGGCCTGGCGTGCAGCGATTCATGGGGTCACAGAGAGTCGGACACGACTGAGCGACTGAACTGAACTGAACTGACTTTGTTAAAGTGGTAACAGTAGAGATGATGAAAATTAGTTACATTTGGGATATATCCTAAAAAGAAAACCAGTGCCTCTTGATGGATTGGATGTAGGGTGTGAAGGAAAGAAATGAATTGAAGATGATGAAGTTGACCACAGTTTTGGAAATGAGCAACTGGGTTGAACCAGATGAAGGTTATTTAATTTAATTTAATTTCATACATTTCAACGTAATGGAAGAATGCGATTGCCATCTACTAAGATGGAGAAGAGTGTGGCAGGAGGGGAGGATGTCTTCAGTCCTCCCAATGGAGTAGGCTGGTGGAGGTGACTGTGGAGTTCAGGACATCTGAACCAGGTGTTTAAATCCAGGAGCCTGGATCTTCATCAGGGCTGTGCTTGCAGAGAGAGGAAGTCAAGCTCTGAACCCTAGGGTGCTCTGACATTTAAGAAGGAGAGAAGAGGAGAAAACTAGCAAAGGCCACTGGGAAGAAATGATGAAAGAGGCAGGGCAGGAGAAAACCCAGGCAAGTGTCAAACCCTGTCAAGAAGCAGCCAAGGAGAGTGTGTGTGAAGAGCCTCCTTACTCTTCCCTGAACAGGAGAGGCTTGTTCACACCCAGGACTTTTGTACTTTGCTGGATTGCTCTTTCCACCCATCTCCTAGCTCATTCTCTTTCCCCAACTATAGACCTATACTTACATGTCACCTTCTGGGTGAGGCTTGCCCCTGAACAGCCTGTGTCTAACGAAGACAGTTGCCTGGTATCTGGCTGGTAGATAGTATTTGGTGAGTGAATGGTGAAGATATAACTCTTTTGATGGGAGCAGAAGTTGAGGTAAAAATGTGTTAAAGCCTTGCACTCAGAGGGTGGTGTGATTTATTGACCAGCAGGGTAGACTTCCCCTGGGAGCTTATTAGAAATGCAGGATCCTGGGCCCTACCCCAGACCTACAGAATCACACAGCATTTAACAAGATCCTAAATGATTTATTTAGACATGAAGACTTGCACTCAACCCTATTTTTGTGTTTGGAAGAGGACAATTGGGTATACTCTGAATAGCAGCAATTCAATATAAGAGGTTAAACCTATGAAAATCTGAAGAGTCTATAGTTCCTTCTGTATGTAATCAGTTGTCATCATATGATTTTAAAAAATTGTGAGAAGAAGCTTTCAAGAATACTTTATAAGCTATCCAAGTGATTTCTGAGCTTTATTTTAAATTGACCTGAGCTAGGAGTGAATATTGGAGAAGGCAATGGCACCCCACTCCAGTACTCTTGCCTGGAAAATCCCATGGACGGAGGAGCCTGGTAGGCTGCAGTCCACGGGGTCGCTGGTCCGACTCCACTTTCACTTTTTACTTTGCTGCATTGGAGAAGAAAATGGCAACCCGCTCCAGTGTTCTTGCCTGGAGAATCCCAGGGACGGGGGAGCCTGGTGGGCTGCCGTCTCTGGGGTCGCACAGAGTCAGACATAACTGAAGCGACTTAGCAGCAGCAGCAGCAGCAGGAGTGAATATAAAATGCACAGCATCAGGTACATGATATACAGTTTTGATTGAATTAATGCTAATTCTGTTTTCTGTGTTTTAAAAAAAAAAAATCCTGCTATATTTAATATGATATAACTGTGCATCGTGATTTATATGGTCCTCAGAATGTAAATACATGGTTTTTCTTTAAAGTGAGTAATGGATTAAGTTTATTGGGTCTTGCTGCTTCTCTTATAGAAATTTGATTCTGTAAGTGGTGTTTTTAACCTGGGATTATTCATACTCTGCAGGCAGATGGCTGCCACCCTTTAATCTCTCATATTTCTATTTGGCTGAGATAAACACTTGATGTTCTTTTAATACTCAGACCTTGGGTTTATTTTAGTCTGAGAGAGAAAAAATAATATATATACTATGAGTTTTCTTACAGTAATACTTCCTTTTTATTTTTTTTTTTTAAGACTGCTGAATATTGTTTTTCCTAAATACCAAGCATGCCCACTTTGCAGTTTAGAGTAAGTCCTTTATTTTATAGGTCATTGGTTTAGGATAAGAAGCTTGCTAGGAACTTTTAATAGGGCAGTCCACTTTATTCTATTACAACATCACAGTTTTAGAAAAATAGATTTGCTCGCCGTTCCTCATGTGCACATTTACTACACATCCGTCTGAATTCAGAGAGCCTGGTGAGCTGCCGTCTGTGGCGTCGCACAGAGTTGGACACAACTGAAGCGACTTAGCAGCAGCAGCAACAGAGTAGTAAGACAGGAAGTGGTGTTAAACTGTGCAGATCAAAAACAATACAATATAAATTCATGCATATTTTTGCATGCATAAGATATGGGAGTACACTTCTGGATGTAGGTTTATCTTTGTCTCTTTACTCAGTTCAAATCCTTGATGGAAATTGATCAGCAGTGAAGGGGTTCCATCATTTGTTACTGGACACAGGAGGCAGGGCCCTGAGTTTGTTTTCTAACCCTGGTGAGCCTTTTCACTTTTCCTTTTAGAGTTTGTTTTTGTTTTACAGCCTTTAAAATAGGGATAATTAAGCATATCCTCTGTTCGTTTGTCCAGTTATTTGGAAAAACAATTATAAAATTATTTATACATATTGTATTTCTCTTTTGAAAAAAAAATCACCTCATTCTTCAAATCTTGCTGAAGCTTCAACATAGTAGGAAAACTGAATTCTAGATTGGTAAAACTTTACAGAGCAAGGATTGACATTTTCTCTAAAAACCCAGATAGTAGATATTTTAGGCTAGGAGCCACGTGGGCTCCGCTGCTATAGTGTGGGAGCAGCCATGGACAACATGTCAACGAATGGACGGGGCTGTGTGCCAAGCAAACTTTATTTATGGACATTGAAATTTGGATTTCATAAAATTCTCATGTATCATGAAATATCATTCTTCTTTTCATGATTTTCAGCCAGTTAAAACTGTAAAAATCTATTCTTAGTGTTTAGGCCATGCAAAAGCAGAGAGCAGGCCTAATTGGGCTGGTGGGCAGATCTCTGTGATAGGGAAGAAGACTTGGCTATATCAACTGTAGTCACTTATTTAAGTACTGATCTTTTTTTTTTTTTTGCATATGATTTTTAAAAAATTGAAGCATAGTTGATTTACAGTGCTGTATTAGTTTCAGCTGTACAAGAAAGAAAAATCTGAAAAAGAATATATGTGTATGCTGCTGCTGTTAAGTCACTTCAGTCGTGTCCGACTCTGTGTGACCCCATAGACAGCAGCCCACCAGGCTCCTCTGTCCATGGGATTTTCCAGGCAAAGAGTACTGGAGTGGGGTGCCATTGCCTTCTCCAATATATGTGTATATTCTCTTTTAAATTCTGTTCCATTATAGGTTATTACAAGATATTGAATATAGTTCCCTGTGCTATCCAATCAGACTTTGTTGTTTATCTGTTTCATGTATAGTTGTGTGTTTCTGTTAATCCCAAACTCTTGATTTATGCCCCCCAACCCTTGCTTTTCTTTTTGGAAAACCATAAGTTTGTTTCCCATGTCTCAGAATCTGTTTTCTGTCTTTAAATATGCTCATTTGTATCTTTTTTTTTTTAGATTCCTTATATAAGTGATAATAGCTTCCCAGGTGGTGCTAGTGGTAAAGAGCCCACCTGCCAATGCAAGAAATGTAAGAGACGTGGGTTCAGTCCCTGGTTTGGGAAGATCCCCTGGAGGAGGAAGTGGCAACCTACTCCAGTGTTCTTGCCTGGAGAATCCTGTGGACAGAGGAGCCTAGCAGGCTATAGTCCATGGGGTCACACAGAGTCAGGCATGACTGAAGTGGCTTAGCACGTGTAACTGATACTATATGGTGTTTGTCTTTCTCAACTTACTTAGTATGATAAACTCTAGGTCCATCCATATTGCTGGCTGTGGCATTATATTATTCTTTGTAATGCCTGAGTGGCTCAGTGATCAGTGCAAAGAAATAGAGGAAAAAATAGAATGGGAAAGACTAGAGATCTCTTCAAGAAAATTAGAGAATCTAAGGGAACATTTCATGCAAAGATGGGCTCAATAAAGGATAGAAATGGTATGGACCTAACAGAAGCAGAAGGTATTAAGAAGAGGTGGCAAGAATACACAGAGGAACTGTACAAAAAGACCTTCATGACCCAGATAATCGTGATGGTGTGATCACTCACCTAGAGCTAAACATCCTGGAATGTGAAGTTAAGTGGGCCTTAGAAGCATCACTATGAACAAAGCTAGTGGAGGTGATGGAATTCCAGTTGAGCTATTTCAAATCCTAAAAGATGATGCTGTGAGAGTGCTGCACTCAGTATGCCAGCAAATTTGGAGAACTCAGCAGTGGCCACAGGACTGGAAAAGGTCAGTTTTCATTCCAATCACAAAGAAGGGCAATGCCAAGGAATGTTCAAACTATCGCACAATTGCACTCATCTCACATGCTAGTAAAGTAATGCTCAAAATTCTCCAAGCCAGGCCTCAGCAATACATGAACCATGAACTTCCAGATGTTCAAGCTGGTTTTAGAAAAGGCAGAAGAACCAGAGATCAAATTGCCAACATCCGCTGGATCATTGAAAAAGCAAGAGAGTTCCAGAAAAACATCTATTTCTGCTTTATTGACTATGCCAAAACCTTTGACTGTGTGGGATCACAATAAACTGTGGAAAATTCTTCAAGAGATGGGAATACCAAACCACCTGACCTGCCTCTTGAGAAATTTGTATGCAGGTCAGGAAGCAACAGTTAGAACTGGACATGGAACAACAAACTGGTTCCAAATAGGAAAAGGAGTACGTCAAGGCTGTATATTGTCACCCTGCTTATTTACTTATTTAGCTTATATGTAGAGTACATCATGAAAAATGTTGGGCTGGATGAAGCACAAGCTTCAAGATTGCTGGGAGAAATATCAATAACCTCAGATATGCAGATGACACCACCCTTATGGCAGAAATTGAAGAAGAACTAAAGAGCTTCTTGATGAAAGTGAAAGAGGAGAGTGAAAAAGTTGGCTTAAAATTCAACATTCAAAAAACTAAGATCATGGCATCCGGTCCCATCACTTCATGGCAAATAGATGGGGAAACAGTGGAAACAGTGGCAGACTTTATTTTGTGGGGCTCCAAACCACTGTAGATGGTGACTGCAACCATGAAATTAAAAGATGATTACTGCTTGGAAGGAAAGTTATGACCAACCTAGACAGCATATTGAAAAGCAGAGACATTACTTTGCCAACAAAGGTCCCATCTAGTCAAGGCTGTGGTTTTTCCAGTAGTCATGTATGGATGTGAGAGTTGGACTATAAGGAAAGCTGAGTGCCGAAGAATTGATGCTTTTGAACTGTGGTGTTGGAGAAGACTCTTGAGAGTCCGTTGGACTGCAAGGAGATCCAACCAGTCCATTCTAAAGGAGATCAGTCCTGGGTGTTCATTGGAAGGACTGATATTGAAGCTGAAACTCCAATACTTTGGCCACCTGATGCAAAGAACAGACTCATTTGAAAAGATCCTGATGCAGGGATTGAAGGCAGGAGGAGAAAGGGATGACAGAGGATGAGATGGTTGGATGGCATCACCAAGTCAATGGACATGAGTTTGGGTAAACTCCAGGAGTTGGAGATGGACAGGGAGGCCCGGAGTGCTGCAATTCATGGGGTCACAAAGAGTCAGACATGACTGAACAACTGAACTGAACTGAACTGAATGCCTGAGTAATAGTCCATTGTGTATATATACACCATCTTTATCTCTTCATCTGTTGATGGACATTTAGGTTGCTTCCATGTCTTGACTATTGTAAATAGTGCTACTATGAACCTTGGGGTGCATGTATCTTTTAAAATTAGAGTTTCCATTTTTCCTGGATATATGCCCAGGAGTAATTTTGCTGGATCTTATTACCACTCTGTTGTTAGGGTTTTTGTTGTTGTTGGAGAAACCTCCATGCTGTTGTTTGTAGTGTGTATACCAATTTACATTTCCACCAACAGTGTAGGAGAGTTCCTTTTCTCCATATCCTCTTCTAAATTTGCATTTGTCTGCATATGGTTTTGGGTTTTCTCTCTTAGGTCAGGATTTGTATCCTTGTTGTCTTTCTTTTTTATTAAGGAGAAGGTTGTCCAGGTTGCAGTGAAAACATTGCTGAATGAGAACTTGCGTTCTGGGCTGTTGTTTTCATTCATGTTAATATTATAATTGTGGGACTGAAAAGAATCTTGTCACCTCTCATACATGACCTAGGGCAAGACTTCGGGTGAGTCATTTCAGAATGCTAGCTGTTTCAGAATGTGCTCTGTTTCATCATGTTCTAAGGGATGATGATTACATTAGTGACCATCTCTGTACATTGTCCTTTAAAAATAGTATGAAGAGCATAGTGGTTTGGGGGGTGCTGTGCTGTGTGTGCTTAGTCACTCAGTCGTATCCAACTCTTCGCGACTCCATAGACTGTAGCCTGCCAGGCTCCTCTGTTCATGGGAATTCTCAGGGCAAGAATACTAGAGTGGGTTGCCATGCCCTCCTCCAGGGCATCTTCCCAATCCAGGCATATAACCCAGGTCTCCCTCATTGCAGATGGCTTCTTTACTGTCTGAGCCACCAGGGAAGCCCAAGAATACTGGAATGGGTAGCCTATCACTTCTTCAGGGGATCTTCCCAACCTAGGAATGGAACCGGGGTTTCCTGCGTTGCAGGCAGATTCTTTACCAGCTGAGCTACCAAGGAAGCCCTTGGGGGTGGTAGTGGATAGCATCTAATTGAATCCATTTTAATATTTCTTTTACTTACTGAACAAAAGAACACACTCTCTCTCTAAACACAAAGTGAGAAATCTGAAAGCTTTGATGACTTGTTCAAAAAGTAAAGTCCATTATAAAGTAAAAGAATTATGGGAATATTCACTCAATTTTATTTTTATTCTGATCTACAAATAGTAGAGGTAATCGAAGTGCAGTGGATATCAATCAGATGGGGATTTTTCTTTGCTCCGGTGAATTCTTTTGTCAGCCAATTTGATGGTATCTGCAGGCACCATCTTACACTGATGTGCTCCAGGGTCTCTTTAGAATGAAACCGATGGGAAACAGCCTGTCAGTGTCACCTGGGAAGTGGGGAAACTAAACTGTGACAGCTAGAAAGTGATTCATTCCCATTTGTTTGCTATCAGTTCAGGATCTGAATGAAGGAAGGAAAAAGGGAAAAAGACAGTAGTAATAACAGGAAAGAAAAGTTTCAAAGTCATTGGATTTTTGCCCTTGACCCAGATAGCTAACATACTTACTTCTGTGAAATATAAGTTATGTCAATAAAATATGGTGTTTTGATAGAGTGAGAAGTATTCCAGCTTTATTTTGTGTCTGCACCTCAACTGCTCAACAATACCCAATTTTTGGCATCTGAATTCCATAATACAGTTGGTTTGAAGGACAAAAACCTACAAAAATTACCAGGAAATCATACCGATGTTTAATGCCACATGTGTTTTCATTGGCAGTTTTAAAATGAATGAGAGGGAAATCACTAACTAAAAATCTATGGTTTAGGACAGTTGAAGACAGAATGTTACATTTATATGGCTTTTACTATAGAGAAAGGAGAGACTTCCCTGATGGTCCAGTGGTTAAGACTCTACGCTTCTAGTAGGGGGCGAGGGTTTGATCCCTGGGCAGGGAACTAAGATCCCACATGCTGTGCAGTGTGGCCAAATAAAGCAGTCAAAAGACTATAGTATAGAGCCTCATAATAATGTTGTGGAAGTTGAAACTCCAATACTTTGGGTATCTGGTGTGAATAGCCGACTCATTGGAAAAGACCCTGATGCTGGGAAAGATGGAAGGCAAAAGGAGAAGAGGGCGGTAGAGGATAAGATGGTTGGATATCATCACCAATTCAATGGACGTGAACTTGGGAAAACTATGAGAGATAGTGAGGGACAGGGAGGCCTGGTGTGCTGCAGTCGTTGGGGTCACAAAGAGTTGGACGTGACTTAGCGATTGAACAACAACAAAAGCAATGCTATGAGAAATTAGGGTTATTAGTGTTTTGAGTGTGAGGCAAGCAAAACGCACAGTGACTTTGTTGTACACCACCAACACAGTGGGCAACAGCATGACCAGGATGGGCTGGATACAATGCTACAGGTAGATCAGAGCTTCTCAAAGTGTCATCCCAGAACCCTGGGGGTCTCCAGGACTCCTGCCATTCCACCAGGTCAAACATACTTTTATAATAATAACAAACTGTTATTTTCCTTTTTATAAATGTTCATCTCTCAAAGAGAGTACAGTGCCATTTTATATTAGAGACTTGAGCATCCTTGGATTTTGCCATCTGCAGAGGTCCTAAAACCCATCCCTGTGGATTCCAAGGATAACTCTATACAGAAGAGTTTTACAGAGGCTACATAATGTGTTACAATGTCTTTGTTCTCATGCCCAGCAGACTATATGCTAGTGAGTTGTCTTGGGTTTTAAAATTTTCTCAGTTTTAATTCTTAAGATGATAAATACAGATAAAACCCACATAAACACAAGAAATTTAAGAGTTTAAAAGGGTCCTAAGGCAAAAAAGAAAATTTGAAAACGGTTGTTTGAGATGGATTGCTAAGCCTAGTAGAATTGTGGTTTCATTTAATGCCAAAAACACCTCTAGCAGGCAGGTTCTGTTATCACCCTCATTGAGCATATGAAGTGACTAAGGCCTGGAAAGGTTCATATCGTGCCGAAGGTCACATAAGTAGTAAGTTGCGAGATCTGAATGTGATCGCAGGTTTATACTACTTAATTCTTCTGCTGACTGTGCCACCAGGCACGATGCGCCTCTCAGAGAAGCACCAGGAATGGAATGGCCTATATTTGACAGTAATGTTTCAGAAGAAGAACTAATTTCTAAGAACCTCGGTGCTCCTGCTGGGCCCCAGAATATAGAAAGAAAGATTCTCCTTCTGGACGGTGTAGAGCAGAGACCACGTTTCTGTTGAGTCCAACCAACAAGTGTGTTTGATTTGTCTTGTACAGTATGAAAAATCAAACAATTAGGTGTCATTTTCGTAATCTGGGAGTTTTCATTGAAAAAACAAGTTCAGGTTGCAGGCTAAACTGAAAAAAAAAAAAAAAAAACCCAACTCGACTGGAATGGTATTGCCACAGGGCTGCAGTCAATTACAGATTATGTCAGCTGTTTTTTTGTCTTTTTTTTTTTTTTACATGAAGCACGTGCACTCTAGTTTGCCACAGACCTCACCACCCCATAGATCATGACCTCCTTTATGTTACCTATTTTAGGTGTTGGATTGGTGATGTCTGGGGATGTTCTGTCTTCTCCATAATGTTTATAGCCAGTCCGTTCTTAACTTACTTAAAAATATATTGACAGTAAAAGGGAAACAATGCATCCCACTCTGAGCATCCCAATCTGGTTGTAGTAAAGACCTCACTGACAGTGCTGAACAGACAACAAGTTGCTTTTTTCCTTACTAAAGCCTGAAATTCTGATTCATTTAAAGAATAAGGATCTGCCAGTGAATTAACATTTATTTTTAAATGTGCAGCCCTTTCTTTTTTAAGTGTAATAGTGAAATAAGCACATTACACCCATTGCCCTCATTTGATGTTTATTTTAGTAATGTCTATTGTCCTCATCATTATCATGTCTGGACCCTTTATGAAACTTAAAATGTTTCTGTGCATGTTAGATCAGTCATTTGAAAGAATTTGAGATTGTCAACTAAAGGACTTCATTAGCCTGGGCATTTGGACAAAATTATTAAATTTCAAATTCTTGTACTTAAAATATCTCACCATTTCAGCAGTGCCTATCAGCCATTATCATAATTTTAAATATATATCTGTTTGTGTTTTCCTTCCTTTGCTTCACCCCAGACTCTCCGTGTCATAAAGCTGACAATTGTATCTACTTGCTCACAATGTGCATTCTTTGCCTGGAACGGCATTTAGCACATAATACCATTAAATAATGGAATGAATAAATGAGCAAATATACAAATACACCAGTTGTGTATATGATAAATGTATTCTTCTCTAGCACCAAGAATTACATTAAAAGATTTTCAGTGAAAATTGTTATGCTTCCTAATTTGAGGACTAAATTGGGGAGATGTGTATTTCTTATTTTCCACGTAAATATGTATTTGAAAGTGCCTCTGTGGATATATGTATTTTTCCTTTTCTATTTCGAATAGCTCCCCCTTTTCCTGATGCAAGGTCAGGAGGAAATTTATTTATCTGTCCAGCTAAGAATAAGATGCACCTTGAGACCTGGATGCAAGATGAGACTGCTGAACTCGAAAGTTCATCAGGGACTCCCACATGCTAAAGGACACTCTTTCTGTGTTTGGAAGGGGCCGAGTTACTCATCCATTAGAAAAGTCTCATGTGTAGCTTTTAGGCAGTGTTCTCCAAAGAGGGCATCTAGCTCTTAACCTATTGCTGAAAGAGAAATAGCATTGTCTATTAATACTACTGGAACTAAAGATGAATAGTGAATTGGCCTTGATCTGACAGCGAGTTTGACTTTGATAGCTCATCCCTTAAAAAAGGTTCTTTTATATTTATGAAAAAAAGGCAGGACGTCAAGCTGGGTGGGATGGGGGGCGGTTGATATCAATATTTAAGAGCAAACTTGTAGGGCTTCCAAAAAAAAAAAAAAGCCCTTTGTGTGAACTTTTTTTTTTTACATGCATAACTAATTAGCTTAGGTTATTATAAGCAGGGCTGCTGTGATGAAGTTTCCGGTGGTGTCTCGGGACACCTTGTTTATAGTGCTTTCTCTATGCCAGTCTACGAATTGGAGTTACAGAAAGTAGAGGGAACGAATAGTCTACTGTTTCTTGTTGGATTGGGGCCACCTAAAACGTGGTTATGCTGGAAATGCTAGAATATAATCACTATCAGGTGAGCTTTATTCTTCTATTCAGTCTCTGAAATGTAATTCATAAATTGAGTGTTTCACCTTTTCGTGTTATTGTAGTAGACACACAGTTTTCAGTTGGTACGTGTCTTCCTATTTAATGTTGTTTATTATTTGATGCCATAAGCAGTAATCCAATGTAGTTTTGAACAGAGTAAATATTAGTAGGATTTTTTTCCCTCTTGTGCATGGCTGTATTCTCCCCATGACTCCTATTCTTAGCTCATAAGAATAAATTGTGTTTCTCAAGGAAAAAGTGACTGTATTGAGTATCATTGATTTTGTTTAAAAGCTTCGTATTCTCTATTAATGTCTTATGAGAAACAAGGTGAAAATATACTGGTGGCTTAATATACATGCCTTTAAAAACATATCCAAAAAGAGAAAACAAACAAACACATCTGTGGAAGTGTTTTTTGTGTTTGAAAGAAACTACTTCATGTGGAACTGCTTTTTATGTTGAGTTTAAGATCTTAATTAAAATGTTGAATACTCATGTCCCAATGAAAGTGGGAAGAATTAATCTGCAACTGGTGGATTTAATCATCAGAATGTTTCTGTTTATGTTCTACAACCATTTTATAGTTGTTTCTAAAGGAGGTGTTTCTTTTTTAAAAACAAAACAGAAAGCTATTATATTTGCCAAAGAAAACTGAAATAAGTTATACACCTTCTTCTAGATTATTGTTTTGATCTTAATAAACTCTTTCAGATATGTGTTAGAAAATGTTTACCCTACAGATGGTTGCAGATTTTTGGCTATTATGCACGAGAAGAAGGGCACAAGGTTTTAAAGAGATGGACTGTTAATTAGCAGGGAAATGAAACCAGGCAGAGTATTAACCCAAATCCGAAGAGTTAGCCTTTAAACTTCAGTAATAGCAAAATCCATTAGCACAGTGCCTGGTACCTAACAGGGGCTTAATAATCTATTCTGTTAACGGACTGGCCTGTCTCATGCTTGTGCCTGAAAAGAAGAGCCGTCCAAAACTCACCAATAACGGCACTTTCTTCTCTTCCCTCCATGGCTATGTTCAGGTGCAGACCCACCTCGAAAACCCCACCAAGTACCACATACAGCAAGCCCAAAGGCAGCAGGTAAAGCAGTACCTTTCTACCACTTTAGCAAATAAACATGCCAACCAAGTCCTGAGCTTGCCATGTCCAAACCAGCCTGGCGACCATGTCATGCCACCAGTGCCGGGGAGCAGCGCACCCAACAGCCCCATGGCTATGCTTACACTTAACTCCAACTGTGAAAAAGAGGTAATTCATGTCTCCTCCCCTCTCCTTTCTCTTACACTGAATGACTGTCTGTTGGATCTCCCTCCTGCACTTGATTGTGGACTCTAGTCTGTCCGCGTGGCCACCTTCACCGGCCTTTGTCCCAGACTCCCCATGCTAGCTGTCATCCTCTAGCCTCTTGTCCCCGTCACTGTCACTGGGTTATTGGGTTATGGCTCCAGGCAGGGGACTTGGCCCCCTCGGAGCAGAACCCAGAGGCGAGGACCCTTTTTCTCCTATCCCGTTTCCGCTTGTTAGCTGAGTGTTCTCTTCCATGCCTTTCCATTTACAAAGCGTTGAAAATGCAGGGAGAGAAGGGAAGGTGGAAAAGGGATAGTAAAAATAGAAAAGGTGTCGGACAGGCAGTTTAGAAGTTCCGCTTGCTGTGAATGTCTGGAATATTATTTTTATTTCTTCCTGAGCTGGAAAGGAAAAACAAAAAAAGCACAGAGTGTGCATGGCTGGATTGAAAGAATATATAGTACATGAGAATCTAACAGAAAAGCAAAGATTTCCTTGCTGGGTGAATTCGGTTTCCTTAATAAATTGCTGCTGCTGGTGAAAGCTGCTTTTTATAAAGGCTGGGTTGGAGACAAGACTCAAATATACCTCAAAGCTAATTGTGGCACCAAAATTTGAAGCATACCTAAAAAGCAGGTTGTGATTTAATGCCTTTTATTTCCAAATTATGAGATGATGAGCATCATTTTAATGGAGTTTGATTGTCCTCTGAAATGTTCACGTGATTTCAGAGGTAACCCTTCTGAAGTTTGGTTGATTTTAATTTCTAGAGGGACTAAGTCTTCTCCCTTTTGCCCAAACCAACCATCTTATTTTTCTCTGTCCATGCTTGTCATCTGTCAGACTGATTTGATGGAAGTTCTTCCTTCATTATTTCATTTCTTGGTCACATTCCACTTTACTGGAGAGCTTAGTTCATCTTGTTGCTACACCATCAACCTCATGTGAAAATGTCACTGAACAGTCATTTGCAAATCCAAGTCATGGGCTGATTTTGCTTGTGTTTTTGCAGGGATTTTATAAGTTTGAAGAGCAAAACAGGGCGGAGAGCGAATGCCCAAGTATGAACACACATTCACGAGCATCGTGCATGCAGGTACTGAATGACTCGGCAGCCCAAGGATATAACACTTTGTAATGAGGATCTATATTTGTGGCTAATCACACCTTCCTAATGACTTTGGATTTTTGCCCCCACCCCCATTGATTTTTTTTTTAAATCATTATGTCTCATGATTTAAAAACTACTAGGGAAATGATACTAAAATGCATTTTTCCCTGAGTTGCTATAAGGTGTTAAACTGTACTAAAATACATAAATTTTAATAAATAAGATGTAAACTGCTGTACTTCATTTAGATACCATTATCAAAGTATGTTATACAAATTTATGGGTTAGCAACTTGGACAGAATATCTGTAAAACCAAGATGTGTGTATGTGTGAGATCTATATAGTTTTATAAAATGAAATCTCATGGAAAATATTTTTGGAAAATTTATTTATTCATTTAATGATAATTCATGAATCTTTTCCCAAGCAATGAAAATTTCTTCTGTGACATCCTGTTTAATGGATATATAAATTATGTTACATCCATTAATTAATTATATTTGTATATTTTAAATGAGTGCATGGATATATAAGAGGAAGAAAAAAAATTTTTTTTTGCTTTTTATCAACATGTATGACTCTTTTCATAAGAGAACAAATTATTTAAAAAATTCTCTCACACCAAAGCCACTAATTTCCTTTCCCTGAAAAAAAAAAAAAAATTAAACATTTACAAAGAAAGGTTGCTCGTAAGTCTTCTGGCCCATTTTCCAGTTTACCAATTCACTTGGAAAGTCATCTGTTAAACAGGACATACAATTGGTATACCGGGAAAGGAAACAGTACTGGCAGTTACTCAAAACTGACCTCCATTTATTCTTCTCTGGAGTTAGTCAGTGACACTCATTTTTTGAATGTATGCTGTATGCTTGGCACTGTGAGCACTTCATATGGTTTGTCCTGAAATCTCACAAGAATCCAGTAAGGGCATGAGTATTATTAACCCCATTTTACAGATTGGCACACTGTGACTCTTAAAGATGAGGGGCAGTGATCCAACCCAGAAAGTGGGAGAGCCGAGATTCTGACAAGCGCCATGATGTTGAAGCCTGTCTTCTTTAACTATGGCAAAGAGGCACACAGGAGCATCCCTCTGAGTTCTGAGCTTTCACTGTGTACTTGTGAAGCACTATTAAGACCCAAGCAGGTGTTTGCATGCTCGCGCACGCGCGCGCACACACACACACACACACACAACACACACACACACACACACATACCAAGTAGATCAAATACATAAGATGTTTACGAAGAAATGTTTTCACAGACTTGTCTTTGCAACTGCTGCAATGCACATGTAATCACTGTTGTTTATTATCATGACTGATGTTTTGGTACTTTAGAAATAAAATTGATCTAGAGGGAACGTCAGCTCCACGACTGTAATGACAACCTCGTCCTGGTGCTCTCCTCCGGGAGTGCCAAGCACACTGGCAGGCATACAAGGAGAGACTTAGTTTACAAGTCATTGTAAGGTTACTGCAGGGCTCACCAGTGGCCTGGGAGCCACAGCGCCCCCCACATCCTATGGGAACAAAGGGTTGAACAGCCATCTGTGGTTTTTTTTTTTACTCCAAGGAGGGTGTGGGAAATGTACTGGATATAAATTTAGATGAGAAAAGGAAAAGGCAGCTATCATTCAAGATGAAGTTTCCTGGTTCCTCTTTCCAGTTTAGGGCAGGCAGTTTTATATAACAATTGAAAGCATAGTTCAAACTGTGGCTCTAACCCCTCTTCGATGTGTGACTTTGGGCAAGCTGCTTCTCATGTATCTCACCTGAAAAATTGCTGTAATAATAGCACCTGTTCTGGTAGGGTTATTGTCAGGGTAAATCAGTTAGTCCATAAAAAGCCCCGAGCCCAGTGACTGGCACCTAGTAATCACTCACTATGTGCTGGTTGCATGTATCATCCTCCTCATCACCCATTAGCATTAATGGTCTTCAGTAATGTATTCCTTTGAAGAGAAAGAGGACAGTCATCTCTTAGACTCTAACTAAAGAGTGTTACTTCTTTAGATCAGGAAAGACCATGGATCTCTCTTTGGATTGCTTTGCACAGTTTTTGCTTATATCTCTCTCTCTTCCATTGCCTTTTTCCCTCAGATGGATGATGTAATTGATGACATCATTAGCCTAGAATCAAGTTATAATGAAGAAATCCTGGGCTTGATGGATCCCGCCTTGCAAATGGCAAATACGGTATTGGTGATATTTTTATTTTTCTAAAAAAAAGCTCGAGATATTATTTCCAGTGTTTTTTCCCTGTTCCTGAATTTTCAGTTTCTCTTTGCAAGTGATTCTTTGAGAAGTTAATTCATGAGGCAGAGAAATATCTCAAGATCACAGATAAATGACTCAAACATAAGAAATTAAGAATTGCTCGTGAGTTTATCAGTAACCCCATGATAAAGCTCTGCATTCCCTGGAGTCCAAGTTCACTTTCAATAACATGCTAGGTTTTCTAACTCCCATCCACATCTGATGCCTAACTTAGTATACTGCTGCCGAGGGAAATACTGTGTGTTGTGTTATTTACAGTGGTTTTCTGGTCAGCCTGAAAACATAATACACTTTTTAAAGGAGATCCCTTACTATTGACAGGTGATTAAGTGATGTTCAGTTTGCCCCATTTCAATGGCAAATTTATTCCAATTTTAGTTCATTAAGCAGGGGTCATATTTGCTCTTCTCTGTTAAGTATTCCTGTCTGCAGTTGGAGCCTTGCCTGTAGAGTTTATTTTCTTTCACTCCTTCCGTTTGCGTCTTACTTGGTTCTCGCAGGAATTCCTTGAGTCATGTTGGGATTCTCTCATTGCCCTCCATTTTAGGATTAGGAAAGGTTAGCTTGTGTTGCCCTAGGTTATACAGGTCAGATGTGTCAGAGCTGGGACACGGTACATCTTTGAATGCCTGCTGCTGCTGCTGCTAAGTCGCTTCAGTCGTGTTTGACTCTGTGCGACCAGAGCCCATATGCGACTCTGCGCGTCCCATAGACGGCAGCCCACCAGGCTCCCCCGTCCCTGGGATTCTCCAGGCAAGAACACTGGAGTGGATTCCCATTTCCTTCTCCAATGCGTGAAAGTGAAGTTGCTCAGACGTGTCTGACTCTTATTGACCCCATGGACTGCAGCCTACCAGGCTCTGCTGCCCATGGGATTTTCCAGGCAAGAGTACTGGAGTGGGGTGCCATTGCTTTCTCCGATTTGAATGCCTAGTCCCATCATTTTCTGTTTTCTATTCAAGCAATGGCATGAGACTGTCATATTCTTTAGTAATTAGTATGTTTTGGGGGGTATACTATTTTTATTAACATTTAAATTTCACCAAGAGTTCAAGAATATGCTAGCCTTCTGTTCAGATTTTTGAAATGAAAATAAAATGGACAAACAGCTTTAAGGATGCAATATATTTAAGACTGCATAATATATTCACCAGCTGGACAATCTAGGGGTGGTGTAAATATACACTTAGGAGACAAGCCCTGGAAGTGGAGGAAGAACCTACCATTCAGGACTAAACAGAGGACTCTGGTTGCTGACAGAATCTCCCCTTGACTTCAGGCTTGACACAAACCGAGCAAATCTTATCAGTATTGCTGATAGATTTGACACACTTGACACACACTCACGTGATACAAACCAGCGAGTTCAGGACAGTTACAGGATAGATTGGCCAGAGCTGGTTTGGATTGTGGAGCCAGTCTGAAGCAAGCAAGATTGGTTGGAGGATAGAGTCATCTTTTAAAAACCACTAATTTACGGGTTCGCAAAGAGTCGGACACAACTGAGAGACTGAACTGAACTGAACTGAATTCCTACACAAGTTCCTAAGATGCTTTTCCTAAACAGGGTAGTAATTGGTTTTTAAAAGAGTAACTTCCATGGTGGTAAAAAGGGTGAAAGGGAGTTGTTGGCTAGTGGTTATAGAAATTCAGATTTGCAAGATGAAAAAGTTCTGGAGATGTGCTGCCCAACAGTGTGAATACACTTAACACAATTGAACTGTACACTTAAAAATAATTTAAAATGGTGAATTTTAAATAATATTTTTTTAACCACAGAATTTTTTTTAAAGACTAAATTCCAATGATAAAATTCCCGGTAAATTTCTATCTTGATCCAGTCCTTTAAGTCACCTTCTTGAAGTCTTGAGGAGTAAGGACTCCCCTCAAAACCTCTGAGTTTTTTCTAGATTGTTTAGTTTTGTCAATTTACTGCCCGTTTAAACTCACCCCCTATTTTGAAAGAACTAAATATTATTTCTAACAAATGTTTCCTTGCCAAACTCGTCCCACCCTCTCTCAGCCCTGAGTCAGCTTCTGTGGAACCCTCTTACTTTCAGCTTTATGCATCCGTGAGGCAGACTGTGCCTGTCAGTAGTCAGAATCCTAGGACGAACAGGAGCAAAAACCTTGGAGGAGCTTGCGCTCAGGAGTTTATAATTTTTACATATACCCATGGGGTCGCTAGGAGTCGGACACGACTGAGCGACTTCACTTTCACTTTTCACTTTCATGCATTGGAGAAGGAAATGACAACCCACTCCAGTGTTCTTGCCTGGAGAATCCCAGGGACGGGGGGAGCCTGGTGGGCTGCCGTCTATGGGGTCGCACAGAGTCGGACACGACTGAAGGGACTTAGCAGCAGCAGCAGCAAGTCATTTCAGAAGAACTTTGCTGACAAGGGTGGTAATTTTCCAGTGGCATCAAATGGATGCCTGTGCATACTCAGGAGAACTATAGGATTGACATGATTCTTTTAAATTATTCTTTTTTTAAAAATTTTCCCCAGTGATGAGGACCTCAGATGTCATCTGATCTAACCTAGTACTCACTGCCTGAATTTCCTCTTGCATATCCTTTGTATTCCCCTTCAAAATATCAGGCTTTCAGCTTCTTGAAAGCTTCCAAATCTACACTCACAAGTGAAGCAGTGTAACACAGTGGTTGGGAGTTGAGGATTTACTGTCAGACCTGGATTCAAATCCTAAGTCTGCCGTTTACAGCCTGGCCTTGCACATTACTTGGTTTCTTGAAGTCCTCCATTTCCTTATTTGTAAAATGAAACTGATCATTGTTTCTCTTTGACATGGTCATCTCCTAAATTATGAATTGTTGTTGTTTAGTCATTGAGTCCTTTCCAACTCTTTTGTGACCCCACGGACTGTAGCCCACCAGGCTCCTCTGTCCATGGGATTTCCCAGACAAGAGTAGTGAATTGGGTTGCCGTTTCCTTCTCCAGGGGATCTTCCCAACCCAGGGATCAGACCCCTGTCTCCTGCATTGGCAGGCAGGCTCTTTACCACTAGCCCCCTGGGAAACCCTAAAGTATGTACAGCATTTAGCATTGGAAACATAGCTTGTTCTCAACAATGTCTAAATTATTATATATAATTTATTATAGTTTAAATAATTTTGATAGTATTTTATCCGGGTGATATTCACTCAGCACCTGTAATATGCCAACTCTACATTAGAATAATATCATATTCAATAATGGAAATATTTCTCATAGTGAGTCTCTCTGTGGATGTGGATCTCAGTTTGCCCCGTGGAGAACTTGTCCTTGTGACAACCCTCTGAAGACATGACCTTTAGACTGAATACCCGTGTCTCCTCGGTCAGTCTACGCTGGAGTAGATATCCTAGTCCGATTGCTCCTGAACTCACTTTAAGATTGATTTAGCCTTTATTAGATGCCTCATAGAAGAAGGCAATGGCACTCCACTCCAGTACTCTTGCCTGGAAAATCCCAGGGACAGAGGAGCCTGGGGGCTGCAGTCCATGGGGTCGCTAGGAGTCGGACACAACTGAGCGACTTCACTTTCACTTTTCACTTTCATGCATTGGAGAAGGAAATGGCAACCCACTCCAGTGTTCTTGCCTGGAGAATCCCAGGGACGGGGGAGCCTGGTGGGCTGCCGTCTGTGGGGTCACAGAGAGTTGGACACGACTGAAGCGACTTAGCAGCAGCAGCAGCAGCAGATGCCTCACATGTGACCAGTGCTGGGTGAGGTGCTATGGATGCAGATGAGTCAGGTCTCCTCCCTGGTCTCACTGGGCTTACAAGTTTAGAAAAGGAGACCACTTCAGACTTTGAATGGAGAAGGATAATTCAGAAGCAGAGAGACCGTCTCAGGGGAGTCTGCAGATAAGAAAGAATCCCCAGGGCAGACTTTAATTAATCCCCAGTCAAGAGAAGAGTAACCTGCAGCGCCCTCAGGGGGCACTGACCTTGTCCTGGTCCCCATTTCTCTTCTGTGTTCTCCACATCAGAGCTTTCCCGCAAGAAACTATTTCGGCATTTTACAACTGGCAGAAAGGCACGGTAACACAGAAGGTAGGAACACAGACTCTCAGCCAGACATCTGAGTTCAGTACCTACTGTGGAGTGAGTTATTTGTCTTTGCCTCACTTTCCTTCACTGGAAAATGGGAATAATAATAGCATCTAAAACAAGAGAACCTATGCCATCACTAAATGTTAGTTACTAGCTCTTATTCTTGATAAAATTGGGTTTTAATTGTTAGAATTAAATAATAGAACCAACTACAACTTACTAACATTTTAATGTTTTCCCCACAGTGAAGTTTAAACTTAATATTCTTTATGTTGGGCTTTTTTTTTCCTTTTAGTTGGTTCTTTGAAATGGTCTATTTCAAGTTAACTGTTTTAAAAAATAAAGTGGAAGGAACACTTAGAGAGGAAACTATCCTAGAGAGGAAACTATCCTAAGGGAATTGGAGTCTAGAAATAACTATTCTGAGAGCACAAGGGCCCTCTTGTACCATCGCAAACAAAGAATAAAAGTCCCAGTTTACTTCTGCTTACAGAACTTAATTGATATTCAGAGAAGGGGACCATCCAGGGAGAAAAAAAATAATAACATTTTGCAATTATCATTTACTTGGAAAAATATTCATTTTGGTGGAGCAGAACATGGAAAAACTCGATTCAGACAAAGTTTAGGGAACATACGCCCACGTGTCTGCCTTCTCTTTATTTGTCCTAATTGGACTGTGTCTTTTACTGTCCAAGGTACAGCTCATGCACTGGAAGTGAAATCTTGTCCATCAGGTTAATGTGCTGGATAAAAACCCCGCAAAGACACAATATATTCATATTAACAGAAGGTGTGCTTGCTCTTCCTTAGCTTTAAAAGTGTTATTTTGACCTAGTAATGAAGTTACCTGTGTTTATGGGGGAATTTTTCAAAATGAGAAAGGGAACCACTGAATCTTTTCCTAAATTTGCATGGCTAGGAGACTGATTTTTAATTAGAAATCCATATTATTTTAATCAGCCTCCCTTTGAGTAGCTTTCATAAGTAACAGCTGTTAATATAAAGAGGCTAAGCCATCATTTAGAGCAGTCTTTCAACCTTGGTACTGTTGACATTTGGGATGGATAATCCTTTGTTGTGGAGACTGTCTTGTCTGTTGTAGGATGTTTAGCAGGATCCCTGGCTTTTACCCACTGGGGGCCATTCACACCTTGCCATCTCACAGTGACAACTCAGAATGTCTCGAGACAGTGACAAATGTCCCCTGGGGAAAAGGGGCAAAATCACCCCAGTGGAAAAAGATTTGGAATATGGAGTAGTCACTTGAGCCACACATATCCCCTCATTTCTGTGCTTAGATCTGCATTGCAATCCACGGGATGTTTGGTAATTCATGTGGCAGATAGTTCTGTTAATCAAAGTGAAAATTAGTTTGACTGCCCAAAAACTGTGACTTCCCTGGTGGCTCAGACAGTAAAGAGGCTGCCAGCAAGGCACGAGACCCAGGTTCGATCCCTGGGTCAGGAAGTTCCCTTGGAGAAAGGAATGGTAATCCATTCCAGTATTGTTGCCTGGAGAATCCCCATAGACAGAGGAGCCTGGCTAGCTGCAGTTCATGGTGTCACAAAGAGTAGACATGACTGAGCGAAAAAACCGTAGACAAAGAATATACTTTCAGGAAAACCTCATCGGACATGAATTTGAGCCACTTTGAGAAATAGAGGACAGCGAAGCCTGATGTTCTGCAGTCCATGGGGTTGCAAAGGGTTGGATACAACTGAGTGACTGAACAATGAAACATAGTTTATCAGTCACTTTAAAAGCAGGTACTCTGTTTCACTTGTGCGTGCCTCTTCAGTCATGTTCGACTCTTTGTGACCCCCATGGACTGTATGTAGCCTGCCAGGCTCCCCTGTCCCTGGAATTTTCCAGGCAAGAATACTGGATTGGGTTGCCTTTCCCTTCATCTGGGGATCTTCCCCACCCAGAGATCGAACTCGCGTCTCCTGCATTGGCGGGCAGATTCTTTATCACTGCACCACCTGTTTCACCCACTTTATCTTGTTTACTTTTTACAAAACCCTGTGAGATGGGTGATATGACTGCTACTTTTCAGAGAGGGACATCTCACCTCACAGAGTTGAATATCATTTGGCATGTCAGAGGCAGCTTCTAACCTGAGTCACTGGTTCCTTAGCCCAGGATGTAAATGACTGCACCATTCATTTGTAAATTTGAGTACCCACAGTTAGTGAGCAACTGGGTTTTTATTTGCTCAGGTTCATTTGGAGATTAACTGAAAATTGCAGTTTTGATTATTGATTATTTGATTATTGAAAATTATCAGCAGGTTGATCCTGCTCTCCTCCCAATAATACAATTAACATGCAATGTGAACCTCCTATCAGAAACCTGCACTCAGAGCAATACCTTGATGTTCCTTTTTGTAAAGTCAGCATGATAAGTTACAAAGATTGCCTTCTAACCTCTGTGCCTGGCTCAGAGTAGGCACCCACAAAATTAAGTTTTCCTCAGCAAAATATCCCAGCAGGCTCTATGATGCCCACTCCTAACCAGCAAGATTGGAAAAGCTGCCGAGGCGAGAAATCTTTTCAAGAACTCTCCAGAGGGTTATAAGCTGCTTTTTCAACTGGAAGTAATGATGTTTGACCTCAGTGGAGTGCCCAATAAGGCGTCTTGTTCCAAAGATTTTAATTCATCTCTCTTTTTGGTCAGCCCTGCTGTCAGTCCACACAGTCTTCTCTGTAGTTTTTAACCCCTACTCAATCCATTTCTCAGAGAAGGCGATGGCACCCCACTCCAGAGCCTGGTAGGCTGCAGTCCATGGGGTCTCGAAGAGTTGGACACGACTGATCGACTTCCCTTTCACTTTTCACTTTCATGCATTGGAGAAGGAAATGGCAACCCACTCCAGTGTTCTTGCCTGGAGAATCCCAGGGATGGTGGAGCCTGGTGGGCTGCCGTCTATGGGGTCGCACAGAGTCGGACACGACTGAAGCCACTTGGCAGCAGCAGCAGCAATCCATTTCTTTCTGAGTTCTCCCCGCTTCCACCCGACTTGCCCATCCCTCTCTCTCTCTCCCCCACTCTTCTGTGTGTGTCTCTCTTCCTGTTTCCACCCGCCCCCTTGTGTCTTTCTTTGTCTTATCTCCAGTTTTCAATTCTTTCACCCTCTCTTTCTCTTTTTGTGAGTCTGCATTTATTAAGTATATGTACACATAACATCTTCCTTTAGATTGTGGTTAGAAAATATATTCTTATCCTGGAGAAGTTGATAATAGAACATATCTGTTCAGGATCAATCCAGTGATAACTTAGAGGTTTTTTTAAAGTTAGTTGTGTTTATCACTTGCCTATTATTTATTCCTAACAAATTATCGTAATAACACAGTTGCATGCTTTGCACACAGTTTGCACATGTGATCTTTATTTCTCAAGCCATGGAAATAATTGTTTTTAGCTTGTGGCATTGAATCTCAAGTCACATTATTGGTTTATTAATACCAGATGAAAGTGAAAGTGAAGTCGCTCAGTCATGTCCGACTCTTTGCGATCCCATGGACTGTAGCCTACCAGGCTCCTCCCTCCATGGGATTCTCCAGGCAAGGGTACTGGAGTGGGTTGCCATTTCCTTCTCCAAGGGATCTTCCTGACCCAGGGATCGAACCCAGGTCTCCTGCATTCCAGGCAGACGCTTTAACCTCTGAGCCACCAGGGAAGCCCATTAAAACCAGATAGTTCTTCCCAAATCTGAAATTCTAGAAGGACAGGAAGATAACTTGAGCAAACTCCAGTAGACAGTGGAAGACAGGGAAGCCTGAAGTGCTGCAGTCCATGGGGTTTCAAAGAGTCAGACTTGACTGAGCGACTGAGCAACAATAAAGGAGGAGGATAAAGCTTTGGAATCTCAAAGTCTTACCAGATGTCATACCAGCTTTATAACTTTTGACTCTCTGACTCTACAGTGCTATATCGAGACATTTGAGCCTCTTTCACTTTGCTGTATTAAGTTGGACAGGAATAAAACTAAACACAGGGCAAGGCTGACCTGAGAAGATGACCTGTTTCATATTAAACCACTAAGACAGCTAGTAATCATAGTCATTTTTTTATCAGTTCCTTAGCTAGAGGCCCTTGAAATATGGTTCAAGGGCATTTTACATTATCACATTTTCATATGTATACGTATAGTGAGATATGTGTAATCCATTTCATATGCATAATTTAGATGCTGTCTTCACAAAGGAACAAAAGACTGAATGGAGAAGAGAGATGTGCTCTGCTGATCTGTCTCTTCGAACAGCCCCCAACCCCTAGAGCAAGTGTCATATTAACCTGTTGGAAAACATCTTCTTCTCTGCAGTCTTCCCCCATCTCTCTACCTAGGGATTTAGCTCATAGAGTGTTTATTTAGAAGTCATGACAGGAATATGATACCTGGTGGCTCCCAATGAGAGGAAACACATTTGATTCTATCTTTATTTCATGGTATCTTTTAATCTGTATGTTAGTGGTTATTTGAAAGAATGACATATGCTATATTGTGATATAGCCTCTACCAGGTACATCTGCATTACTGAGTATTTTAATCATACTTAAATGCTACTACATTTACTTTTCTCAGATTAGAGTAAAATTCAGAGTGTATAGTCAAGTAAAGGAAGGGCTTAAAGACATAAACTCTCACCTGGTAATGATAGTTTCAGAAATTATTCAAGTTGAGCTGGAAATGGGAAGTTTCTGCTGTGGAAGTAGTAAGATCACTTAACTGTTTTCCAGCAATTAATACTTAGACCTTTATTTCAGGGAGTGGGAAAAGGAAATGTCTTGGATCAGACCTTTATTTCAGGGAGTGGGAAAAGGAAATGTCTTGGATCTCATATGTTTATAAAACTGAGTATATCAAACTCATAGCAGAGAGCTAGTCACAGGAAATGTATACGTACAAAGGGAAGTCATTGTTGGGATAAAACAGATTCACTGCTTGAAAATATTCAGTTCAGAACAAGAGACAAACACTCTTAAGCTCGTTTGGAAAGGCTCAATATTTCTTTTTTTTTTTAAGTGTTAACATTTTGTTCTTTTATGAAAGTCAGTGGGCTCCCTCTTGTGGCTCTGTGAAAGATTTCAGTTTCAAGGAAAATACCTTTTTAGTACAATAGTAAGGATATCATTTCTTTTCCAATAAGAAAACACTTTTCATTACTTTTCTTTGTAGAGAGAGAGAGGAAGAAAAGGAAGGAAGAAAGTTGACTTTGATGCAAAACCTGACTTGGCTACAAAGCTATGCCACATAGAACATGACTTATAATAATAATAGACAATGTTTACTGAACATCTACCATAAGCTACTAGATGCTATAGATAATGAGTTCACCACATTATCCTTGGTCTCAATGCTCATGATACACCTATCAGATGGGTTGTATACTGATTTGATGTGTGTGAGATTCTGCCTCCTTTCCTGTCTCTAAGGGAACCCCTAAGGAGACCATATACCTGCGAATGGGTGAAATGGCAAACGTCTCATTTCCTGTATTAACAAATATTTTTTACATGAAATCATTTCTTTTTTTAAAATCAGTTTTTATTGGAGTATAGTTGCTTTACAATGCTGTGTTGGTTTCTGCTGTGCCACACAGTGAAGCGGCTGCCCACGTCCCTATGTCTGCTGCCTTTGGGACTTCCGTGCCATTCAGGTCACCACAGTGTGTTGGGTAGAGTTCCCTGTGCTCCTCAGCATGATGGTCTCATTGGTTTTCTGTTTTATACTTAGTATCAATTATGTATATATGTGAATACAGTCTGGAATAGGATAAGGGTTTTAGCTGACTAATTTAGGAATCGTTCAATGATTCATTTCCATGACTGTTTTTTTCTCTTTCCAGTTACCTGTCTCTGGAAACTTGATTGACCTTTATGGAAATCAAGGCCTGCCACCCCCAGGCCTCACCATCAGTAACTCCTGCCCAGCCAACCTTCCCAACATAAAAAGGGAGCTCACAGGTAAATTCTCAGCAAACGTGCCTCTCACTGGAGGTTTTCTGTTCGTGTTTTGTTCAGCAAAGTTATCCAAGTAGTGATCTCCAGAACTATTTCCAACTCACACACTTATGTTTTTAGGTCTGTGCAGTGGTTAAGACATTGAGCTATGTTTTAGCATGGGGTTTTTATACTTGAAAATCCTGGTTTCCAGTATTACTTGAGATGCTGGGAATCGGGTCCCCGTTCCTCCATGACTGCCATCATTGAGTCTGTGGCCGCTGTCCCCTTTGGGGTGAGAGCAGAACACTCCCAGTCTGGATTTTTCCTGGCCCTTAGTAGCATTTGAGTTTGAGAACTCTGATCTGAATTTTACTTTGACACACGTTCAGACCCACAGTTGGGACAGACTGAGGACATGTTTCTTACTTCTTAAGATGCTTCCTGTTACTTTTGCTCTATAATGTGCAAAAGATTCACTCACAGAGTGAAAAAATAATTTATCAAATGGAGCAATGGGTATCGTTTGCTCTTGAGGCAAGTGTGAAATTAACCTGTTTCGTCATTTTTGTTTAACGCTTTAGGGAAGGCATTTTACCATTAAAACACGATGAAACTGCATTAGAACTGGCATTCTACCCTGCTGGATTTTATGGCCTTCAGCTCATCCGAACCCTTTTTATTATTTGATCCTTGTATCCTACAGGATTCGGTGAATAGACTGAGACTATGGAATATAGATTTGGTGCAAAAAAAAAAAATTCCTCTTGTATTCAGGTGTATCTTTGAAAGAACAAAAACAAAAGTTCAGAAAATTGTGGCAGGAGAAAGACATTTAAAAAAAAGACATTGATTTGGTTTTTAAAAAGATGATTAATACATAAAAACCATCAAAAGCCAACAAACACATAGGTATCGTACCAGGAAGTAATAATACAATGAAGCTTTAGAAAACATAGCTAAATGAAACTTGTATTAAATAAGGATAAAATATGGTTAGAGTAACATGCATAAAATTCTTGAGTGTAAAATAGGGTTTCGAATTATGTATATGATTGTTTCTTCAGAAAGAAAACCACAGCAGCAAGGGGAAAGAGGATATAAGAAATGGGTGAAGAGGGTGTACATTTATTAAACTTTTTAAAAAAGCAGGTATAACAGACACTATCTCTAGAGTCACTGGTATCTTAGACAATGACCAGTCCAGTCTGGACAAGGGTAAAATGGCAAGAAAAGAGTAAAAGGACAGGAAATGAGGTTCTGAACACTGATAGCTCAGGAAGCAGCACACTATACACAAAAAAGAAGAGGCTTACAAGTCAGCAAATCTGACCTAATAATACCTAATACATTACAATAATGTAATACATATGCTATAAATTATGCAACAATATCTATTTTAAAATACAATTCTGGATTATGATAATGTAATGTTTTTATATCACTTCTGAAAGGAAAGTAACAGAGGTTCCCGAATCCCCAGGATTAGTCAAGCAACCCAAAGTTCTTAAATAATGAGTTCATTTCCATAAACCAGTTAGAGATCCAGTTTGGGAGCTTCTTGGCTCAGTTTCTGTCTCAGTGTGTTAACACATCAAAGAAAGACTGAAAAGTGCTATTTCCTGAAAAGGAAATTTGACTGCTGACAATACTCTATTGACAGCAACTTCTCATAATCTCTGGTTATTGATTTTTTTGTTGTTCATACCTGTCTTGTCGTTCCAGCCTGTCAGACATTTTTGTTACTGGTCTTCTACCATTTTGTAGAAGCTAAATGTTTGCATTTATTGGATATATATTGCTTTTGAAAAAAACCGAAGTCTTTGATTCAAAGTTAAAAATTTTTAAACTCTGTTTTTATTTATAGTTAAGTCAGATAAACATCCATTTGTTTAGACAATGAAGTGTGTTTTTTTAATTTACACCACTGTGTTCCTTGAAAAGTTCTGGTTTCTAATGACTTCATTCATGTGCACAGCGTGTATTTTTCCCACAGAGTCTGAAGCGAGAGCATTGGCCAAAGAGAGACAAAAAAAGGACAATCACAACTTGAGTAAGTTGGTTTTATGTTTATTACATTGGCGTTGATGTTCCCCCTTATATCAAAAAGTTTCCAGGCATTTTGAAGGGAAATTGATTTTACCTGTTAAAGGTATATTTTATGGAAGAAAATTGTTTTTTGAAGAGTCCAAAGTATATATTTTGCCTCATATTTTAATCTCAGATTAAAGTGAATTATATACACACACATACACACACTTGTTTTCAGTATCTTGAGGACTGGTTTTTTCTTTTTTTTGTAAGAGGGAATTTTGATCCCTGACTACCCAATTATAAGTTGCTCACACTGGAACTTAACTAACAAAAGGGGATTATGGAATCACCTTCTCCAGTGAGATTTAAAAGAAAAAAAATGAAACATCTGGAGGAGAGTCATTGAGTGAGATGAGGTAGCCTCCCAAATTTCTGACTTTAACTGTGATTTTAAAAAAGGTCTTCTATAGGAGAAGGCAATGGCACCCCACTCCAGTACTCTTGCCTGGAAAATCCCATGGACGGAGGAGCCTGGTAGGCTGCAGTCTGTGAGGTCACTAACAGTTGGACACGACTGAGCGATTTCACTTTGACTTTTCACTTTCTTGCATTGGAGAAGGAAATGGCAACCTACTCCAGTGTTCTTGCCTGGAGACTCCCAGGGACCGGGAAGCCTGTTGGGCTGCCGTCTCTGGGGTCGCACAGAGTCGGACACAACTGCAGCGACTTAGCAGCAGCAGCTAAGCATCAGTAGAAAAATTGCCATTTGTTGTATAACTTTCTATGAGGAAGTGGTTTTTAAAAGGTTAACAGTACTGTAAAATAAAAATTAAAAAAATTTTTTTAATAATTAAGCATTAAAACAGAAAAAACAGAAGTCTTCTAACATTTAAAATTACTTTCTTACATGCTTAATTTACTCTTGATCACATCTTTATGCTTTTTCCTATGAAAATTCAAGATTTTTATTACATAAGCAAGTTCAAGAGGCTGCAAGAAAAAAAGGATTGGACTTGGAAGTAGAAAATTGTGAATTTCTCATCTCAAGATCCTCTGTCCTCTTTTTCCTAAATTGATTTTTAAGGATGAAGTTATGTATGAACACTTTGTCCATGTAAAAATGATAGGATAAGCTCACAGTTCTTCTCTGAGCTCTAAAAATAATCATTGTTGGTTTTTTTGTTCAATTTGTTGTTTGTCTTAGCAACCTTTTCCTGTGTATTTAAGAATACACACCTTTATGCATGCAGAGATTATAATAGAATGATTTTGTCTATGATTTAACACAAATAGTCTCATATAGATGCCTGGTTTTTTACTCAACCGTGTGTCCTATTACTTCTCTAGATCTATCTGCTTTTTTAAAAAATGGTTGCATGGTGCTCCACATGTGACTTGTGATATTTAGTCATCCTCCTACTGCTAAGTGTTAGTTCTGTTTCCAGTTTCTCCCTATTATAAACAGTGCCACAGCGAACATTTGCAGACATGGCTCTCTGTGTACAGCAGAGTTAGTTTCTCCAGGGTAAATTCTAAGAAATGGAATTGCTAAGTCCTTAGGGGAAGGCGGTTGTGTCTGTGTGTTTTCTTTGAATAGATCCTGCTCTTCCCAGTTACCCTTTCACTTAGAAGAAACTTTTCTCACCTATTAACCAAGAGATTTTGACTAATATTTCTAAAGTCTCTTCTGGTTTCCAAGTAACTTTACTCTAAGATATTTCTTCTTTTAAAATACATTAGAAATCAGATAATGAGGCAGTCTCTAAAGCTTCTCCAAAACTGAAATGTGGAAAACTAAGTTGGATGTTGGTAAAAACAGTATCTGCCTTTACTTTGTCACCTGGACTCTCAAGTTCAGGGCTGTCTGTAAAGTGCAAACATTATCAGCTCCAACTCTGAGGACAATAAAGCAGTCTTAAGATTTCATTGAACCGTTAGAAATTAATACTCAAGGTTCACTTGCCCATTGCCTTTCCTCTTCTAGGAATTTATCTTGTAAGAGTTTCTGACAAAATGGGCTAAAGATTACATTCATTTATTCATGTATAGCTACTTCTTGAGCCCCATTATGTATAAGGCACTTTTCTACAGAGGTGAACCAGACCGACAGATTTGTCTCCTATCCTGAGAAGCTTACATGTGAGTCAGGGGCAAACAGAATGGGTGAGCAAACAGCTTCATGCAGATGGTGTTTTCAGCACAGGCTAAGTACTGTGAGGGGAATAAAAAGTACATGCGACCACTAGCAAAAGTAGTCATTATACTTTGAAAAAGAAAGACATTGGGAATAGTCTAAATATTTATCAGTAGCGGATTTGTAAAAAATAAATTATGGTACATCCTTATAAAGGACACTCAGTGGCTCTTAAGAAGAATGGTGTTGGTCTGTTTCATCTGTCTACAACGAATTACTGAATGAGGAGAGCAAAACAGCACAATGATATGTATAGGATCCCATTATGTAAAAGGAACACTCTGTGTATGCGTGTGTGTGTGTGTGTGTGTGTGTGTGTATTTAGAAGATCTAGGAGTCAGCCTTGTCATTGCCAATTTCCTCAGGCATATAGATGTTGGATGGTGTGAAGAGTTGTTTCTTACTTTTTTCTTTACACACTTTGGCATGTTTTGCCATTTTTTTCAAGCTGATATCACTTTTATAGTAAAAATATAGTTGGGGGGAGGCACTGAATTAAAAATAAAATGTAGTACATACAAATGTTGATGATAATAGGTGTCAACAGTACACTGTTAAGTGAGAAAAGATAGATGCAGAATGGGTTTTCGTGTAATTCTGCTTTAGTGATGTTATACTTTATTCGGTTCATGGTTGTTGGAGGCCTAGTGTGTGCTGGGCTCATATGGGTACTTGGAAGACATCAATGATTAAGCATATATAAATAAATAGAAACATGCAAGTGTTAGATGGTAGACAGCTGTATGATTAAATGAATGAATGAATGAATGAAATATGTAGATGTTAGATGTCAGAAAGTCCTATGAGGAGGCAGAGTGCAGAGAGGGAAGTAGAGTGTTGGGATGGGCATGGGAGGAGGTGGGTCCCTTCTAAATAGGCAGTCAGGTAGGGCTCACAGGTAAATTTGAGTCACTACTGGAGGAGGGTGAGGGCAGAGCCTTTCAGATATCTGGGGGAAGAGTGTTCCAGGCAGGGGGAACAGCAATATGAGGTCCTAAAGTGGGGAGTGTGTCTGATTTGGTTGAGGAAGGGCAAGAAGCTCATGCAGCTGAGGATAGGAGGAACACAGATGAGTCACAATAAAACGTGATCAGAGGAGGAGAGGAAGAGAAATGAAATCAGAGGGATGGGAACTCCCAGATCCTGGAGGACACCTCAAGGGCAAGCAATTGAAGGGTTTTCAGCAAAAGATTAACAAGCTCTGACTCATGTTTTCACAGCTTATGCACTGTAGATAGACTAATGGGGGTAGGGAATGAAGAGCATGGGTGAAGCAGAAGTACCCCTTGGGAGGACTGCAGTAATCCAGGCAAGAGAAGCTGATGGTTTCTATCAGGTAGCAGCAGGGATTTCAAGTGGACAACTTCTGGAAATATTTCAAAGATAGACCCAGCAGATTTTGCTGATGGATTGAGTATAGGATGTGAAAGAAATAGAGCTACAGAATTGATTCTAAGTTTCTGCTCTAAGTAACTGGGAAAATGGAGTTACAGTGAGGTAAGAAAGCCCATGGGTGAAGCTTACTGAGAAAAGGAAGATCAGGGGCTGAAGTTTGGAGGGTCAGGGCTGCCCATTGGACCTTTATATGGAGGACTTCCATATGACCTTCCTAAGTCTCTAGTAGTAGACTTATGAGTCTAGAATTCCAGGGAGATGTTTGGGCTGCAAATACGATAGTCATCATTGTATATGTGGTATTCAAAACCATAATACTAAATGAGGTTACCAGGAAGTGAATGTAGATCAAGAAGAGCCTCAAGATCTGTTTCCTGGGTGTACCCCTAGGCCACGTGTGTGCTTATTCTTAGAACATAAAAATAATCACCAAGGATATGTAACAAATTTTACAGTGGTGGTATCAGGCTCATTAGAGACTTTTATTTCATTTTATATATTTCAGTAATATTTGATTTTTTATGAATATTTTATGCTTGGAAAAAGAAAACATGTCACGCTTCAGAGTTTTGGAAGAAGTTAGCTAGATCAGAGGTCCAAAAATTTCTTCTTCAGAGCCAGTGATTATCCCTAACTATTTCTGTTTTATAAAAGTCTGATGATAAGACTGTGTTATGCATAACTGATTTAATCTTAGAAATAATCACTCAGCTAAGAAAAAAATGTAATATGCATTGAGAAAATAGTGAATAATACTGTTTATTAAGCATGTGGAATGTTAGTGAGTCAAATATAAATATATATTAGATTTTATATATGCAAAGTAAAATATTAATACCTTTAATCCAATTTATTAGACTTTAAGTTATTTGGAATTTCTTTTCAGACTAGGTAAATTTAAAACATTTATTAAGTCATATGCCTGCTATTTCACTCCCCTTCCCCCAAGAAGATGATTATTCAGTTGAACGTACAACTGGATTTATAAAAGAAGAATGCTGTTAGGATGCATAGTATAGTTGAAGATGCTTGACTTCTAGGATTATTTTATTCATTATTGTAGCCAGTGGACATGTCTGCCTGTTGAGCATTTGAAATGTACCTAATTCAAATTGTGAGTTGCTGCAAGTATAAAATGCACACTGGATTTTGAAAAGTTAGTACAGATAAAAGGATGTTAAATATTTATAAATTTTTATATAGTCTACATGTTGATATTATAATGCTTTTGATATATTGAGTTTAATAAAAATATTAAAGTAGATTTCACTTCTTTGTTTTTACTCATTTAATGAGACTTCTGGAAAACTAAAAACTACATGTGAAACTTTAGTTTTTAGTAGTTTCACATTATGTTTCTGTTGGGTATTCCTGGACTGGAGCAAAGATTTTTGTATGGCCTGTAGGCTGAGAATGTTTTTTTACATTTTTAAATGGTTTAAAATGCCCGAATAATATTTTATGATATGTGAAAATTATATAAAATCCAAGTTTCAATATCCAGTGATTCTTGTTAGTAAACTTGCATCATTGAAAATAGTGTTCAGTTAATATTAGTACATTTTGAATTTTGTCAACACAAAATTTATGGAAATCTGTTTTCTCTTTTGCTGTGTAGGTACTTAATTATATGCTTATTTTTGCTGTTTGGCCTACAGAGAGCTCACTATCTGGCCCTTTGCAGAAAACTTGCTGCCCCTGGGCTGGAGGATCAGGGTCGAGTACTGGCTATTCTCCACTTACTGCGTCAGGCTGTTCTCCACTTACTGTGTCCTCATCAGCTCTCTGATATCACCTAGGTAGTTTTGTCATTTGTAACTGAGGATGGTAGCTCCAATTTCAAGAGTTACTAGGGTCAAATGAGAAATTATAATCTCAGGGCTTCGTAAATGATACAGCTCTGTACTAAGGTAGCTCATTTTTTAAAGGGGCTCATCTTTTAAAGGGCTTTAACCTCAGTACCAAAACCAGGAAAGTAACTGGGAAATATAGATTCAGGTTTTCATTGTCCCAACCAAGCAGAGATAATACACACATGCCTTTAATGAGATGTGCTAAATGTGTATATGGCACCATTACTAATAGCCCTTTCCTGTGCTCTTTTTTTGAAGTTGAACGAAGAAGAAGATTTAACATAAATGACCGCATTAAGGAACTAGGTACTTTGATTCCCAAGTCAAATGATCCGTGAGTACAATTGCATCATATATTTTTTCGTACCTTAATGTTTTTTCATATGTTGTAAAAAGTGTGCAGATAAAACTAAAGAAGTATCCCTTCTTCCTTTGGTTTCATTTATGCATACCACTTGCTCCTTTCTTTTGGTTGGTTCATCAAACTAAAATCTCAAGAGAAGTGAACTGAGTTGTTCAAAAAGATTATTGGACGTGAGCTGTTCAGCTTTGGAGGTGGGAAGGTGGCTTCCTGAAATCTGAGATTCTTTGACAAACACTGAACTACTAAAAAAATTATCAGTTCATACTGGACAGAGACTTCAGTAGGTGATAAAGCAAGATTTGTTGGCTATTTATTTGCTTTTAAACTCATATAATATAGGCACTGAGAGCTGATATTGGAGATTTCCAGTTTAACAATCTTCAGTAGATAAAGAGTCAGGTTTTTCCCCCCCAAATTTTATGCCCTTTGTTTGTTTTACCAATCAAAGGGAAAAAAATAAATTTTTAATCCTCTTATAAGCACTGGTCAGCTAATTTGGATTTCAGCTTCCAGTCTCTAATGCACTCTTTCAGAGATTACGGTTGTAAAGATAATTTTCCTACCAGCAATGTCAGCAAATAGGACAACAAATACACAATTTTTATCCATTAGAAATTGGCCCATTTGAAGTAAAGGGCTCAAAGATGTATACATTTTAATGGCTCCCACAGGCATTCTATGAAATTAGCCTCTGAATATGACCTTTTAGCTACCTAATAAAATGTAAAGATGAAATCAAGCATTATTCATGCAAGGCTTATTAAATTTGCTGTTCACATTATTGTCAGAGAATTTGTGACAAAACCATTGCCCATTCTAAGGTGGTTTTGATGAATGTTCAAGCCAAGTCTCCATCATCAACATTTCACTTTCCCAGGTTTCAAGGAAAGCCGTTTTGAAACTCAAAACATTCAAATTCTCAGTTCTGCAGCACAAATGCATCCTACGAAGGGGCTGTGACCTTCATTTCCTATAGTCAGTCTTGCATGATAGTTGAAATTGAATTCCCATTTTCCTGTTCTTTATCAGCTTTCACTTTTTAGCATATTCTTTTAAACTGCAGCACATGGATCTCTTTAGCAACATATTATGAAATTATGGGGCTGCAGTGAAAGCCTCTATTTGCATATCTTCTTTATTGTATTAGAATACTTATGTGTTTATAATCTGAACTGATAACAATCTTTAATTGTAGGCATTGTTTTAAGATACAGCGGACCGCATCTGTTCTGTCCTAAGCCAGGTTTCTGTCACAGACCTTGGGGCTGCTATAGAGACATAGTCAAGCTGATCACAGTCTCAGCCCCACACCCTCTCCTACCCTAGACTAGGTCTGCCTTTAGTGACTTATGTTTGGGGATCTGTTTACACTTCTGTGTGAGAAAAAAAAAGGATTGCTCTCATTGCAAAAAAAAAAAAAATTGAAAACCCCAAAGCATAATTAATTAATTGGGTCTCACAAGGAGGTGAAACCCAAGGTAAGTGATTTTAATTCTGTGCTTAGTTGCTCAGTCCTTCCAACTCTTTGTGACACCATGGACTGTAGCCTGCCAGGCTCCTCTGTCTGTAGGGATTCTCCAGGCAAGAATACTGGATTAGGTTGCCATGCCCTCCTCCAGGGGATCTTCCCAACCCAGGGATCATACCCAGGTTTCCCATATTGCAGGTGGATTATTTACCATCAGAGCCACCAGGGAAGCCCAAGTGATTAGAATCATCACCTCTTAAAACCAGAGTATCTGCTTTCATGTTTAATTACGGGTTTCTCACCTTATTGGCCTAGTGAAGGCATCTTTCATTATAATTTTATTTCTCTCTGGCTGTTGAGGCAGGTCTGTTGTTTTCCTTTTAGCCCTGAACAGGTTGGCTTTGTGCTCACTCTTAGCATCTCAGGACACCTCCCTGGGTTGCCATTTTTGGTGCCCAGATCCCAGGGATCAGCCTCAGGGAGTTCTCCAGGGGCTGTAAACTCAGCATGTCATGGGAGAGCTTCTGTTTTGTTCTCCATCTAAGCCATGTGAGTTTCAATTACTTGGTGGCTTGTTGTAATGTTCCTCCATTCACACATCCCAGCTGATACTTCCGATATTTTATCAGCTATAGATTATGGGATGTCCCTCATAGCTCAGTTGGTAAAGAATCTGCCTGCAATGCAGGATACCTGGGTTCAGTTGCTGGGTCGGGAAGATCCTCTGGAGAAGGAAATGGCAACCCACTCCAGTATTCTCACCTGGAGAATCACATGGACAAAGAGCCTGGCAGGCTATAGTCCATGGGATTGCAAGAGTCGGACATGACTTAGCAACTAAACCACCACCGTTCACATGTCCCAGCTGATACTTCCAGTCTGCTTTTAGCAGCTGTAGATTATGGCATAGGAGGTTTTCCATACATAAAATTGTTTTTGGCTTTACCATTGTCATTATTATCATGGATATTTTCTATAAAAGAGCTCAGGTTAATTTAAAGCACTATAGAAATATTACTATGTAGTTATAATTTTAGTCTTAATGATTTTTCTGGGGTGCTCTAAGTTTTTCAACTCGCTTTCACCTACATCTTCCCTGGTAGCTCAGTTGGTAAGAATCTGCCTACAGTGCAGGAGACAGGTTCTATCCCTGGGTCGGGAAGGTCCCCTGGAAAAGGAAATGGCAACCTACTCCAGTATTCTTGCCTAGAAAATTCCAATGACAGAGGAGCCTGGCAGGCTACAGTCCAAGGGGTCACAAAAGTCAGACATGACTTAGCTACTAAACCACCCACCTTATCTACACCTTAATGGCATTTTTAATGTTCTTATATAGGAATGCATTAGAACAATAGTGTTTAAAAACCCAAAGGCACCAAGCTCAGGCTGCCTGCGTTTGAATTAGAAAATCTGTTAGATGTGTGACTTGGGGAGGAAATTCTCCCCAAGTATTTCATTTTTCTTACCTGTTAAAAAAAAGGAGGGGAGCAGGGAGCAGACTATTTCTATCTAGTCTAGTTGATTTGAGGACTCAGTCTCTTGAGAGGAAGGTGGTTTAGGGGATGGAGTCTGGCTCCAGATTCTCCAGGCTTCCTGGCTCGACCATTTCCTAGCTGTATACTTAGAGCAAATTATTTAACCTGTCTATGCCTCTGTTTTTCAATCTATAAAATGGGGATAATATTAGTGTCTACCAGTTGAGGTTGTTATGATTAAACCACTTTAAAAAGTACCTGTCAGGCAGCAAATGCTATTTAAAGGTAGCTGTGGTAATTATGATGTTGAATCCTAGCACAGCGCCTGCTCCATTGTTGAAACTGTATTCTAGACTTTTCTCAGCATACTCATATAAAGTGTCTACTTTGATTCCAGCAACATACCTATGGGGCTGCTCACAGAAGCATAGCATCACCATTTTATTGATGAGGACATGGAGACTGAGAGAATTTATAACCGGCCTATGAATATTCGTGATAAAACCCAAGGATGCCACTTTTATGATGCATACAATTAAGTAGTGGGATCTCACAGAATTTTTTTTAACTGTATATTACTCTGTTTTAATTTTATAATCCTAGAAAGCTATAACTATTGAATATAGTGTTTAAGAATATTGACTTTGTCATCAACAGACCTAAATTTAAGTCCTGACTCTGCCTTCATGTAGTTCTGGAATGAAAGGCTATTTGAATCATCTCTGATTCAGCACATGCCCAGTGGCCCTCCTTTGCCAGGCGCCTGTCTGGTTGAAGTACGATGAAGTAGAAGATTTGAGTAGACTGTGTCTACCACATGACTAGCGCTCAGTCAATGACAGTGACTCTCAATGTCTAATTGTTATTTCATCTTGAGAAACTGAATGCTCTGAATATTGAATTTTCATGGAGCATCCAACACTAAAACTCTCTTGTTTCCTTCCATTTTCATTCCAGAGACATGCGCTGGAACAAGGGAACCATTTTAAAAGCATCCGTGGACTATATCCGAAAGTTGCAACGGGAACAGCAACGTGCGAAAGAGCTTGAAAACAGACAGAAGAAGCTGGAGCACGCCAACCGGCACTTGTTACTCAGAATACAGGTACCCGGCGTGCACAGGGTGGAGGTGACTGGAGATGGAGAAAATGGGGTGTAATGAGCCATAAGGGGCCTGACTTACGTGAGACCATCTGTACTCATTATTTGTGGATTCTATTTTGTGTTTTTACTTCCGTGCAAAAAAGTTATTTGAAACCTCCAAATCGCCTCTTGTGGTATTTACATGCTCATTCACAGATGTGCAGAGTGGCAAATGTGACTTAGCTGGTGTGTTTATTCCGAGTTACGGTTGAACAATGCTCTGTCTTCTTCTTTCAGCTCATACTATAAACAGGTGTCCTTTTTGCTGTGTTTTCAGTGTCATGTTGTTCACATTTTGTGGGGTTTTGGGGTGATTCGCTATTTAAAGTGGCCTGTGAGCATGGCCCTGAAGTGCTTTCTCATCTTTCTGAGCACAGCAAGGCTGTGATGTGCTTTATGGAGATATGTTTCATTCAGGCACGAGTTGTAGTCTTCTTGGCCTTGAGTTTAATATTAATGAGTCAATGATGTGTTGTAAACAAGTTGTCTTTAAACAGAGACACATAAAACAAGGTTACATGTTGATTAGTTGGTGAAATGTTGTGCCCAGATGCTTTATCATAGTTTTAAGTTGCGTCTGACTCTTTTGGCTAAGTTATGGACTGTAGCCTGTCCTGCTCCTCTGTCCATGGGATTTCCCAGGCAACAATACTAGAGTAGGTTGCCATTTCCTATGCCAGCGGATCTTCCAGATCCAGGAATCAAACCTTGGCAGGCAGATTCTTTACCACTGAACCACTGGGGGAGCTCATGTTCAGATGCTTGCAGGAAAGTAATCCTCTGTTTTCACCATGAGCAATGGTTCAGCATTCACTAATTCAGTGTTCATAGCAACTCTGTAGCATATGACAGTCTTTGACCAATCATGCTTATGTGATAAAAAACATCACAGACTGAAAGGTTTACACATGAAACATTTATTTTTCACAGTTCTAGAGGCTGGGAAATCTGATGCTGGCCGTTTCATTGTGGGACTGAGTTCCTGCTTCTTAGTTCATAGATGGCTGCCTTCTTGGTATAACTTCACACTACAAAAGGGTTGCGGGATCTCTCTGGGGTCTCTTTTATAAGGGCCTCATCCCATTCATGAAGGGCCCCTGCTTGTGACCTAATCATCTCCCAGAACCCTATCTCCAAATACCATCCTATTGGAAATTGTTTCACCATATGAATTTGCTGGGGGAGGCACAGATTTGACTCCATAGCTATACCTACTGCAAATCATGACAACTCATAGTAGTTGTTAAGTACAAAGGTGTCTTAGTACTGAAGGGGGCACAGTCCATGGTCAAAGCTCATGTTTATAGGGGACCTGGGGACACCTTGAAAATCTTATCATCAGGATATAAATTTTGGAAATTGTTCCAGATAATGAAGTTTTCCATATGTATCTTTAACTTGCTCTTAAAGGGAGAAAAGTGATTTTAATAATACATGGACTTCTTACGTCATTCCATTGAGGGAGCATACATACCAATGTAAGCATGAGATGAGGGACCCCTTGCATATCATCTCCTGGTAGTTCTTTGTCGCTTGGCTTTTCATACTAAATATAAAGATGCAACTTCCTTTCAAACTGTCTTGGAGAAAGAAAAACTGACTTTTTGCCTATGATTAAAGGAGTTGGCAAGAGTCATTTTACTTTACTTGCTTACTTTGAACACAACCAACGAATAAGGATTAATGACAGTTTATCTTCTTCTTGGGTAGATGGACCTACTTGTATCCAGTTTTGCCATATACCAGTGGTTCCTTTTTTTTTTTTTTTTTCATGTTTCCAGTGCAAATAATTGTGGAATAGCAATGCAGAGTATGGCAATTGAAAGGCTATCTAGTGGTGTTTATACCCCAACATTACATTTACTTAACAGAGCGGATTACTTATGATCTCTGATCTTGTTAATGCCCCACAACACTGTCAACATTTCTAGATGTCACATCTCGTTTCACTGCAGTGATCTTCAGTCCCCGATCAGAGAGGCAGAAGATGGTTTTCTTCTCGGGAGAGCATTTTAGAATCTTGGTAGTGAAACAGAGGTTATGTGTCATTTGGAAATCCCCCTTACCCTCTTTCCTTTTTTGGCTTTTGCTGCTTGCTTTATGTTCCCTCTCTTCAGTAATTAGCCGCAGGTCTTTAGTCTCTTACACTTTGTATATATACCCATTTTTAAAAGCAACTCATACTAATGTGTTATTTCTTTATATAAGTATTCAGTTCAGTTCAGTTGCTCAGTTGTGTCCGACTCTTTGTGATCCCATGGACTGCAGCACGCCAGGCCTCCCTGTCCATCACCGATTCCTGGAGTTTACTCAAACTCATGTCCACTGAGTCGGTGATGCCATCCAACCATCTCATTCTCTGTCATCCCCTTCTCCTTCGCCTTTAATCTTTCCCAGCATCAGGGTCTTTTCCAATGAGTCAGTTCTTTGCATTAGGTGGCCGAAGTATTGGAGTTTCAATATTGGAGTTTCAGTTCCTTCCAATGAATATTCAGGACTGATTTCCTTTGGGATTGACTGGTTGGATCTCCTTGCAGTCCAAGGGACTCTCAAGAGTCTTCTCCAGCACCACAGTTCAAAAGCATCAATTCTTTGGCGCTCAGCTTTATAGTCCAACTCTCCCATCCATACATGACTGCTGGAAGAACCATAGCTTTGACTAGATGGACTGTTGTTGGCAAAGTAATGTCTCTGCTTTTTAATATGCTGTCTAAGTTGGTCATTACTTTTCTTCCAAGGTCATTACTTTTCTTACTTTTTGTCTTTTAATTTCATGGCTGCAGTCACCATCTGCATCTCAATACAAATATTAACATATAATGACTGTTCTGAAAGAGAGGCTAGGTTTAATACATCAATGATACTATTGTAAACAAGATGTCTTTAAACAGAAACACATATGAAATAAAGTTACATGTTGATTGATTGGTGAAAGGTTGTGCCCAGATGCTTTATTATGGTTGTTTAGTCGCTTAGGTTCCAAATATATCCATTCATGTCAAATACAAATACTGTGAAAAATATGAATTGGAAATTGCATGGTGACTATGTCTTGGGTTTCTTCCAGTGCCAGTGAAGCAGCCTTTAGAACTTTTGTGTATCATGGAAAGCATTATTAATTAGGAAAGCTCTGTCATGCAGTGAACCTGAATTTTCTAGATGAGACTTGTCACACTATTTAACAATCTAAGTAAAAGTTTAATTGGCTGGTAAACATTTTTAATTAAACAACAAAAGATTAGAATAAGACGTGTGCCTCTATTCATTCAACTTTTTTGTTTTTTAAGACATACTACAAGTGCGGGGGCACTGCTTTTATCATGTGGGTGTAGATTTACAGCAGTGCATGTGATCAGCTTGAGCCTAAGGGATTCCTTTCATTTTCACCCTAAGTGATGCATGCAGAAATGTTCACAGAAGAAAGACCATGAAGCCTTAATATCACTGGGACTGGAATTTTATTATTAAACAGCCCATGGTTTTAAAATGATGCCCAGGGACACTTGTGTGTCTGAAAATCACATGAAGGAATATGCAGATACTGTTGTGACATCTCAGACTCCTGTCTCTCACTTGTACTGAATCTAGAGGATGCCCTTGCAGATCAGACAGCCTTTCATACAGGCTGAACATGACATGTGTTTCTAGGCTTGTGGGTAAAGGTTGAGAGGTTTGACCTGTTGTGTCCTTTGCCTTCTCTCCTGATGCAAGGTGACTTGCTTCAGATACATAGTCTATTATTTTTGTGGTATCATAAAACATAGGAAGATAGCATTGGCACATAGGAGCAAATGTTCTTTGGGGTCAGTTGTCGTCTATATGGTTCATTTTACGGAGGATCTAAGGATACTCTTGTATCTTGGGCTTCCCTTGTGGCTCAGCTGGTAAAGAATCTGCCTGCCATGTGGGAGACCTGGATTTGATTCCTGGTTTGGGAAGATCCCCTGGAGAAGGGAAACGCTACTCACTCCAGTATTGTGGCCTGGAGAATCCCATGGACTGTATAGTCCACGGGGTCGCTAAGAGTTGGACACGACTGAGGGAATTTCACTTAAGGATACTCAGGAAGGGAGACAGGAAGGAGCTTGTTTGAAAGGCTTTCCCTAGTTGTGTCTCTGTGTCCTTGCAGCGCCTCATGCAAATTAGATGAGCACCCACCCTAAGGATCTCATTTTAACTTAATCACCTCTTTAAAGACACTATGTACGACTTGAGGGTGATTGTTTTTCAGTCGCTAAGTCATGTCCGACTCTTTTTCGACCTCATGGACTGTGACCCCCTGAGCCCACCAGACTCGTCTGTCCATTGGATTTTCCAGGCAGGAATACTGCATTGGGTTGCCATTTTCTTCTACAGTCATTTTGGGGAGGGGACACAATTCAGTCTATAGTAGGAAGGATGTGAAAAAGTTGTAGGAAGAGATTGTTCCTCTTACACATAAGAACTTTCTTGTGGAATTAAAATAAAATAACTCCCTTTGCCTTGATGAGATGGGTTAAATGATGTGACTTTAGTTACTTATATGGAACTGTCATAACTTCTGCTATTATTATCCAAATATTATTCTATTTGTTCCCAGTGCCCTTACTATCACAAGTAACTTTTTCATTGCACCTTAAGCCAAAGAAATACCTACCATTGCCTTGTTAGGTTTTAACAATTTAGTAACCATTTGAGAAGATAAAATGTATAAATTGAAAGAAAAATCATATTTTCATTTTATTTTTAAATAACCATGTTACTACCAGTGAGATGTGTGTGCCTGTTGGGGCAGGCTTCTCCAGCCTTGGAGTCATTTTGGACACTGTTACCCTCTTTCCCATTCCGCATTTATTTTCATGCAGGACTTGGTTTTTTTGTTTGTTTTCCTTTTTAGTCACAGTAACCATCTGAGACCTGGCTCTGTGTTGATATGATATGATGGAAACACTGTTCAGTTCAGTTCAGTCGCTCAGTCGTGTCCGACTCTTTGCGACCCCATGAATCGCAGCATGCCAGGCCTCCCTGTCCATCACCAACTCCCGGAGTTCACTCAGACTCACGTGCATCTAGTCAGTGATGCCATCCAGCCATCTCATCCTCTGTCGTCCCCTTCTCCTCCTGCCCCCAATCCCTCCCAGCATCAGAGTCTTTTCCAATGAGTCAACTCTTCACATGAGGTGGCCGAAGTACTGGAGTTTCAGCTTTAGCATCATTCCTTCCAAAGAAATCCCAGGGCTGATCTCCTTCAGAATGGACTGGTTGGATCTTCTTGCAGTCCAAGGGACTCGCAAGAATCTTCTCCAACACCAGAGTTCAAAAGCATCAATTCTTCGGCGCTCAGCCTTCTTCATAGTCCAACTCTCACATCCATACATGACCACGGAAAAACCATAGCCTTGACTAGACGGACCTTTGTTGGCAAAGTCATGTCTCTGCTTATATACCTCCTACTCCTGCATATATATATAGCTTCCCCTGGTATTAATACCCCCCACCAGAGTGAGACATTCTAACAGTGGATGAATCTGCACTGACACAGCATTATCACTACTTGACCTAAGGATTGACTGTTAGCGATACACATCCTTTGAGTTTGGACAAGTGCATAGTGACAGATAACCATCATTATAATATATTATAATATCATGTTCAATATTCACTGTCCTAAAATCCCCTGTGCACCACCTTGTTAAGTGTCTGATTTCTGTTTTCCTTTTAGGAACTTGAAATGCAGGCTCGAGCTCACGGACTTTCCCTTATCCCATCCACGGGTCTCTGCTCTCCAGATCTGGTGAGTCGGATCATCAAGCAGGAACCCGCTCTTGAGAACTGCAACCAAGACCTCCTCCAGCATCACGCAGACCTCACGTGTACAACAACCCTGGATCTCACAGACGGCACCATCACCTTCAACAACAGCCTCGGAGCTGGGACCGAGAGCAGCCAAGCCTACAGCGTCCCTGCAAAAATGGGGTCCAAACTGGAAGACATCCTCATGGACGATACCCTTTCTCCTGTTGGCATAACTGATCCACTTCTTTCCTCGGTGTCCCCCGGAGCATCCAAAACCAGCAGCCGAAGGAGCAGTATGAGCATGGAAGAAACCGAACACACTTGCTAGCAAATTCTCCCTGCTCTGCTTTCTCACAAACTGCTTCCTTTCTTGATCAGCAGATTTAATAATTTACCTGAAAGGGGTTTTCTTGATCATTTTCTTTTAATATGAAAAAAAAATTTTTTTTCATGCTTTATCAATAGCCCAGGATATATTTTATTTTTAGAATTTTGTGAAACAGACTTGTATATTCTATTTTACAACTACAAATGCCTCCAAAGTATTGTACGGTAGTGTACAGTATCTGTGAACTGAATACACCCAGACTTTAGCTTTCAGAGCAAGAGGATTTTGGCGTCAGAAAAATTTCTGTCCGTTTTTATTCAGGGGAAACTTGGTTTGCTATCTGTATGCCTGCAACTTCCTTGGAAATGAAGTGTAAAGTTTAACTAAAAGAATGTAAAGCAACCAAACAAGAAAGAGAGTGAAAGGGAGAGAGAGAGAGAGAGACAGAGAGAGACAGAGAGGAGAGGGGTGGGGAAAAAAAGAAGAAAAAAGGAATCCATACTAACCTTTTTCCATTTTGTAAATGTATCGATTCATTGGTACTGCCTTAAAGATACAGTACCCTTTTAGCATCATTTAGTCTTTATACTGCAAATTCTTTAAAGAAAAACTGTATTCTGTAAAAGAAAAAAAAATGCAGCCATTTTCATGTGGATTGTCTGGTTAGAAAACAACCAATACCTTAGGTGCAACTGGATTGAAAGGAGATATAGGCCAAGGCTCTGAAACATGGAGTCTCATCTTGCTCTTCACTCTGTGCTCTGTTACAGTTTTCCTCATCAATGAATGTGATCCAATTTTTCATGAGATATATTTTATTTTGAAATGGACATTAATGTCCTCTCAAAGCAAAATATTGAGGAGCACTGAAAGTTGTTTTTTTTTTTCCCTCAATTTCACTTTTGATAAGAAAACCAAACTGGGCACATTTCTAATTGGCTTTACTATTTTTATTTTTAAATTATGTTTTACTGTTCATTTGATTTGTACAGATTCTTTATTATCATTGTTATTTTCATTATGTTTGTATTAATTTGTAAGAAAATACATCTTAAAATGGCAAGTTTTCAATATTTTTACAACTCACTAGTGGTTTTCTGCATTCTTTGTACACACGTGAAAGAAAACTTTTATGCAAGGTCTTGCATTTAAAGAGAGCTTTGTGAATATTTTGTATATTACAGTCTCACTCAGAACTGTTTTTCCACACATTTAAGGTGTAGTATAAATAGGCTAAAACTGGCTTTCAAAAGAGAAACAACTTACATATTTATTTTTAGTGATATAAAACTAGCAATATTCTTGGAGAATGATAACCATAGCGTTAATATGCCTGTTACGGTAATTTAAATTGGGGTTTATTTCAGCAAACCTGAATGTTTTTTTAAAGAGAGAAATACTGTATTGGCCAATTACTGTTACTTGATAACAATGTTTTAACAAACAGCAATGTTGTAAAGTTAGTTTCAGTGCATTATCTACTTGTATAGTCCTATGCAATAACAGTAGTGTTACATATATTCTATCAGGCCTAGATGTTTTCTACAGATGACATATGGTGTTAAGAGGCAGGCTGTTGAATGGAATTTCTCAGTAGCAGCCTACGATTGAATAGCAAGTGGCATAAAGCATATCCATTCAGAATGAAGTGCCTTAAATATAGCAGTAGTCTCTAGCACTGACTGAACTGTAATGTAGGAGAAAGTTTCAAGATGGTATCTATAATCAAGAGGGACGTGTAGCATGGTGCCTATGTAGACAATAGAAGAGCTTCCAGTTTTCCTTCAGATATTTTTAATATGGAATATATTTTAGTGACAGAGTGCCAACTTCTTTCATCAGGAAACCTTATTCAGGAGGGTTTTTTTGTTTTTGTTTTTTAAGAGAAACAGTTTAAATGTCAAATGTGAATTGGTGATGGGTATTGAAGGGTTCAGGGGGAAGGAGTGATTGTCAGACATATGAATGGATGGCTTACATGAAAATAATCAACTGCATAGTTCCCATGCACGTTGGGCAATGAGAATCCTTGGAAACATTGATGATGCTATCAGTTTTATAGCTTTATGACTCAAGAGGGTAGGGAAAATTAGTTCCCATTCTTTCAACCCCTCTTAATTGTATAGCTCTTTTCCTAGAATAGTGATGCAAATCTGCATGAACAGCTAATTGTACCATAGTGTTCATTGATACAATCATAGCATTGTCTATTTTTTCTCTTCATATTTATATGGGGGGAGGGGAGCTGGGTGCAAAAGTCAAAGATTGCAATGGTATGATGCTAGTTTTCCTTAGCTGATCGTGAGAGTTCTTAAAAATAGAGTAAGGTTGACTCACCCATGGCCCAGGGAATTTGGCCAGGGTTAAGCCAACTTATAGAAAGCTTTGTTGAAAGAAAGCATGGCATGTTGCACCACTGCCCTGACACTCGCAGCTCCTGAGCTCACCATCGCCTGTTTCTCCATCCCCTTCTTAACAGACAGTTTCTGGGAGGGGACAGGTGAGCAAGCTCAGGAGAATGCTGCAACCTTGGGGGTGGTTTTATTTATTTCTTTTTTGCCAAATAGAGTGTGCATATGTTTTAGGGACTAGCTAAGCCAAGAGGTGGTGGTTTGGGTTCACTGTTTGTGACAAGGAGAATGGTCCACACCACTCCCCCCATCCCTGAGTGCACAATTGTGACTCGGGGTTGGGCCTCCGTATGGAGTAACCAAAATGCCAAACTTGTACACCTGCCTTTGAGTATGGCAATGGAAATACCAAACCTTCTGACTTTGCCAAAAAACCATACAACCAACCTGGTCATACATAGGATGACAGAGTTCTTTCTGGTTGTTTTAAAATATTAAAGCAATAAGAACAAATAAATACATAGGAAGTTAAAAGATATAAAATAAAGCACAAAGGAATGCACTTATTAATCTTTTTAAAAAATGCACTGGGGAAAGTTGATGTTGATAACAGTATATTAAAAAAAAACCCTATTTCTTGAAAAAATAAATGACAAATGACTGTCTCTTGCGGACGCTTGGTACTGTAATGTTCATACTAGTCACCTGCTGTTGGATGCAGCAATAATTTCTGTATGGTCCATAGCACTGTATATTATGGATCAATATTAATGTATCCAATGAAATAATTGAACTGTTGTTCTTGATAGCCTCATTAAAGCATTTGGTTTTTCACATAGTGGTGGCCAGTTGTGTTTGGTTAATGTGAATTTTGAATATTGTTTGCCTTATCAAAAAAATAGTGCACAAGTTCTTCAGACTTAATGACTAACAAATTGCATGAAAAATTTTTAAATGCTGGTAAGTACTTTTTAAAAAAATTATTTTAAATACCACTCTAAGATACTACTTTTTGATTACTTTATGACTTGCACTCAGATGAACTGTAATTATCCAGTTTTTTTCCCCCATCCTGAATTTGGGGAGTTTTTAAAGTCCCAAATGCCAAGAGTTCATTTAGATACAGGAGCTTATTTTAAATGTTTCAGTGAAAGGTGGCTTTACAAAGAGAGAAATTGTCAGAGAAACTCTTGCATATTTACAAAAAAGGTATTGGGTTTTTAAAATACAAATTTGTGATAATGAAAGCTTAGTATACCCAGGTTGCCACCTCCTGGCTGGCTTTTTTTTTTTAAGTACTTAATAATCACTTGATAAATGTTGAATTTGAATTGGGAAGTGTCAGACAAAACATGTCTCTATTCCCTAGCTAGACCTTAAACTTCTGCCCTTTAAAAAAAAATCATCTGGTTTAACCTCTGGAGAAAATGAGCAAGAAACTTCCCATAATGTTTCTAATTTGATTGTCAGTTTTTTCTTAAGCTTGATTTTTCTTTTCCCCCTTAAATTGTAATATACAATAATCAAGCCTTTTCTTTTTCAGAGTTAGTTGAATCATTTATATTTTCCATAGACATGTGATTGTATGATGTCTTAAAAAATGCGTAAAGTAGGAAGATTTCCTATCTGAACAAGAGAATTTTCTGGAGCACAATGAAAGCAGGTAAGTTGAAAGTTGGGGCTTTTCACCTCAGGGAGTCTGTACCCGGACTTTAACCCAAATTTCTGACCTGTCCACACACTCACTTCATAATGTATAAGGATCCTCAATCTCTATCTCTGTGCGCCCCTCCCTACCCCAAATTATTATCTTAACATCAGGCATTTGCCTACAGCTTGTATGATTGTATTGCATATCCAAAGACTTACCTTTCTTAAATCTTTATTCAGCAAACCCACTTAAAAAGCAAGTAGATTGATCCATGAAATGGCAAAGCATAGACTTCAGCTAAATGTACTCATTTGGAATCTTATCTCTGCCCGTTTCCAGCTGTGTGATTTTGAGCCATTTACTTAGCTTCTCTGTGCCTCCATTTTCTTTCTGTTCATTGGAAATAATAAAAGCAGCTACCACAAAGTGGTCTTGTGAAGAGTATTCAAATCAATGAGCTATAATTTTTGCTTGGCAGCACATAGTAAATGCTCAATATGTATAGCTATTTGTGTATTATCATCATAACCACTTTCATGATTAAAATAGAAGAATACTCCCGGGTCACCTAAAATCATCATATGTGTCAACAGAAGCATGCACATTTTGAGAAACTCTATATTTTAGTATATGGCAGATGTTTGTGTGAATTGGCAAGGTGTCGGAACCCACAGGCTACTTTGGAGAAGAGGACATTATTGTCTCTAGGATCCAGGATTAAAATATTTTAGAGCACTACCAATAAATCCAGTTTACTATGTTGTAACAACATCTTCAGCACAAATGACCGAAAATTTAACTTGTTTTAAACCTTTCTGCTCTGCACATATGCCTCTGCTGTGAGAAATGCTATTTCCAGAAAATCTACCTTGTTGAAACTGGAATCTCTATTGTATTCCTTAGAGAATTATTTTTTTCATCCTTTATGATACACACCGGTGTTATGTATCTAAAGAAAGGTATCTTGTCTATATCCTATCTGTTCACTTGTCTATCAGTATGTAAATGTTTTTCAGGTTTTTATTTTCAATTATCCTTACATTTGATGACTTCTTTAGAACGCCATCTGAGGAGTTAATCTTCCTAATCCAGCCAACATAAATGAACCTTTAGAAGCACTGTGTTTTTATTTTTTTGTGTATGCCAAGATTTAATGCATAGCCGAGTAGCATGAGGAAAGCTCATTTAAGAGGGGTGTTGTAAAGTTAGATTTTCATTATATTTAGAGAGAGATGGCAATGATGTCTTAATTCTCTGCTGCCACCTCGGAAGCCCAATAGCCATGGTTTCGTGTCCTCACCCATGCTAACATGAATCTCTGTCATATACAGCTTGTGCAGAATATAAATGAAGAAGCTTCCATTCCATCCCCAGTTTTCCCCAGAGGCATGCACCTCCCCCATCCCACCAAGTACAGAGTACATTTACCATATTAAAATTGTCAGACTTGTTTATATATGAAATTTAGACATGGCTAATCTTATTTGTGTTCAATATTTATAGATCTTTGGAGCCTATTACCTCTACCAGATACACTGGAAAGTAATATGACTGTACCCAAATCCAAATAAATCTCAGCAACATGTCTAAATGGTAAAGGCAGTTTGCTTTTGAAAAATTTGCATTTTAAATTTCTAATTATGGAGTCAGCTAAAGTTATAACCAAATGGGTGCAATTGTCACTCAAAGTTCCTTACATATTATTCAGACAGCAAAATCTGTGTAGATAGAAGCCAGTAAACTAGTGTTTCCCAAACTTTGCTTTATGGAACTCATTCCACAAGCTGTTCCAAAAGTTGCTTTGGGGAATAGGGGTTTGGAGGTGGGGGGAGGAAGCAAAATGCTATAGTTAATTTTCAGAAAGTTCACTTTGGGCAATACCATGTTAATCCAATTATAATAGTTATCTACTGCAAGACTTTTCACATTCTGAAATATGAAAATGTGCATGAGGGTTTTCAGGACTGGAAATAGTATGTAATGTCTCCTAATCTTTTTGACTGTGTATGTGTGTATGTGTATAAAGTACTTGTTAATAGTTCCAAAGAATGTCATTTGGAAGATTCTGGAGATTTTGAAGAAATTCTATGGAGTTGATAAGGAAAATTTCTTCTGTTTTTCTAAGGTAAGTGTGTTTACATTTGTTTATCGTTCTGTAGGATGAAAATGCTGTTATTAAAATATTATTATTCATGAGTAAGCATTTTATCTTAGGTTTTCATTTCCAATGAAAATATAAAATTCTGGTTAAGGAATCTGTTGCCATTCAGATATCATTATTCTTGGATTCAAAAAGTAATTTGTGTTTTGATTTTTAGTGAATATGTAAATTCTGGTTATGCTCATATTCAGTATACCCTTGCTATAAGTGGTTTTAAAAAAGCATGTTTCTTACTCCTTTAAATAGAGACACCTGATAAATTGGGAAGGAGGGTGGAGGTCTTGGTCACAGTGCAATTGGTTTATAACTTTAGGTCCTGCTCATTGGTTTTTTGGTGGAGGGAAGTTAGGAAGAATTCAGAATTTACAGTCTTGTGAATGATTTCTTTTTTTAATGTAGGCAAATCCTGTGTGTGTGTGCTAAGTCACTTCTGTCATGTTCGACTCTTTGAGACCCTATGGACCGTAGCCCACCAGCCTCTGTACATGAATTCTACAGACAAGAATACTGGAGTGGGTTGCCATGCCCTCCACCAGGGGATCTTCCCGAACCAGGGATCAAACCTGCATCTCATCTCCTGCATTGGCAGGCAGGTTCTTTACCACTGGGGCCACCTGGGAAGCCCCAAATCTTGTAGGTTAAATCTCAAAGTGTCAATTACTAATTGGTTATAGGCTAACCCAGAAAATCTAGGCTAATCATCAGGTACCTGAAGTCCCAGTATTACAAAGTCTGATGGAAAACACATTAACACATCTTTTCCACTCCTTACAAATGAGATTGGAAATTTATTTCACTCATATTCTTCAGTTTCCGTTCTTTGCTTGGGGATAAATGGTGAACAGAGGAATTCCTATCCAATGGGAAAGGAATTTATTGGCTCACATCACCAAAAAGTAAATGGTGATTGTAATTTCCTGTGTGCCAGAGTTCAAGGGCTTAAACAAGGCATTCCCTCTGCCTCTCTGTAGTTTTTTGTGCTTTTGTATTTGTTCTCTAATTTTTGGCTGTGCAGTATGGCATGAATGATCTTCGTGCCCTGACCAGGGATCAAATTCATGCCTCTGGAGTGAAAGCACGGTGTCTTAACTACTAGGGAAGGCCCTCTATAGTTTTCTTGACCTTGCCCTCCTCTGCAGGTGAATCTTCTCCATGAGGACTCCTCTGGTAGTTCCAAGGTCCAACTGAAAGCCGGCACCTCTTCCCTGTTGCTAAGGCCAAGTCCCTGAATTAGTTCTGAAGAGGCCTACTTGAGCATGACCACCATGGAATGTGGTGGAACATGCCAAATGGCCAGGTCTGGGTCATGTGGGTCCACTCCAGTAGATTCAGTGATCAGCACCTAAACTGTAAACCAAGAGAAAGGGTGGTGAGATTCACCCAGATTCCAGATGATGATGCTGCTCCACAAATACGGCGGAGAGGACTTCAGGCGGGCAGAACAATAGATACTCATCACTGTACCTTTGGAGGGGATTGGGCAAGCTCTACCTTTTCCAAACTCTTGCTACTCCCAGATGTATCAGTTTAGGACTTTTCTTCCCTCTACCTTAACCACAGTATGAGGCAAAGGGAGAGAAGGAAGGTATTGAATTCCTATATCTGTGTCTCCCTCCTCTTCATCATTCATGGCTAGGTTTTCATAAATTATTTTCCAGTCCCCTAGCCCCAGCCACCACCACCATGTAATCCTCTGCCAGATGGATATCCTAAGATGGATATCAAGATGGATATCCAAACTTTTCAATAAGATGTCCAGAGGACTCATGAAGTATACAGTCCTCTAAATACACAGGGGCTCTTACTTCTGTCATTTCCAAAGCCCACTGCGTTGTCATGTTGCTTTCAGTTACATGTGACAGAAGCCAAAATCCACTGGGTTAAACTGAAAGGGAGGTTTTACTGATTCATATAGAAAAACTCCAGGAGTGAAACTTGCAGTAGTGACTTCAGATGCCCAAATGAAACCTCTGCGTCAGTGGCTCCCTGTCTTTCGTGTTTCTGCTCTCTGTTCTTGGCCTTCATTCTTATCTAGACTTCCCCTGTGAGGTCGCAAAATGACCAGTGGCCCTAGACCACTCTTGCTTGTTTATCATCCAGCCTGGAAAAGGCATTTCCATCCTTCCAGAGTCTCCTTGGCCTGATTAGGCCAGTAGGCATATTCCTGGACCAATCACTGTTGGCAGGGATGGGGCATAGGCAGGCCGCATACTTCCTGCCTGAGTCAGGTTGACTCGGCCCGGCTCGAGTGGAAACGGGCAGCCCTGCAAGCTGAAAGGTGGTCCTCCTGTTCAGATGTCCTTTCTGCCTGTGACCATTAGTGTTTGCTTTTCCAACAATTGGCTCCTTATCATTTACGTTTCAGATTAAAATTTACCTCAGAGAAGAGAGTATTGACCACTTGACATAAAGTAAGCTCCACTTGTGTTTTCTTAACACCCCATTTCCTTCCGTTTTTTCTTCCTCTTCTTCTCCTTCTTCCCCCTTCACCCCCTGCCTCTCTGCTCCCTCTCCTCACCTTCCTCTTTCCCCTCTTAAATCAATTTGAACTTATTTGCTGTCACTTGTCTATAAAGTAATCATTTGCGACTAGTAGACCAGGACTGGAAAGTCTTGCCATAATACTGCCAATAAAAATACAGCCTTATTTAAAATGAAAAACAAAACGTTGGGGAAAAGTTATAGGTTAACATTACCTGTTATCTAGGTTTGTGGAAATACCTGTTTATAAGCACATGGTACCGTGCTGTGCTAAGTCGCATCAGTCGTGTCTCTTTGTGACCTGGTGGACTGTAGCCTGCCAGGCTCCTCTGTTCATGGAATTCTCCAGGCAAGAATACTGGAGTGGGTTGTCATTCCCTTCTCCAGGGGGGGCCCTCCCAATCCAGGGATCAAACCCAGGTGACCCACATTGCAGGTGGATTCTTTATCAGCTGAGCTACCCGAGAAGCCCTTATAAGTATAACCATGTTTTATTTACGTGAGTTCTTGGAAGAAGAAAAGCCGCTTATGAATTGGTTCTAGATAACCAGTCTCTGTAACTGGCCAAAATTTCTCTTCAGTGTTTTATGTATTTATTATGTGGGGTTGCGCTAGGTCTTGGTTGCTGGGCGGGCTTTGTCTAGTCCTGGCTAGGGTGGGGCTGCTCCTCCTTTCAATGCGCATGCTCCTCGTTGCTGCGGCTTGCGGACGCCACGGCTCAGTTCCATCCCTAGAGTGCAGGCTCAGTAGTTGTGGCACACCAGGCTTTAGTTGCTCCGCATCTTGTAGGTTCTTCCCGGACCAGGGGTAGAACTCTTGTCTCCTGCATTGGCAGACCGATTCTTAACTATTGGACCACTAGGAAAGTCTATCATTTTTATTATTCTCTATCTCTTGAAACAGAGCATAAGGAATGTAATGTTAACCTGTGCTTGATGGCACAGGCCAGCTTTAAGGTCAATACTTCCTTGAGCTGTGATACAGTGGTGTCCTTTGGGGCTTCAGAGATGGAATGGAGCTTGCAGTCTTTAAATGAAAAGGCCTGAGAGAGCAGCGCTCTTACCTCATCTTCTTTCTTCCCCAGCCCTTCAAATTTGCTGCTAAAACTCTGCAGTGGGCTCAGATGAACTGCTAATCCACTTGAGTTACTATCAGTGTACAGAAGTGTGTCTTGTATGAGGAAGACACACGTGAAATGTGAAGATCTGGGTGTTCTCCACATGTGCAGTGCATGAACTTCATTGCTTTCATTTGGGCTCTGCAGAAACTTTTTTTCTCTCCTAGCTTCCTCCCCCCGCACCGTTGGACTTTGGCTTATAGAAGTCCCTGGATTGCTGACCTGGTTAAAGAGGTTTTACTATGATTAGAAACAGGCCAGACTCCTTGGGGTCATGGGGTTCTGTTTTGCTCTGCCGCTGGTAAGCCGTTCTTTCTGTGCTTTGCAGGAATTCCACAAATTTAGTCCAGCTCAGACGGTGACCGGGGTCAACAAAGTTTTGTTTTTTTTTTAAGGGCCTGATATTTAATGCTGTGGACTTTGTAAGTCAAGAGGCAAAATCAAGGAAAGTATGTCACTACTTGTATAAGAAGAGAGAAAACAAATTACCACAAATGTTTCTTTGGTGAGCCTCAAAGTATAGTAGTAACAATTGAGTACTGTGTTTGTGGCTCAGATCTACTCATGAAAAGAAAAGAATTCTCTTTTGAGGAGAATAACTTTGGGCTTAGTTGGAGTTTGAAGTTAGTGTTTCCTAACACTAACTAAATTGATTGTAAATGTTGATCAAATTGATTGTAAATCTTCATTTGTAAAAGCCAGTCACCTCACAGGCTGTTCAGAAGCAGGTGGTAAGTCAGATTCAGGCCATAATTTTCCAGTCTCTGGTCTATGATTTAGATGGATAATTGTCCCTGTTTTCTCTTCTTCCTTTTAATGTAGAATGCTCTGAATTTTAGCTCAGCACATGGCCACATTGCTCACTTCCTTTTTTTCCAGCCTCCCTTGCAACTAGATGAGACCATGCCATTGAATTCTGGATAACAGGATGTGAGCAGCCCTCTATGTCTTACTTCTTATGGGCTGGAAAAGAGGGAGAGCTGAAACAGCTGCTTGGAACCAGGAGACAGCTGCCCGACATTGACTGTAGCACGGCTGCCCTCCAGCCCTGCACCTCTCATATCCAGACTGTATGTGAAAAAAAAAAGGGACTCATCTAAAGTCTGTAGTCTGAAATCTTTTGTTATTACTTGGCTGTGCTCGAAAACATACTATATGCTTATTGAAAGGAAGCAATGTTTCTCCTCCTCTTCCTTCTTTTCCCCCCTGCTCTTCCTCTTCATCCTTTTCTTTAATGACATTGCTTGAGGATTTTCACTATGTTTTACTGGCCTACTACTCAAATAATGTAGTGCATTTTTTTTTTTTCTACCTAAGCAAAAACAGATGTAAGTTTCTCTTTGTAGCTTGGATGAGGATAGTTGAATTAGAATTTAAAAGCCATCTAAGGATTTTTGTGTGTTTCCTAAACAAGGCTTATGAGATACAGTTATTCTTTTGTAACAGAAGGAAGAAAAAAGGAGTGTAAACCAAAACATGGGAGGTCTGTCTGTCTTTGGTTAGTGAAAACCATTGGCAGATTTAATCTCTTTATCGGGATTATTATACAAGACTCGATAACAGCCTTGGGTATTTATTTCTTCTGTTGCCCCCTGAACTTTTTATTTAATCATATCTAGTTTGAGATGAAGAACCCCTGAAAAGAGAACATTTTATCTATATACGCATTGCCAAAAATCAAAAATTATACAGTGAAACTATAAATGGTATGCACTGTGGGGAAAGAAGCCTAAAATGCCATTTTTGTCATCAGTTTTTAAGGGTATGGGATATGTAATAGCTTCTCAGGCAAATAATTTAAGACCATCTCAGAGGGCTAGAGTGAAGATTAATAAGAGAAAATATAAAAACCAGTTATTTCCACGTTTAACAACACTTGATGGTTATTGTTATTTTTTCTCCAGTTGTGTTTCTACTAATGTTTTTTTTTTTTTAAACAATAGTTGTCTTTTCTCCATATAAAATAACTTTATTATTAGCCAATATATCTTAGTATCTATAAAACCCAAACTGCATTTAGCCATAAATAGTGTTTGGAGTGGTTGTTATTGTTCAGTCACTAAGTTGTGTCTGACTCTTTGCGACCCCATGGACTTGCAGCATACCAAGCTTCCCTGTTCTTCACTATCTCCTGGAGTTTGCTCGAATTCATGTCTATTGAGTTGGTGATGCTATCTCACCATGTCATTCTCTGCTACCCTCTTCTCTTTTTGCCTTCAATCTTTCCCAGCATCAGGGCCTTTTCCAATGGGTTATCCCTTCGCATCAAGTGGCCAAAGTTTTGGAGCTGAAATAGTGTAAAAACATCCAACTTCTTTTCTCTTGTTATCTTTCAAGTAGAATTCCTTGAGGGAAAAGACCAGTTGTTCGTTTTCTTTTGTTAAAAATGCTAACAGAATCTTTTCAAATAGGTCTGCGGTTTTCTGCATGACCACATAAGTTCCACACAAGCCACACCAGTGGACTTGATTTCAATACTCTCCACTTAAAATCGTATAACCTTGGGCCAGAAATCTAACATGTCTCTACCTATCTTTCTTTGACTGTAAAATGTCCATAAATAATATTCCTTACCTCAGACAGTGGTGAGGCTAAATTAATGAATACATGTCAGAAACACTTATCACAGACTAACGTTCAGATGTCAGCTCTTACTGTGTACTAGAGGCTAATTTTTTTCTTGGACCAACCTTCCAATCTAGCAATGAGCAGTTCCAGCCCACTGCCTTGCTTTTCTCGTTTCTGTTTCCCAACTCTTCTACTTATCTTTTGTTGCATAACAAACCCACCTGAAATCATGGCATAAAACAAAAGACATGCTATTATACTCATGGCTTCTGCGGGTCAGGAACTTGGACAGGACCTAGCTGGCATGGTTGGTGTTATCTCTGCTCCATGATGTCTGGGGCCGCAGCTGGGAGGATGTCGACAGCTGGCCATGACGCAGCAGCTGAGGGCTAGACTCCTCCAGAGGTTTCTTGGCTCCCAAGTCTGGCGCCCGAGCCGAGATGATTCAAAAACTTGGCTCGACTGAGGCTGTTGACCACAGTGCCCACACGTGGGCTTTCCATGTGGCTTGGGTTTTGCTTAGCTTGGTGGCTGGTGTCTGAGAGGAAGGAAGCCAAGAGCCGGTGTTTCACAAAACCCAGACGGCAGCTGCATGGCTTTAAGACCTGGCTTCACAGGTCCGAAGGCATTACTTCCGCTTCTCTACTGATCAGAGCAATCACTGGCCCTCTCTGATTTCGGAGGAGGAGGGGACATGGATGCCCTTCTGGGTGGGAGAAGTGTCAAAGAGTTGAAGTCTTTTTCCTTTTTTTTTAAAAAAAACTTTCCTCTTATAAATTTGGCTCTGTTTCATCATTAAGCACTTGTTACTGGAGTGCTTCTGCCTTCTGGTTTCTAGGTCTTCCTTGATTGCTGGGTCTTCGTGGATTAGGATTTAACTAGTCCTAAACCCCTTGAATTTGGGCCCTGAGGCATCTCTGCTAACCTTCACTTGGTGCTTCCACAGCCCTGGCAGCGTTTCCTGTTACTGCCCATCCCCATCCCCTGGCTCTCACTTCCTTTCTTTGCTCCAGTTCCATGTCCCCACAGAGAACTTACTGGGTAGAATCATATTTTCATATCATACTAACCCAAGCGTTCCCTCTATATTATAACCTCCTCCTTTATGTCTCCACAAGTTCACGAAACTTGATTATTCTGTGTTCAGGGACCCTGCAGAGGGAAGTTACTTCAGAAAATGGAAAACAGAGGAGTCTCTTCATAGTGAGATAGGAAAGACTTCACAGCACAGAAACAATACTTGGATATAAAAATTTCTTTTCAGTTCAGTTCAGTCGCTCAGTCATGTCCGACTCTTTGCGACCCCATGAATCGCAGCACGCCAGGCCTCCCTGTCCATCACCAACACCCGGAGTTCACTCAGACTCACGTCCATCTAGTCGGTGATGCCATCCAGCCATCTCATCCTCTGTCATCCCCTTCTCCTCTTGCCCCCAATCCCTCTCAGCATCAGACTCTTTTCCAATGAGTCAACTCTTCGCATGAGGTGGCCAAAGTACTGGAGTTTCAGCTTTAGCATCATTCCTTCCAAAGAAATCCCAGGGCTGATCTCCTTCAGAATGGACTGGTTGGATCTCCTTGCAGTCCAAAGGACTCTCAAGAGTCTTCTCCAACACCACACTTCAAAAGCATCAATTCTTCAGCACTCAGCTTTCTTCACAGTCCAACTCTCACATCCATACATGACCACTGGAAAAACCATAGCCTTGACTAGACGGACCTTTGTTGGCAAAGTAATGTCTCTGCTTTTCAATAGGTTGGTCATAACTTTTCTTCCAAGGAGTGAGCATCTTTTAATTTCATGGCTGCAGTCACCATCTGCAGTGATTTTGGAGCCCCCAAAAATAAAGTCTGACACTGTTTCCACTGTTTCCCCATCTATTTGCCATGAAGTGATGGGACCAGATGCCATGATCTTCGTTTTCTCAATGTTGAGTTTTAAGCCAACTTTTTCACTCTCCTCACGGACTCCAAAAAGGATTCCCGAGTTAGGGGTGAAGAAAAGGTCAGGGAGCAGAGGTGTTGGTGCACACTAGAGAAACAGGTCTTGTGCAGTGTTACTTAGACCACAGCCTGGGGAGATGGCAAAAATCTCAGGTAGTTTTGTGGAATCTGAGAGCAAAGAGGGCAGGAAGGTCTTCCCAGGTAAGTTCCTAAAGATGAAGCCATTCTGTAGAGGACAAAAAGAATCCTGGAGCATTTAGGTAGAGTAGGGCCTTTAGGTGGAAAATCCCATGGATGGAGGAGCCTGGTAGGCTGCAGTCCATGTGGTTGCGAAGAGTCGGACATGACTGAGCGACTTGACTTTGACTTTTCACTTTCATGCATTGGAGAAGGAAATGGCAACCCACTCCAGTGTTCTTGCCTGAAGAATCCCAGGGACGGGGGAGCCTGGTGGGCTGCCATCTATGGGGTCACACAGAGCCGGACATGACTGAAGCAACTTAGCAGCAGCAGCAGCAGCAGCAGCAGCAGGGCCTTTAGGCAGCATTATCACCCAATAGGAACACCTGGCATTAATGAAGAAAACTACCGGTTGGGAAGGACCTTACAGCAAAGGCTGAGAGGGATGACTCATCAGTAACCTACTTGGGCCCATTGCCAAGGATCAGAGACAGTGGCATGGGGGACCTGAAGCTTTGCTTACCCTAATGCCTCTTTTCTAAAGAGTCCCTCGAATCTGAGGCAAAACCTTTTGAGAAAAGGAATGGAACCCCCAACTTCAAAGATTATCCTTCCACCTCCTTAATAAGAGATGGGAAACTCCAATTAGCAATGAAGTCTAATTTTAGGGGGAAAAAAAACAAATACAAGTTTTGTTTTTTTTCCCACACCTCAATGTGTATACTGCAGTACTGTGTGGTCATTGTGTGCATTTACTGTTTCAAATTGAGATAGGTTTCCAGAGGGAGGGGGATATGTACAATAGAATACCATATGATATTGGTTTCTCAATGATCAATTCTAATTTCCATGTTCTTGGAATTTTATTATATATTGGATTTTTGTCAGATTGGATTTTGGCAAGGACTTAAAAGAGCTATAGAGTATATGAAAATTGTGAAGGAGAGTTACCATTCATTCATTTAAACCTTACTGAGCAACCACTCTATGTCAAACATTGTGTCAGGTGTTGAAGTTACAGAGGTAAAAAAGGACATAGTCTTTGCTCTTGAAAATGAGCCTCGCATCCTCACAGCTTTGGAACAGACATGATTTCTTGATTCCATAGACATGTAAAGATGTGTAGGGAATCTGGTAAATTTAGAAAAAGTATATTCTTAGAGCTTCTTCCTCCAAACATGTAATAATGGCAATTCCTCTCTTCTGTGGATGGGTCAGCAGACTCAAGAAGAAGTCTTAAAACACACACATCCATATGCATCCATCTCCATACACACTATCTCTGTTTTCTGTAGTAGGCAACACTTTGCCATTGGAAGATGTTGTTTAGTCACTAAGTCATGACTGACTCTTTTGCAACTCCATGGACTGTAGCCCACCAGGCTCCTCTGTCCATGGGATTTTCCCAAGAATACTGGAGTGGGTTGCTATTTCCTGCTCCAGGGGATCTTCCCAACCCAGGGATAGAACCCATATCTCCTGCACTGGCAGGTGAATTCATTATCACTGAGCCACCTGGGAAGTGCCATTGGAAGATAAATTTAGATGAAATTCATTGCCTTTATAATGATCTTTGTTCACATGAAATCTACAGAAATAAACAGTTATCACCAATTTCTTTTTTTCTCTTTGATGTCGGTGTAAGATATTCATTAAGAAAATGCACTGGGTGTGATATCACCTTAATTATAGGATGGGAAGGCAGATTCCCCTTTATAGCTTTAGGCTTTCATGCCATGAGGCTTTTCTGTTTATTCCAATGAATTACATTCTGGCACCCACGAAAATCACGTAACAAATGCATAACGAATGTGACAGTTGCACAAAACATCACATTAGTTCCATACGATCAGTTCTATTCCAGTGAACACCAAACCAAATCATGTTATTGTGATGTGAGTTGTGATTTAATACCCTAATTTGTAAGTGGCTTTGTCTGAATCTAACATGATATTTACACCACTCATGGTGGTTTCTAAGACATACTACATGCACATTTTGTTTGGCTTGGCCACCGCACGCCCACCCTGGCTAAAGCACCCCTAAATAATATATCAAGTAGTATTTTGCTGCTAAATATCTTCTCAGCTATCTTCCTCCCAGGTTCAGAATTACAGGTGACAGTAGTTGTCTGTTGCAATAACCTCAGCTATCATGTAACATGCTTTGAGATTTGGACAGCTAAGAATTAGGGAAGAAAACGGATTTTCAGGCAGCTCAGGAAAACGTAGTAGTTGCATAAGATTACTTATAAAATGAGGTAAAAATCTATTGATCTGTTTTGAAATAAGACATTGTTGTTGCCTGGAGTCCTTTGCCTCTGATGCACTTGGCAGGGTCACTTGCATGCCCTAGGCTTCAGCTCAGCTGTTGCCTCCTGACTCCCCTGTTTGACTACACTGTTGAAAGCAGCACTCTGTGCATCAGTCACCCTGTGTCACATCACTCTGCGTGGCAATGTCTACTTACCTGTCTTCCTCTGTGCTCCCTGTTTTCTTTTTTGCAATTGATTGATTTTTGCCTGCACTGAGTCTTTGTAGCTGCATGTGGGCTTTCTCTAGTTATGGCAAGTGGGGGCTACTTTCTAGTTGAAATATGCAGACTTCTCTCATTGTGGTGGCTTCTCTTGTGGCAGAGCATGGGGTCTAGGGGGCACAGGCTCAGTAGTTTCAGCATATGGGCTTAGTTGCCCCAGGGCATGCGGAATCTGCCAGGAGGAGGGTTCAAATTCATGTCCCCAGCACTGGCGAGTGGATTCTTAACCACTAGCTAGCCCATCAGGGAAGTCCTCCCTGTTTTCTTAGCAGTAGAATTCCTGCCTAAAATCTAGGTGAGCATTTGCCTATCTACAATGAAGTCTACCTATTCCAGCTTCCCTTGCAGCCATGAACCATATGCTGGTTATTGGGATAAACACTAAGTTATCCTCAAGTGGTGGAGGTATGGCTCTCTTTTCACTTTTGTTCTTCATGTAGATGTAATGGCTGGAACCCAAGCAGTCATTGTTCTGCTGTTTAGCCATGAGTTCTAAGGTGCTGAAAATGGTGAACAACAAAATCTGGGTCCTTGCTGAATTCATGAAGCTGCCTTACCCATTATGAAGAACCTTCCTTAATATGAGAGAAAGAGAGAAAATACTCTTTAAACCATAATCAATAGTCAACAAATATACAACTTGTCCAGCATATGAATCTGAATCAACCAAAGAGAATCAGACACTGATCAGTCTGAATACATGCCAATGTTAAAAAATTGTTGTAACTACCTAAATACATACTGGGCTGAATCACAGCCTTGGTTAAAGCCAAATGATTTTGAATCTTCTGTCACTTGCAGCTAAACATAATCCTAAGTAATATACTTTTATTTCTTTTATAGCCCTTGTTAGAATCTGTGATTATCTTTTCATTGTTTTACTTATTTATTATCTTCCCCTTCTCTTAAATCTCTGTGAGGGCCAAGAACGCCTCTGGGGTTTGCTGCTGGAACATGACTTTGTTAAACATTGAAAGAATGAATGGACTAATTCTTTAGTTTTTTATTGTGAGATATAATATTTTGGGAATTGAAGATCTGGAGGAGTGAAAAGAATTCTATTTGGAGGACTACGGTTGGCAGTGCAATTGATAAAAGTTTTTTTTTTTTTTTTTCCTCTGACTAGGAAAAAAAAAAAACTCTGATGAAATTAGTGGTAGATAAAAATTCATTTCTAGCTTCTAACAAGGAATCACAAACAATGGAGGACATATAAATAGAGTAGCAGCTTTATTAATAATACTTTCCTACTCTGTCTGTGATCTTTTGATGACAACCCTACCGGAGGCACTCTTTATCAGGCACTAAAGCAATTTAGATGCTGTCACATGCCTTTCTTGATATATACGTATTAGACATAAAGCAGTTTTCTGTTCTTTAGCTTATTTTAGTATATAATTAAAACTCTAACTGTCTGCTACTAAGCAACGGAGCATGGCCAAGGTTGATCACATCCTATCACAAAGATAGAAAGAGGAAAAATAATAAAAATAATCATACACATTCCTGCAATCGGTCTTCAGATCTTAATTATGTTTTAACTCCTTTGTTATGCCAAAGGCAGTGCCTATTGGCATTTAAAGGACACTCTCTCTTTCCTGCCTAACTTCAATCTAGTTCTTTCATTTGGATCCTCGTCCATTTATGGAATCCTTTGGGGGTGTTTAAGGTCATGAGGGGTGATAGACAACTGAGATAGGAGTCAGGAGGCTTAGGTTCCATTCAGCTCCCCAGTTGGTTCAGTGGGTCCAGGGATGCAGCCAGATTCAAAACTCTGGGGAGTAGTGGCTGGACTAGAAGGTACAGCCAGGTTTTGGGGGGAGGCAGGAGGCTGTAGAGTGTGCAGCACCAGCAGGTGACAAGTGCATGCGTACCCCAAACAACCCTCTCCTACCTGTCTGCCCATCTCAAGATCTGGCCTCTGAAGTTTCAATTGTGTATTGCACTCAGTTTCCTAAGATGCCTTTTCATCAGTCTTGACTTTCATATTAATGGTATTTCTTTAAAGATGTTGACAATGCACCCACTTTTGAAAATATGCTCAGAGAGAATAATTCATGTTCTATTCTGGCTCCTTCCATATTCCACTCCCCCAAAGACCTCTGAATATGATCCTTATTCCTTCAACTCTTCATTTACTTGACAAGTAATTTCAAGGCCCCTCTTGTGCCAAGCACTGTTCTATATTCTAGGGCCATCATGGTGGACAAAATGGACACCTCTGCCCTTAGAGACGGAGAAGGCACCCCACTCCAGTACTCTCGCCTGGCGAATCCCATGGACAGAGGAGCCTGGTAGGCTGCAGTCCATGGGGTCGCTAAGAGTTGGATACGACTGAGTGACTTCACTTTCACTTTTCACTTTCATGCATTGGAGAAGGAAATGGCAACCCACTCCAGTGTTCTTGCCTGGAGAATCCCAGGGATGGGGGAGCCTGGTGGGCTGCCGTCTATGGGGTCGCACAGAGTCGGACACGACTGACGCGACTTAGCAGCAGTAGCAGCAGCAGCCCTTAGAGAGCCTCCATTCTATGGTGACAGACAGGAAATAAGAGAAGTTCTTCTAAAAAAGCAACGAATGGCTGCCGTGTTTTGAACTCTTGCTACACCATACACAGCAGTCTTGTGAGGCCATTAACTTTTCACCCAGCTAATGAGAGAGATTTGGAAGACATACAGCAGTAGTGTACCATCATGAGAAGCTGGGCCTGGGCGTGATTCCCACTTCTGCAGCTTGCTAGCTGTGTAATCATAAGCAAGTGACTTAATTTTTACTTGCCTCAGTTTTCTTAACTGTAAAATGGGGTTTCTATCTTACAGGAGTTTGGGGAGAATGTTTATTGTATCTGTAATGTAACTTTTAGAACAGTGCTTAGTTGTCATAAGTCGGTTCAATTTTACAGATAAATAAATTGAGGTATGGCGAGATTTAACTACTTGTCCCAGTCTTCTCATGCACCTAATAAACAGTGGGAACCAAGATTCCAACTCAAGTCTCTCTGTCTCTGCAGCAGGTGCTCTTATCCACAATTATACCTTGTGCTTCCGGCAAAGTTGATTAACCTCTTGGAGGATCGGTTGGTTCATCTGCAGTCTGGGTTTGATAACAGCAAACTGCCTATTTAGCTGTGATAAGGTATTCCAAGTGCTTTGAGAACTATGAAGCATCGTGGGAAAATAGAAATTGCTGTTAGTATTACTGCTGATTTGTGCTTTTATAGTCAACATTTTACTTTGCCTGTGATGGGCCTGTTTGCGTATTTGTCAGACCAGGCTTTCTGTTTCTTCTTCCATGCTTGTTACAGGACCCACTTTAGCCATCCTGGGGGGTCTCTGTGTTGCCTCCTCTGGGTTCTTTGTTGGTCAGTCCACCTTTTGAAAGTGATCCTGTAGATCACTTCCCCTCTAAATGGAAGAGAAAGAGACAGAACATAGAGTCTCGAAGCCATCCACAGTTCTAAATACTTGTTGGATATTCTGTGAGAGTTTTGGTTGTTTGGGTGGAGGGTGGAAACACTCAAACCATTGGCAGAAAGCAGGGGAGCAGAATCTGACACACGTGAGCCTATGAGGGGACTTCCCTGAAGTGACAGAGGAAAGAAGGTGAAGTGTTAGTCGTTCAGTCGTGTCCGACTCTGTGACCCCTGCAGGCTCCTCTGTCTGTGGAATTCTCCAGGCAAGAATACTGAAGTGTGTTGCCCTTTCTTTCTCCAGGGAATCTTCCCGACCCTGGGATCGAATCCCGGTCTCCTACATTGCAGACAGATTTTTTTAGCGTGTGAGCTACCAGGGAAGTGATAGAAGACATCTCTGCAAATCCAGAGTAGTCAGTTTGCCTTAAGGATGCCAAATTACTCACTTGCTAGCAAGGGTAACCTCCTGTGATAACGTAAAAGTGGCCAATCCTGCTGTTTAACTTAGGAAATATTTTATCCTGGAGAAGCCAAGTGGCTTTCCTCGTCCCGTGGGGAAGGAAACAGTGTGATGTTTCTAACTACTCAGTGGGTCTTTAACTCTATTCAGTCTCTAATTTGGGAGCACCAAGAGGAAGTATTTAATATCCCTCTTCCCTGGTGACTCACATGGTAAAGAATCCAACTGCAATGCAGGAGACCAGAGTTTGACCCCTGGGTCAAGAAGATCCTCTGGAGAAGGAACTGTCTACCCACTTCAGTATTATTGCCGGAGTCTGGTAGATTACAGTGCATGGGGTTGCAAAGGGTCAAACACGATTCAGAGACTAATACTTGCATTTCAACACACTTTTACCAGAGTCACTCATTCCCTGATATCTGTGGAACTGTACAACCTAAAGATTTCTGAATGTATTAGATTTTTCCAGAGCCCAGATCTACATAACTTTCTTTTGGAGGGAGTGAATAGAGTGATGATGGTGGTAATTATTAAGTCATAGAGGACACAGAAGAGCTCTGGAATTAGGGGGGGGGGCAGGAAGAGTTGTCCTACAACAATTAGCTACATTAGGAAAATCCCAAACAGTGCATTTAATTGTTTGTGCACTTAAACTATATAAATTCGTCGTGGGGGGTGAGCCAGAGGAAAGATTCCTTCAGGAGTCTAGTGGCCTGCTTCATTGTTTTTTTTCTTAAGTTTTTATAATTTTCCTCTATCTCAAGAAATTAAAGCTGGCATGATCTCTTATCTCTGTTCTTCTCTCGACACCTGAACCATTCTCCTCCACCCAGGCCACCTTGTGCCTCTGTTTCATCATCTTTATGCCTGAAGATGTTCCACTGTGTGCCTCAGAAAGAGAAACCATGCACGCAGGAGACTGAGTGAAGCCAGAGGAAGAGCGTAATTGGTCAGCATAGGCCAGTGAACTGGCTCCGTCAGGGTCAAAGATCTGTCCTTGTCCCAGTCGGCTATCATGAGGGCAGTCAACTTTCGAACCTTTTTATCAATAAAGAATGGGAATTTGCTGTATGGCTCAGGAAACTCAAACAGGGGCTCTGCCAGCCTAGAGGGGCAGGATAGGGAGGGAGACGGGAGGGAGCTTCAAAAGGGAAGGGATATGTGTATACCTATGGCTGATTCATGCTGAGGTTTGACAGAAACAGCAAAATTCTGTAAAGCAATTATCCTTCAATAAAAAATAAATGAATTAATAAAAAGTGGTTTGGGCAAACTTTTCAAAATGTCTGTAATTTTTATAGTTTCTGGAATTTTTTAAAAAATTGAAATATAGTTGATTTACAGTATTGTGTTAATTTCACAAGCACTTCATAGTGATTCAGTATTTTTGCAGATGATATTCCATTATAGCTTATTGTGATATAGTGGGTATAATTCCCTGTGGTTTACATCACATCCTTGTTGCTTCTACTTTATATAGTAGTTTATGTCTATTAATCCCATACTTCTAATTTCTCCCTCCCTTTGGTAACAACAAGTTTATTTTTTACTCTGTAAGTCTGTTACTGTTTTGTATATACATTCATTTATATTATTTTAGATTCCACATATAAGTTATACTGTATAGTTTTGCCTTTCTCTGACTTATTTCACTAAGCATAATATTCTCTAGCTGTATCCATGTTATTGCATATGGCAGTATTATACTCTTTTTATGGAAAAGTAATATTCCATTGTATACATGCACCATATCTTCTTAATCCAATCTTGTTGATGGATATTTAGGTTGCTTCCATGTCTTGACTGTTGTAAATATTGCTTCTGTGAACAGTGGGGAATTTTATTTCCACACAATTTGTCCACCTCATATAATCTCTGTCCTCAAATCCGCGTTGCAGAGAGTTCAGCATCAGTTATACTGTCATCAGTTCAGTACAGTTCAGTCGCTCAGTCGTGTCCAACTCTTTGTGACCCCATGAACCACAGCATGCCAGGCCTCCCTGTCCATCACCAACTCCCTGCTGCTGCTGCTGCTGCTAAGTCACTTCAGTCGTGTCCGACTCTGTGCGACCCCACAGACGGCAACCCACCAGGCTCCCCTGTCCCTGGGATTCTCCAGGCAAGAACACTGGAGTGGGTTGCCATTTCCTTCTCCAATGCATGAAAGTGAAAAGTGAAAGGGAAGTTGCTCAGTCATATCCGACTCTTAGCGACCCCATGGACTGCAGCCTATGAGGCTCCTCCGCCCATGGGATTTTCCAGGCAAGAATACTGGAGTGGCGTGCCATTGCCTTCTCTGATCACCAACTCCCAGAGTTTACCAAAACCCATGTCCATCGAGTTGGTGATGCCATCCAACCATCTCATCCTCTGTTGTCCCCTTCTCCTCCCGCCTTCAATCTTTCCCAGCATCAGGGTCTTTTCAAATGAGTCAGTTCTTCATGTCAGGTGGCCAAAGTATTGGAGTTTCAGCATCTACATCAGTCATTCCAATGAACACTCAGGATTGATCTCCTTTAGGATGGACTGGTTGGGTCTCCTTGCAGTCCAAGGGACTCTCAAGAGTCTTCTCCAACACCATGGTTCAAAAGCATCAATCCTTCAGTGCTTAGCTTTCTTTATAGTCCAACTCTCACATCCATACACAGCTACTGGAAAAACCATAGCCTTGATGAGATGGACCTTTGTTGACAAAGTAATGTCTCTGCTTTTCAATATGCTATCTAGGTTAGTCATAACTTTCCTTCCAAGGAGTAAGCGTCTTTTAATTTCATGGCTGCAAGCACCATCTGCAGTGATTTTGGAGCCCCAAAAAATAAGGTCAGCCACTGTTTCCACTGTTTCCCCATATATTTGCCATGAAGTGATGGGACTGGATGCCATGATCTTAGTTTTCTGAATGTTGAGCTTTAAGCCAACTTTTTCACTCTCCTCTTTCATCTTCATCAAGAGGCTCTTTAGTTTTCACTTTCTGCCATAAGGGTGGTGTCATCTGCATATCTGAAGTTACTGATAATCCTCTCAGCAATCTTTACTCCAGCTTGTGCTTCTTCCAGCCCAGCGTTTTTCACGATGTACTTTGCATATAAGTTAAATCAGTAGGGTGACAATATACAGCCTTTTCCTATTTGGAACCAGTCTGTTGTTCCATGTCCAGTTCTGTTGCTTCCTGACTTGCATACAGGTTTCTCAAGAGGCAGGTCAGGTGGTTTTGTATTCCCATCTCTTGAAGAATTTTCCACAGTTTATTGTGATCCACACAGTCAAAGGCTTTGGCATAGTCAAAGTAGAAATTGATGTTTTTCTGGAACTTTCTTGCTTTTTCAATGATCCAGCGGATGTTGGCAATTTGATCTCTGGTTCCTCTGCCTTTTCTAAAACCAACTTGAACATCAGGAGTTCAGATTCATGTATTGCTGAAGCCTGGCTTGGAGAATTTTGAGCATTACTTTACTAGCATGTGAGATGAGTGCAATTGTGTGGTAGTTTGAGCATTCTTTGGCATTGCCTTTCTTTGGGATTGGAATAAAAACTGACCTTTTCCAGTCCTGTGGCCACTGCTGAGTTTTCCAAATTTGCTGGCATATTGAGTGTAGCACTTTCACAGCGTCATCTTTTAGGATTTGAAATAGCTCAACTGGAATTCCATCACCTCCACTAGCTTTGTTCTTAGTGATGCTTCCTAAGACCCACTTGACTTCACATTCCAGGATGTCTGGCTCTAGGTCAGTGATCACACCATCATGATTATCTGGGTTCTGAAGATCTTTTTTGTACAGTTCCTCTATGTATTCTTGCCACCTCTTCTTAATACCTTCTGTTTCTGTTAGGTGCATACCATTTCTGTCCTTTATTGAGCCCATCTTTGCATGAAATATTCCCTTGGTATCTCTAATTTTCTTGAAGAGATCTCTAGTCTTTCCCATTCTGTTGTTTTCCTCTATCTCTTTGCTTTGATCGCTGAGGAAGGCTTTCTTATCTCTCCTTGCTATTCTATATTGTCATACCTAATATTTATTAAAGACCTTCCTCAATGTAGATTACTTTATAAAGTAACTGTTACTATCTTTGTGAGTGGAGTGGATCAGAATCTTACACCCAAAGGTGATCCGTAGCCATTCAGGAACACCCTCAACTCGAAGTTTGAAAAACAGATTAACTTGTGGGTCTGTGTTTTATTCTTTCAGTCAATCCACCAATCCTGTGGTCCCTCTGTACTTAAAGCACCACAAGGAATCTCTACCCTCGAGGAGTCTTAATCGAGAGTGGATCATGGTATGTACAAGATTTTAACATTTTCTCCCAGTCCAGCTGTGAAATGGGTAACTAAATTGGCTTGTAGAGACATAAACTTTCCTTCAAGAATATCTTCTATTACAACTGCATGTGAAAGTTTTAACTGCTTTCTTCTTAACTTCCTTTTTTGATGGGATTGTGCTGAGCGCTTGGCTACCACTCAGGAAAGCATTATAATTGTAGGCACTAGCTCAGCCAAAAGGCCATGTTTTTGCTTTAGGGTAAACTTGTTAAAATCGGGAACTCTGCCAAGGTCATCCATCTACGAACATTGTGAAAGCATCTTACGGTTGTTCATCTAGCTACGGTCTAATTAATTTTCAAATGGACAAAGTAGCTTCTTGGGCCACGTAACAAGCATTTTCATTCATTTAAGCCAAGCTGGATTTGGCTCGGAGCAGGGTCACGAGAAATTCTAATAGCTTCTTCTTTTCTTTGTGTGTCCTCAGGAGAGCTCGCGTTGATGTCAACAAAGCAAGATTTGTGCTCTGGGCAATTGGGAGAGAATCAGTTTCCAGCCAGTGAGTTCTCTGACTCCCAGAGAAGGAAAAGGTCTGGAATTGAGCATATGGGAAGGCTCTGTAGGCCTTTTTACTTTATTGGATTTAGCTACGCTCACATAATGAAATTGTTGGGATTGTTTAAACCTTCTGCAGGGACTTCTGTTAACAGAGAAGAAACTTGTACTAAAGCCATAAGAAGATTGTATTATAGATATAATGGAATCTTTTTTATCTTTCGCCTGGTTTTCTGTGCAGGGACTGACTTTTTTTTTCTGGGAACCAAGCCAGAGGTCTATTTAATTTCTTAAAATTTCCCATGGTCACTAATACTGCCCTCCCCATGCATTTTCATAAATTAATAAATAAAGACATAGGCATTTAAAGGTTGAGAATCCTTGTGGTTAGCTTCTAAATCATGTTTGCAAGCTTTATTTTTTAAAGATGGTTATTTTGCACAGTAAACATGATAACACCTATGGAAAGCAGGCTCTACTGTCTTCAGGAAAATGTTTCACTGACATGATGTAAATTTCCGGAAAAAACAGAATTTGTTTGTCTTGAGACCACATCTGTGATTGAATAAGGTTTGAATAAAAAAGCAAGTTTGCTTCTATCAGGTGAATTCTCAGGAACAATTCAAGAGATATTATTCTTTTATTGCATTTAGGATTTGGGGGTGATAGTGGTATTTTCCATTTTGAAGTTGATGTCTTATTTTATTTATTTTTAGATTTTTTTTTAGGAGTTTTATGTTTTTTGTTTTGCCTGTGTAGAGACAAAATTTCTTTGTGTGTGTGTGTGAGAGAGAGAGAGAGGACCCAGGTTGTAGGCAGCTTCTCATACAAGACCACCATGATCATTTTGACTATTAATAGCATACGACTTTGAATACCTTATGTGCCAGAAAATTACTGGCATGGAAAACTCTCTGCCCCTGGCATCTATTTAACAAGTGTCCCCATGTTGCTTACTTGGCCAATGGTGGCCAAACCAGGGCTTTGAAAATCCCATCTTAGTATTAATAGAACCATTGTCCATCAGAGGCTGTCTTAGACTTTCCTTTCTTGTGCAACGTAACTTCCTCTCCTTTCTAGCACCCTTGAATCCCTGCTAAAATGAAAGTGACAGCCTGTAAGTTCCCTTTCAAGTTTATGAATAAATACTCTTTGTGAATTTTGTCTCAGACTTAGTTTTGTCTTTGACAAATGTATCCCCAACTTAGAACAATACCTTGCTCATAGAAAAATCAAATATTTACTCATTCAACAAATATCTGCTCCTTACCATGTGCCAGGCAGTATTCCCAGCATTGATATGTAAGGTACATAATTTGTCTCCTGTCCAGTTTATTAAAGGTTAATCTAAGAATTCCATGGGTAATAATGGATAATAATAATAATTTCTAATAATAATGATAATTTTTCACTAACAGTGCTTACTGAGCTATAAACCTACTTTTTATAGTTCAGAGAGACATGGTGCCTCTTTTCTATGTGTAATTGAAGCTAAATTGTTCAACAGAACATCATGAACTACTTGTGACAGAGAAATAGTTATTGTTGTTATTGCTCTCACATTACCTTAGTATCTGATTAGAGAGGCATTACATTTTCAAAGAAGAGAGTAAATTAGTTAACACTTCTGCAGAAGATTTTTCTCTGGCTGGTAAAATGCACTCTTTTTTTTTAAGTTGTCGAACTATAAAATAATTGTATAGTGATACATGTTGACAGTATGCCTCTTTCACCCACATTTTATATCTGTTTTCAAGATTAAATGAAAAAAGATATTCTTGAAAAGCTAGTGAAAACAATGGAAAGCAAGACTTTATGCCAAATATAAACATATTTCTGTTTAGCAGATAGCAGAGGTATAGAAAACATTCTCATTTCTCTTCTCACATAGCAGAATGTTCTATGCTTACTGTATTAGTTAACAAATTCACGTCTGTTTATTTTGTTTGCGATCCCACTTCATCCATAAATTACGGCGTCGCACAACAATAACACCAGAAGGACAATATCACCATTGTTTGCTTCCACAATCATCTCAGCCCACAAAATTCTGTTCCACTGTCAAGCCATTGTTTTCCTCTTTTCAGAGTCTCTTTCCTAATATCATTCAAATTATTTAGACAGTCAGCAATGTTTTTGCTATCAGTGCAGACTTCCAGAGAGCTGGAGCCCCAGTGTGATGACCAAATAACCCTTGACTGTTTATCTTTGCACAGTCATTCTTTTCTGAGGCCCAGGAGGGGTGAGTTGCCCTGTGTGCTGTGCAGGGGCGGGGCGCCGCCCCTGCTGAAGCTGGTGCGTTCCATTGGACAATGTGGCCTTTTCTGCTCGACTCTCACTGGGCATGTACAGTGAGATGTGGGTGCGGCTGACCATCCATTGCAACAATTCCCAAGCTTCCAGAGTAAGGCATTTTCAAATAAAAAGATGTGTATATTGTAATTACTAATTCTCTTTACCCTCTTTTCTGTGAAAGGACTACAGAAACTTGACTTTTAAAAATTAGCGTGTGAAAAGTCATTCTCTCTCTCTCTCTTCCCCTGCCCCCAGATCCCCTCTTCTCTTGCTTTGAACTACATTCTTGTATTCACTCTGCAACTTTTTATTGTGAGCCTTGTGGTGTGTTGTTGAAAATACAGCCGAGGATGGTTTTATTCTTATTGAACTGAGGGCCCTAATGAGAGATGCAGATGCTATGCTGTTTCTAGTGGGGTTTTAATTTTGTTTGTTTGCTTGTTTTTAAGAATACCTTCTGCACATATATCTGTAATATATATTCTCTCATTAAAAAAAGTACAAATGGTGACTTACTACGTACGTACCTTTGTTTTATTCCTGTCACATTATGTAGAAGACTTTTTTTTTTTTTACTGTACAACATTTTTTTGCCTTTCCAAATAGCTCCCTAATCTTACTTTGTGGCATCACCTCTTTCTCCTTTTGCACACGTGGGAATGCAAATGAAGTCCTTTGTCTTCCATGGTAGCCAAGGGTGAGGTATGCAACCTAAGCTCGCTCTCCCTTTTTAAAGTGAATCTCAACCAGAGTGACTAAAGGATTAAATCATGTGAAGGCCACTGCCAGCACCCAGAGAGGATGATGGAGTGATACCTGAGGTGCTGAGTGGTCTGCGGTTGCCAGTTCCTCTTCTGCTCTCCAGCCTCTGGGCCGTACTGTGGACCAACTCATAATGTTCCAGTTCATTTCGTTTTTGCTCGAGTACTCCAGATTTGATTTCTGCTGCTTGAACCAAAGATGTTTAATCAAAGGCATACAGTCCATCGGCATATACAGATCATCCTTTAATTTCTGAAAGATGTCTATATCCATGTATTACCATTATTTGACAATCCCCTAGTGGACCTTGTTTCTAGTATCCCAACAACAAATGGTCTAGAATATACATCTATACACAATATATGTTCTTGTTTACCTGTGTTTAGACAGATGTGTGAATATACTTTAGAAGGTAAATTTCCATAAATGAAACTGTTGGTTCAAAGGATGTGTACAATTTTAATAGCATGAAACGGTATCTAAGGCCCTTATGTGAGAATAATCGTTCTATTGTAACTACTGACAGAGAACGTAAATAATGGAAAAAATGTAGTTATGCTTTATTTGTAGTAACTCTCTGTGGTTGCTAAGTGAAAAGGTTATTCTTAATGAATATCGAAAAAATTATTCTTGCTGAGTTTATGAAACTTGGAAAATAAATATAAACACAAAAAAAAGCCAGCTGCCAAATCACTTACAGTTTTCTCACTCGTGGTAGAATTACATTTACTCATTGTTTTGTGTGTGCGTGTGTTGTTTTTTTTTTTGCCTGGACTTTAGGGGTGTTTTTAAAGAGAATTGTTACCAACAAGCAATTCCATGATAGCTGGAAATAGGGGCCACTACATATATTTCTTAAATTCCCAATATATGAGATTTTCTACTTAACTTTTTGTTTCTCTGATTTCTAATTTAATTGCTAGTGGTGACAGAACATATTCTGTATAGTTTCAACCCTTTGAAATTTGCTGGGACTTGCCTCAAGGACCGGTACGTGATTGATTGTGGTTACATTTATGTGTATCTTTGAGGAATGTCTTCTCTATTTCAGGGCAGTATTCTTTGTACTCTCTTTAAATTGAGTTTGGTAATTGTGCTCTTCAAACCTTCTACATGCTTACTGATTTTGTTGACTTGATCTGTGAGTAATAGAGAAATATATTAATATGTTAAAATTTCCTACTATGATTATGGGTTTATTTCTTCTTATTCTGTCAGTTTTTGCTTCGTATATTTTGAAGTTCAGTTGTTAGATATGTAAAGAAAGCAAAAATATTCCCCTACCCTTCTAGATTCTTTTAGCTGATATAATAATCAAGCTTATATGTTATTGTTCAGTTGCTCAGTCATGTCCGACTCACTGTGACCCCCATGGCCTACAGCACACCAGGCTTCTTTGTCCTTCATTATCTCCTGGAGTTTGCAAGTTTATTTAAGATATATTAACAGGAGAAAAAAAAGTTAATATTGTAAGTATAGAGGTCTGATAGGTATAGATCCTAAGACCGAAATAGTCTGTCTGTATTCCTTTTTAGACCACGAATCATATTTATGAGGATTTGTGAAGACGAAGGGGTTTCAGTTGGCATAGCAAAATAATGAAGGAACAACTTCAGCTTATACACTTTCTTGGTTTTGTATTCTCCATCTCAGCAGGAGAATGAGGATGCCCTCCATGCTCCTAGCATAGGGACAGTACTTCCCCGTGAAAGCTGGATTTCTTGCTTTCAGGGGAACAAAGGAGGGTCAGGGGGTTCTTCTTGTACTAACTGTTTCTTAAGTAAATTTAATTCAAAGTAATCAGTATGCAACCTTTGTATATTTTGAGGCAACTTTCCCTGAGCCCCATCAGTTGCGGAGATTTAAAATGTTTATATTTTCCCAGTCAGTTAAATATTTATGATTTAAATTGTCCCTCTTCAACTCTAGTAGTGTTTTTGACTTAAAATTTATTTTATGTTACTTCACAACTTTCTTGCTTTTAGTTTGTATGGCCTAACATTTTCTTTCCCTTAAAATCCTTTGCTTTCAACCCTTTTTATTTATACCTTGTAAACAGCTTGGATTTAGTGGGGTTTTTTTTTTTCATCCAGTTGAGTGGTCTTTGTCATTTAAATGGAGCATTTAGTACATATATATTTAATATAATTGTTGATATATTGCAGACTGTTTTCTATAATTTTGTTCACCCTGTTCTTTCTTCTTTTCCGTTTATTTTTTGGTGTTATATTAGATGAATTAAACTAAAGAGTTCTTAAATGTCTCTTATTTTTCTCCAGGAGTTAGAGTTTTACTCATATTCTTTGGCTTACCAAAGTCAAATACTACTATTTTTAAACCTCTTAATGGATATTCTGAGGACTTTAATGTTAACCACTTTGCTGTTATTTACCCTCTGTTGACTAATATGACATCATGCACTTAAATTTTATATACTGCAAAAGCAAATGAAACATGAGTGTTATTGTTTTGTAACTTTAATATCCATTTTGACATATCCACGTATTTACTGTTTTTGTTGCTTTTTACTCTTTTCTGCATCTTGTTGTTTCATCTGGGATGATCTTTCTTCTACTTAAAGAACCCTCTTTAATATATTATTTAGTCATTGGGAATTAAGTTTTTTTAATTTGCCAGTTTGACAGGTGATAGTGGTATTATACTGTTTTAATTTGCATATGTTTTATATATTTATTACCTTTTTCTTTTCTTAGGTACTTAATTTCTTAAAAGGTTAAGTGCATTTTTCCCTACTCTGAGATGAGTAGAGCCTACATTATTTACATAACTGACATTAAAATATGAGGTATGCTTTTGGTAACTTATCTGCTTCTTGTTCACATACAAAGAAACAAACTCATCTAAGTGCTGCCTATGGATAATAATTGAGAGTCCCTTGGACTGCAAGGAGATCCAACCAGTCCATTTTGAAGGAGATCAGCCCTGGGATTTCTTTGGAAGGAATGATGCTAAAGCTGAAACTCCAGTACTTTGGCCACCTCATGTGAAGAGTTGACTCACTGGGAAAGACTCTGGTGCTGTGAGGGATTGAGGGCAGGAGGAGAAGGGGACGACAGAGGATGAGATGGCTGGATGGCATCACTGACTCGATGGATGTGAGTCTGAGTGAACTCCAGGAGTTGGTGATGGACAGGGAGGCCTGTTGTGCTGCGATTCATGGGGTCACAAAGAGTCAGACACGACTGAGCAACTGAACTGAACTGAACTGATGGATAATAAATTAGCTCTTTATATGAACAAGCACATTATTAATACTACTAATTATTCTTGCTAGTCACTCTGATCTGGAGTGAACCTGGACTCCACTGGACCTGGACCAACTCCTGGACCAACATCTTTTCCTCAACTGTATTGACACTTGGGGCATTTCTCTCTCTTCCTAGCAATGTTTCCTAAGAGGAGCTTTCTTTTGAGGTAACTTTGAAGGGTTGAGATAATCCCAGGTAAGTAAAAACTCCTGGGATTCTCATTCAACTAGATATTTTATTTTGAGCACTTAGATCAAAAGTTGTGTTCATTCCCTTATCCCTTCTGCCTTCATTTAAGTTATCTATTTTTGGGTAACCGAGCAACCCAGAACTTAGTGGCTTAAAACAATCATGATTAATTATCTTTTGCAGTATTTGCATCAGGAATTCCGGTAGAGCTCGTCTGAGCAGTTCTTCTGTCCATATGGGGTGGGCTGGGCCAAAAGGTACAGAAGATATCACTGCCTTGTCTGGCTTTGCCTCTCTGTGTTTCCCCATGTGTCCCTTCTCTCTCCATGTGGTGTCTCGTCGTTTAGTATTCTGGCCTAAGCATCTTTAGAGCTTGGCATCTGGCTCCCTACATTGAAAGTGGAGGCTCTTAAAGGTTTCTTGAAGACCTTGAACAAAGCTGGTCAAGTGTCACTTCCACTATATTCCACGGGTCAAAGTAGATCACAGGGCAGGTGCCGATTCAGGGAAGGGGAGATAGAATCCACCTCTTGATGGTTGGAGTGATGTGCCTGTAAGTGGGGAGAAGGGATTGATGGAAGCCATCTTTGGATACTATTCACCAGTCTCCCTTGGCAAGTATTTCATATTTCTTTTCTAAAGACCAGAACACATTGCTTCTTTCAAACTTGTATTTATTTTAAAGCATAAATTAGAACATGAGTCGCGCATATGCTTACCCACTTGGTCCTTTCCTTATGGACTAAAGATAGAACAGACTTGTTCTAAACAGGCTGCAGTTAATGCAAAGTATGTAGGCCACCCCTATAGAAGCTTGGCTTTGTAATCAAGAATTCATGTAATGTTTTAGTTTTTCATTTGCTTCAGCCCTCCTGGTATTAGCCAATAAAAGAATTATAGTTTTAATAACTAGTTGACACAGCTGATTTTATCGATTTTAATAAATAATCAAACATGCCTAAAAGCGAAAACATCAAACAAATGATTTAAATCCCTAAAACCTTGCCTGTGCTAATCATGAAACGTGGTTAAATGACTCAGATAAAAACAGATTAGTGTCATTAGGCAAAAAGAAGAACACGTACCAATTACAGAATATAAGCCTTATCAGTTTGCTTAATAAAAACCTGAAATGCGAAATGAGAAGCTGTGTGCTTCTACACATTTGTGGAATGCTCCTGCCTTTTGTTTTCAGTAGTCACTAGGAAACCAATAACCACAGCGAAAAGGAGAGCAAGAGAAGTGCTTGCCCTTCTTTAGCTGCATTTTGTCCTTTGTTATCCTTACGAGCTGTGTGACGTTTGACAGAGATGGAAATTGAGACAGAAATCAAGTAGGTAGTCCCAGGACCCACAGCTACCTAGAGATGAACGTGGGATTCAAGCCCAGGGCTCAGCGCTTAACAGAATCCATATGAGTTCCTGCTCCCAAGCTGACTCTCAGTCAGAATAAAATCATGCTTTACCATGAGAAATGCCACTTGGGCTTAGCCCTGGACCCATCCTGTTCTGCTGATGTTCTAATGATAGCACCAAGGAGAGGATGGATGCTACTGTCTCACTGATCTTGTTTTCATGTCTTATGGTTTCTGTTAAACCTCCCCAACTTTTAATAACCTATTTGTAATTTCATCACATATAATCTCTCAGGAATAGTTGGTTCCTAAGAAGTGTATATACAGAGCACTCATTTTTACACTTTGGTGTGTTACTCAGAGGTTCTTAACCTTTTTTGTATTTCAGATCCCTTGGCAGTATGATGAGGACACCTCACATTAATGTTTCTAATTGCAATACAAAGGAAACCAGTTCTACTGAAATAGAGTTTCACTCAGTACCCTGACTTGATTTAGCTCAAGCAAAAAAAAAAAAAAAAAACATGTCAAGAATGGGGGAGAATTTATTGGCTTCAAGAACTAGATCAGAGGCTAGTAAACTATGACCCATAGGCCAAATCTGGCTCATTACCTGTTTTTCTAAAGTTTGTTGAAAGACCATTATTTTCATTTATGTACAGCTGCTTTCTAAGATTTAAAATAGTAAAAATAAAACCAACAAGTGTCTCATTCTCTTACGGGAAAAGCAATCCACTTTTCCTTTGGTCTCCCTACAAACTCCATTCTAGATCTCCTTTGAATACCTAAGCGTTTGGCCAAAAGTTTTAAAAGTACCTGTAGTTAAGAGTCTGACCAATGGAATTCTTAAATTTAGGGCTTTTCTTCTCCCCAGTCCAATGTATTTGTAGGCAGAATTTTTATTCTTTATTTTTCTGTTTGTCATTCATAATGTACATAATTTGTCTGTTATCTTAATAAAAGCCTGTGTTGGTCCCTGTCTGCTTTCATTTACTCCAAAATTCAAGGGAGGGAAAAGATCTCAGAGTTGTATGCAAGACTGAAAGAACATAGACTTATTTATTAATTTTTTTTATGATAGGAATGAAGTCAATTGGTTGAGAAGTGTCTGAAAAGAAAGCTGTGGGTATTTCAGTTCCATTTCTCTAATAGCAAAGAAAACAGAGACTGGGAAAATCTGATAATGCCCATTTCAACATGACCTGGGAGGGAATCCAAGAAAGCAAGCTATAGAACAGATAAATCACTTACTATTATGAAGCGTGGAAAGCACAGTGATCTCAGAGCTAGACAAGGAAATAATCACTATTCATACTGTGTTTTTAAACACAGCTATCGAAGAGAGGCCTGTGGAAACTTATTCTGAAAGAAGTAGATGAAATTAATTCCCGCAGGTGATTGCATCCTGGCAACCATAAATGGCAGTGCTCTGGGTTAAAAGGCAGTGTGACCTTTGACCTAGAAGAGACAAGGATCATTGTGGGAACTGTCTCCACCCCTTTGTCTTAGATTCCTCCCAGACTGAGCAAACAGGGCTGGCTAGTTCCACCCCAAGATGCAGGGCTGGAGTAGAGAGATTGAACGCTGAAATCCTGAAGTCGGACTTGTTTTCTAGAGGCGGTATCTGTGGGCCACTGCGGATGCTGACACCTCCTCTGCCTACTGTGGTGAGTAGAATAGTAGCTCTAGAGCAACCAGGTCCACATCCCTGGAACCCGTGGAGCGGATACCTGACATGGCTAAAGGACCTTTGCAATGTGATGAGCTTAGGAACCTTGAGATGGTATCCTGGATTGTCCAGATGGGTCCACTGTAGTTACTGGGGTCATTATAAGTGAAAGAGGCAGTAGAGATGAGAAGATTCTACACCACTGACTTTGAAAATGGGGGAAGGGATGGCGAGTTAGGGACGACAGGCAGCCTCTAGAAGCTGGAAAAAGCAAGGAAACATTCTCCCCTAGCATCTCCAGGAGGAACACAACCCTGCTAACCCATTTTATTTTAAAAAATATTTATGTATCTATTTATTTGGCCACATTAGGTCCCAGCTGCGGCATATATAATCTTTCGTTGCAGCCTACAGGCTTTTCATGGCATGTGGGCTGCAGAGCGCACAGGCTCAGTAGTTGTGGCCCATGGGCCCAATTCCCCCACCAGGGATCACGCCTGCATCTCCAGCACTGGAAGGCAGACTCCCAGCCACCAGACCATCGGAGAAACCCTTTATTTTTAAACTTTATCTAGTTAATTTTTTATTTTTGGGCCATGCTTGCAGCATGAGGGATCTTACTTCCTTGACCAGGAATTGAATCTGTGGCCCCAGCATTGGAACGGCAGAGTCTTAACCACTGGATCGTCAGAGAAGTCCCTACTGACCCGTTTTCCATGTCTGACTTCCAGAACCATAAGATAATAAATGTGAGGTTTTTTTTTCTTTTTTTAAGCCACTAAGTTTGTGGTATTTGTTTTAGCAGCAGTTTTGAAAAGAGGTGCAACCTTTCCACTCTACCTACAAGAGGAGCTCACTGTGCCTTGGTCAATCCAGAGAACAGCTATGAGCTCACAGTTTAGAAGGTACAACTTTGAGTTTCATCTAGGGACACGTGAGGTTTTGAATGGCAAGTTTTCTGCTTCTCACTCTTAGTTTTCAATGGGAAGTCATGATTGCTTTGGTTTCATAGAAGTTCTAGCTTTTTACATGGGTGGGTGGGATGGCATAAGAATGCTGGGGACTATTTTACTTTGGAAGAAGCTTTTCATCCAGGCCTAGTAAAGAAGGTAGTACATTAGACAAATTTGTAGGCACTGGAGCAGGACTGTCTGGTTTTGGAACATATTCACTATGACATTTTAAGCCAGTCAGTTAACTTTAGTCTCTTCATTTTTAATGAAAGGATAATAGTCTCTAAATGATTAGTTATTTACGTCAAATACTTGAGCAGTGCCTAGAACATAATATATATGGTGATAATGGTGGTGATGATTGGTTAGATTTTGATTATGGCGCTATTCTTAAGTTTGTGATCATGTAAATTGTTTTTAAATCTGAGTTAATCTCAATGCCCTTTCATCCATAAAGTAGAGATAATAATGGTAACTGTCTCAAGTTTTCTGAGAACTTAGATAATACATATAAAGCATAGGGCACATAGGGCTCATGCAGATGACACCACCGTTATGGCAGAGAGTGAAGAGGAACTCAAAAGCCTCTTGATGAAAGTGAAAGTGGAGAGTGAAAAAGTTGGCTTAAAGCTCAACATTCAGAAAATGAAGATCATGGCATCCGGTCCCGTCACTTCATGGGAAATAGATGGGGAAACAGTGGAAACAGTGTCAGACTTTATTTTTCTGGGCTCCAAAATCACTGCAGATGGTGACTGCAGCCATGAAATTAAAAGATGCTTACTCCTTGGAAGGAAAGTTATGACCAACTTAGATAGCATATTCCAAAGCAGGGACATTACTTTGCCAACAAAGGTTCGTCTAGTCAAGGCTATGGTTTTTCCTTTGGTCATGTATGGATGTGAGAGTTGGGACTGTGAAGAAATCTGAGTGCCGAAGAATTGATGCTTTTGAACTGTGGTGTTGGAGAAGACTCTTGAGAGTCCCTTGGACTGCAAGGAGATCCAACCAGTCCATTCTGAAGGAGATCAGGCCTGGGGTTTCTTTGGAAGGAATGATGCTAAAGCTGAGACTCCAGTCCTTTGGCCACCTCATGCGAAGAGTTGACTCATTGGGAAAGACTCTGATGCTGGGAGGGATTGGGGGCAGGAGGAGAAGGGGATGACAGAGGATGAGATGGCTGGATGGCATCACTGACTCGATGGACATGAGTCCGGGTGAACTCTGGGTGTTGGTGATGGACAGGGAGGCCTGGCGTGCTGTGATTCATGAATCTCAAAGAGTTGGACAAGACTGAGCCACTGATCTGATCTGATCTGAAACTTTAGCCATGTGGCAGTCAACGGGATTCCAGGCAGAGAAGGCCAGGAGTCGATGCGTAAGCCTCCCTAGAATGTAATTCTTCTTCATCTTCTTTGACATGTCCTTTCTTTGCCTTCAGGATAGTTAAGATCTAAAGAACTAAAAAGGCACTATTGCATTCTTCCACAACCAGGCAACCCCAAAACTGGGATCCTCAGCAATGAGTCAGGGGGGTTAGAAGACACTGTATAAACATGGCATATCTTCTGAGAAAGTCAGGTCTACTCAAAGGTAAATAATTTAACATATTTTTCTTTTAAAATAAACATGGATGTATTATGAAGGAGCATGCAAATTTTGCATGAATTTTTAAGAATAGGAGTGGATTATTCAGTCACTTTCTTATTGAAGCTTTAGAAACTCAACTCAAACTAGCTTAAGCAGAAAAGACATTACTGTTACTATATATAGTATAAAGCTTTAGAGGGCTATAGTTCAGGGGTATCCTGACATGATCACCTGGAAATGTTACTTTTACATCTTGCAAGTCTGTTTTCCTCTGTGTTGGCTTTAGTTGCAAGAAGGGCATCTCTACTCTGATGGCAATGATATGGGCTTTGCTCCAGGCTTATGATCCATGGTGGGGGGGGTTTAGTTGCTCAGTTATGGACTGTAGCCTTTCAGGCTTCTCTGTCCATGGGATTTCCCAGGCAAAAGGATCAGAGTGAGTAGCCATTTCTTCTCCAGGGGATCTTCCCCACCCAGGGATCAAACCCAGGTCTTCTGCATTGCAGGTGGATTCTTCACCAACTGATCTGCCAGGGAAGCCCTCTTACGACCCATGCTGCTGCTACTGCTAAGTCACTTCAGCCGTGTCCGACTCTGTGCGACCCCATAGACGGCAGCCCACCAGGCTCCCCAATCCCTGGGATTCTCCAGGCAAGAACACTGGAGTGGGTTGCCATTTCCTTCTCCAATGCATGAAAGTGAAAAGTGAAAGTGAAGTCACTGAGTCGGGTCTGACTCTTCACGACCCCATGGACTGCAGCCTACCAGGCTCCTCCATCCATGGGATTTTCCAGGCAAGAGTACTGGAGTGGGGTGCCGTTGCCTTCTCCGCTTACGACCCATAGCATCTCCTATTTCCAAAGGGGAGCAGGGGCTTCCCACTATTAGGGCCTTGTGTGGGTCTGGCACCCAGGATATTACCTACAGGACAGAGGGAATCTATTTAGGCTACAGTAAGCTGCTTTCCTGTAGTGTTAGAGTATCTTCTTCCTCAAAATATAGAGGTATCTAAAAGGAAGATAAAACACATCCTCATCTGCAGGCAAAGTCAGCCTTTGTCCACCATGAGGAAACTCTGGAGAAACTGCTTATACCTGAGGACCATGCTCCCTCATTCCTCAGGACGTAACATTTATTGTTCTTTGATATAATAGTCTGTAGTCTGGGCAAAACCACAACCTTTCTCTGAGTGCATACCTTCCAGCCAGATCCAGATACATCAGTTCTGTTCTGTGGGGTTGGGATGGGAATGAATACACCCAAGCGGTGTCCACCTGTGACCACCTTCGCCAAAGGTATGGAAAGGTGCCAGTTAGGGTGCCAGTTAGCATGCGTTACACACAGAATCCATCCCGCTGATCTTCCTCTAACACCCAGTGTAACTAATGGCCTGAATCTTCAAGAGTCAACAGTGGAGTGTAAGAAAAAGGCTTTTTCACAGAAGTGTGTGATTCTGTATGAGTTGTCCATCTCTCTGTAACTCTCAAGGACTTGTGGCTTTTGTTAAAGATCCTGAACCCTGTGTCCTAAACGTCATTCCAGCATGACTAAGAATGATGATAGGGTTTCTAAATTTCTCTCTTAAGTTGATTATATGAACTTGGATTACCAAATCTAAATAATCTAAGGTAAAAAGAGCAAACCAAGATGTAAAATGATCTTGGGATTTTGCCAAACATTTCCCCCAGTGTTTAGGAGACTGCTAATTCCAGAAATGCTCTGTGTAAGATGTACTGAATGATCAAGAAGTGTCTCTCTGGGGAGTTTTTGTTCCCTGTGAGCACCCTGGGTGAAAGAGTACAACTTGAATGTTTCCCAGGAAGTGATCTAAGGAATAGAAATCAATTATCCAAATGCTCTGTACTTGCACAGGTCTGCTTCTACTAACTTCACTGCCCTAGTCTGATGTTTTCATGCCCCACAAATGCCTATGTTTAAACCTAACTCTCCGGATGGTGGTATGAGAGGCAGGGCCTTTGGGAAGTGTTTGGATCATAAGGGTAGAACCCTCGTGAGTGGAATTGGTGCCCTTACGAAAGAGACCTCAGAGAGCACCCTTGCCCCTTCCATCATTTGATGACACCACTAGAAGGATGTCTGTGAACCAGTAAGAGGGTTTTCATCAGTCACTGAATCTTCTAGCACCTTGATTTTGGATTCTACAACCTCCAGGACTGGCAAATAAATTTCAGCTGCTTATAAGCTGCCCAGTCTATGATATTTCTGTTGTAGCAGCCCACATGGACTAAGACACCTGCCCGCCAGTCTGGAGATTGTGGCACCTGTGGGGATGGCAGGTGAGTCACCAGTCAGGCCTAGCTACAGACCAGCTTGACCGGGAGGTGGTTTTATCTTAGATGTCCCCTCCCCACTGCAGAGAGGGACCCAGATCTTCCAGTACTTTCATCTGTGCATTTCTTTATTCCATCTAAGCATCTGACTGAGCCGGCTTGGGTCCTGCGCCTTCCTGTTAGCTGATGGGAGTAATTACAATCACCAGAGAGCAGCGTTTTCTGCTGATGGAACCCCTTCTGCAGTTCATGAGGCATGAGGCACAAAGTAAGCTCTTGACAGACATCATTTCATAACACCTCCCCAGCAACTATATGAACTTGCATTGTTGTATAAACACCTAAGTTGTTTACCCATGAAGGGATTTAGAACACTTATGCAAATTTCTGAGCTCCAAAGAGCCAGAACCAAGTTACCAACGAGTTGGTAATGTTGCCTGCAGTGTTCTACCCTCTGAGGTGTAACAGTTGTATTTCAGCATGGGCATTCTGATGTCTTAGCTTCAAGGAAGGAGCTAAAAGTGGAACTTTTGTTTTTCGTGGGAAATGACTATAGAGAGCTTTCTCTTCACCACATCATCGGTTCATGGAAAGAATTTCTTATAATTATGTGGTGTGTATGTGGTGTGTGTGTATGTGTTTGGGGAGAGAGTGGAAAGGAAAGGAAGGATATGAGGGATCTTATTCAGTAAGGGGCAGCATAAAGCACATCTCCTGCTTTTACAGTTAGTATAATGAGTTTTTGTTTTCAATTAAGAATGTGCATTTTTTTGGTATTAGATATTCATTTATTTCTGCTAAATATGTTTACTTTTCAAGAAATAAGCTAGTATATGGTCTGTCTTTTAGCCTTGTGAACTCTTTGGTCTTTTTGTAATTATTTACCTCAGTTTTTTCTTTCAGTTTTATTGAGTACAATTGACATACTGAACTGTATTAAGTCTAAGGTGTACAGTATAAAGATTTGACTTACATCATGGATCGACTCAATCAGCTTAGTGAACACCATCATCTCATACAGGCACAAAGTAGAAGAAGTGGAAAAAGCATTTTGTAGTGAAAAAAACAAAATGTAAGATTTACTCTTAATTTTCATGTGTAAAATATAGAAATGTTCATTATATTTATCATGTTGTACATCACATCACTATTACTTATTGGTCTTAAGACTGGATCATCTATACTTTTTGACCGCCTTCATTCTATTCTTCCCTCATGCAACCCCCACCTCTGATAACCACATATCTGATTTCTTTTTCTATGAGTTTGTTTTTTGAGGTATAATTGATTTACAATACTGTGTTAATTGCTGTTTCACAACATGGTGACTTGGAATTTCTACACACTTCAAAACAATCCCCATGATAAATCCAGTTGTGATATGCCACCATAAAAAATATTATGTAGTTATTGACCATCGTCCCTACACTGTGCATTTCATACCATGAGTAATTTATTTTGCAGTTGGAGGTTTGTATCTCTTGGTCTCCTTCACCTATTTCTTCCTTCCTTTCTCTCTCTTTCCCTCTGGCACACACCTGTTCATTCTATGTATCTATAACTATGTTTCTGTCTTGTTATGTGTATTCATTTCTTTTGTTTTTTAGATTCCACATATAACTGAAATTATAACTGAAATCATACAGTATTTTTCTTCCTATGTCTGACTTAGTTCACTTAGCATAGTACCCTCCAGGTGCATCCATGTTTTTGCAAATGGCAAGATTTCTTTTAGCCTATGGTTGAGTAATAGTCCAGTATACATATATATGTGTATATATATGTGTGTGTATACATGTGTACTTACATATATGTATACACATATATATGGGGCTTCCCCAGTGGCTCAGAGATAAATCCGCCTGCAGTGCAGGAGCCACAGGAGACACAGGTTCAATTCCTTGGGAAGATCCCTTGGAGGGGGGCATGGCAATCCACTCCAGTATTCTTGCCTGGAGGATCCCATGGCCAGGGGAGCCTTGTGGGCTACAGTCCATAGGATCCACTGGGTTGCAAAGAGTCGGACATGACTGAAGCAGCTTTACATGCACACACACATACACACACACACACACACAGAGGCTTCCCTGGTGTCTTAAGACTGTAAAGAATCTGCCTGCAATGCAGGAGACTGGGGTTCATCTCTAGGTTGGGAAGATCCCCTGGAGAAGGGAATGGCTACCCACTCCAGTATTCTTTCCTGGAGAATTCCATGGACAGAGGAGCCTGGTGGGCTACAGTCTATGGGGTCAAAGACAGTTGGACATAACTGAGTGACTAACACTTTCACTTTCATAGATGTACATATATATAATGTAGATACCATACATCTTTTTTATCCATTCATCTTTTGAGGGCACTTGGGTTGTTTCCATATCTTGGCTATTGTAAGGGCTGCTGCAATGAAAGAGAGGCATGTTTATCTTTTCAAATTAGTGTTTTTGTTTTCTTCAGATAAATAACAAGGAGTGGAATTGCTGGATCTTATGGTAGTTCTATTTTCAGTCTTTTAAGGAATTTCCATACTTTTTAAAAACATGGTGACTGCACCAATTTATATCCCCACCAACTATGCACAGGGGTATCCTTTCCTCCGTAGCAACATTGGTTATTTGTTGTCTTTTTGGTAATAGCCATTCTGCAGGTATGAGGTGGTGTCTCATTGTGGGTTTGCTTTATACCTCCTTGATGAGTCGTGGTGCTGAGCATCTTTTCATGTGCCTGTTGGCCATCTGTATTTTTCCAAAATATCTATTCAGATCCACTGCCTGGGTTTTTTTGTTTTTTTGTTTTTTTGATGTTGAATTGTGTGAATTCTTTGAATATTTTTATTTTAACCCCTTATCTGATATATAATTTGCAAATATCTCCTCCCATTCAGTAGGTAACCTTTTTGCCTATCTTACATTTAAAAATTTTAGTCTGTGAAAATGATAAAATTTATCCACTTATAAAATAAAACATCTTTGGCAAAATACTAAACAAGCTTTAAGAAAAACATAGCTTATTTAAGTAATGCAAATGAATGTACACTATACCTGGTTACATTTTCTTTACTCTTCAAACCTCCCTGGTTGATTTTTTGTAATTAATTGTCAGTAGAGGGACTTCAGTGGCAGTCCAGTGGTGAAGGCTCTGTACTCCCATTGCAGGGGTCCTGGCTTTGATCCCTGGTTGGGGAACTAAGATCCCACATGCTGTGTGGCACAACCAAAAAAAAAAAAAAATTGTCATTAAAGATCCAAGTTACTTTTGGTGCAATGCCTCAAAGATTGTCTAAGATTGTGGTGATATTAAGAGGAAAAAAAAAGCACTATTGTATATTTTATTATTTTGGAATTGTTTTTAAGCCATTGGAATAATTGGCCTGTAGCCTGCTTCAATTAATAAGGTTTTTTTTTTAATGTATTTCTACAAAGCTGTGTTTTGGAATGAAAATTCTTGACTTAAAAAACTTGCTTGTAGCTGAGGCTTATTGCTATGCGTGGGTAAAGCCTGGGAGCCATTTCTTTTTTAATAATTATTTTCAAAGAAACCTGTGAAATCTTCATCAACAGTTTTAAAGAAGAAGTCTCTATCAAGGAGAAGAAAGACTTTGAGATCTAAACCTGTTTAGCCATCATGGTAGGTGGCAGAGTCTCATATCACCTGCTGAGAAGTAGTGCTTGCTGGAAGGCAACATATTAACAAGAAGAGCCTTTTGTCTTTGCCAACCTTAAAGATTTTGTTCCTCCAATCATCTGTTGTCCTTGAGTTGAGGCTGGAATATACAAAAGTTTCTGCAAAACTGGTTCTCTACAGAAACTCAGAGGACTCAAATGACACCATGATGTCCTCCACTGGCCCCCAAGTATATATCATTTGATTTTGTTAAGGAATTGTATTGTGACACCCAATTTAGAAGAGAGTGAGACGACTGGTTTATTTCTAAGTCTTTTTTTTTTTGCCTCCGGTTCTTTTGGCCTTTCAGTTGGGAACATTTATGAGGCTAATTTCATTTCTTACTACAAAATCTATGTAGTACTCTGGCTTGCATCATAAATTCCAAAGGCAATTCTAATTGACCAGATGAAGTAAGGACCCTTTGGATGTGAGCATCTCACCATTTCATTTCATCTTCCCAGGGTGTTTCTCAAGAATATCATAAAAGAATTCATAGATGCTGATTGATCTGGTGTACAACTAAAAGGCTTGTAAGACGATTAAAGTTCAATTTGGTTTAACGTTCTCATCTTGAAACATAATGGTAGCTACCATCAGTTTCAAATGGCTTTTATTTATTTATTTTTTATTCTGGAGATGGAGGAAAGATTGCATGCATACATATCTTGTGAAGAAAAAACTGGGTTGATATCTTCCCATGACTGCCTTCCCATGACTGATTAAGAAAATGGGTGGAGAAATTGAATCCTAACCCTTCTTAAATTCCACTAGACTCTGAAACATCTTATGAGACATCAGAATTACAAAACTCAGCTCATTTCATAATCTCTCTTCTGAAACTGGCTCCTTGAACATTATTAATTTCAGTGGAAATGGCCAAGGAATCTCCAATAATCTTGAAGCAGGATCTGTTCCCCATTGCTAGCTGTCACTGTCAGGTCTGTCTCTGTTTCTCTGCTCACACTGAGGCCTCCTCCTAGGACACCCACACTTTTTCCTTGTGGCTCTGTTAGTCTGACCTTCCCAATCAGGCCTGGTTCAAATTCCTTCTTTCTGTCGGCTTCCCGATTACGGTCACCCACACTTGTCTGTCCTTTGTTTCAGATGTGCTTCAGTCACTAAAAATACCAGATCCCATCATTGTATGTCCATCTTGGTTCCTCCACCAGATTTGTAGCTCTTTGACTCAAAAATCCAGGTCCCATACCTCTTTTGTATTCTGACAGTGACTGGCACAGTTTAGAAATGTATTAGGTGCTTAATACTAAACAAGTATCTGATTAATGGAACCAAAGCATGACTTCCTAGCTTTCACTGATATACCATGGTCAAAGCACAATACTTTGCTGTAATTTTTTTAATGATTTATCTTCTTGGTTTTTCAAGGCCACCTCTTCTATTTGCCTTAAATTAAAAACAAGGTGGACATATCCCTTCTGATTAGAATAGAAGCTTGAAAATGATACTAAACCAGCATCCCAAGAATAATGGTAAAATGAGTAGATATTTATCCACAAGTTATCATGTGCCACCAAGTAAAATGTAAAATGGAGAAAATAGGATGTTTGCCCAAAGGCTCAGAGCCAGAAAGCAGTAAAGCCTCAGATGCCAGAGGACCACTCAGTCATTATAGTCTGCTGCCTCCCAGCTGAACTTTATTTCATCCTAATCTCTTGTTCTCCACAAGGTCCCCAAGAGATATATGATGTATGTTAAGAAGACATATGTTTTATTTATGGGCTTCCCAGGTGGCACAGTGGTAGAGAATCCGTTTGCCAATGCAGGAGACACAGAAGATGTGGCTTTGATCCCTGGGTTCGGAAGAGCCCCTGGAGAAGGAAATGGCAACCCCCTTAGTATTCTTGCCTGGAAAGTCCCATGGACAGAGGAGCCTGGTGGGCTACAGCCCACAGGGTTGCAAAGAGTCGGACATGACTGACCACACACACCCACACCCACACCCACACGTACCCACACACACACACAGGCATAGAAAACTATCAGAAAGCTCTTTTATTGACTGGGACTTTGACTCCAAGCTTCAATGTAGAACTTTGCCATTACGCTGGTCCCGGTGGCATGGTGTTTTGTTTTCCAGAGATGAGAGATTAAATCACATCATGTGCTTTGCCGTATGTCATGCAGATCTTGGATGTTAACGTTGATGACAAAGAAAGAAAGGTACAGAGGAAAAGGAGTGAGACAGGCAGTAAATTGGAGAGTATTTGACAATTCAGATTTGCTTAATCAGTGGTGGGAAGAGGTGTGAGAAGGATGGCCTAAAGTTTGCTGTGGTCATGAGCTTGTCCTTCTAGGTGAAAGGGATAAAGACGGGGCTGATAAAGGCCTTGAGCTTCCCACAGAGGACACCGTGCACCAATATCTATACTTAGGTGCAGAGGATGTGTTAGTGTTAAATGAAATCAGCTGAACGTCATGGCGCTTGTGGATTGGGGGAGTGGTAAGGTTTTGGGGCACACTTGCTTCAAAGAATCTGGAGAAACAGGATCTTGGAATAAATACAGAGTTTTATGATAATACTGAGCCTTCTCTCTCTCTTTCTTTTTTTGTATTTAATAAGCTAAAAGCCACCTTGAATCAAATTCTATTCTCAGAAAGAACTTAGCAAACAGGAAACAGAAAGGAGAACAAACTAATATAATGCAAATAACAAACAGTGAAAGTTCAGTTATTCATCAAAGTGAAAAAGGAGGAAATATAATAGTCTTGGAAAATTATTCAATGACACAATGATATGTTCCTTAATTAAATATTTTATTTTGCCAAGGTTCTCTCTTTCATGAAAGGAAATAATGTCTTTGGAAGATGATATTCAGTGCTGCTCTCCAGGCATTGAATAGATTCTTTTTTAACTTCTAAGAATAGGATTTCTGATTTAAGATAGTTGTTAGCTCATTAAATATAAACCAATTTGAAGCACAGCAATTTATTTCTTTTATCCATTTCTTTTTCATTTCTTCTTCCGTTCTGCCACTCTCTCTCTCGTCTGACTTGTCTGGGTTTCTTTTTGCCTGTTTCTTTCCCATCACAATCAAGATTTCCTGGTAGTTTGGTAAATCTGTAAGAAATAGCATAGGGTGTCGCCTTGGAGGCTGCAGGAGCATTGAAAGCGTCAAGTCCCTGGCCACCACAGACAAGTGGTCTAGACTATGGTTTTTTCCTCCCTCCATAACTTCCTGTGGGAGGGAAATCGTTTGCTTTTTAAGGTTGGGTAATAAAACAGGCTTATGGTAGGGTGAGAGACACGGAGAGCCCCAAGTCTCTTTCAAGATTCAAGTTGCTGGTCCTGGAGTCAAGGGAACTGGAGTCTTCCAAGTTCATCACACTGATATTCTGAACTGGTTGGCGCGTCAACGTAGTTGCAGGAAATACACTAATTGGACATCATGGTGGGACTGTGCACACCAGGAACTTTATCCTCTGTCTTTTCTTCTTTTAGCGCAGGGAGTATCGATGAACTCCTTTTAAGGAAGTATCACTGAATGACAGGAGTCATTGATGAATGCAAGTATCACTTTTTAACACTGATTCCTGGAGGCACAGTGCTTAAAATGAGCAAATACGACCAGTTTCCAGACTGCTGGAAAGTTTCTTTGGGCACTTTGGAAACTCTGAATCCATTTTAACAAAGAAGTCTGTGGCCCTGCATTTTACTCTAGCAGGCATGGATTGAGCCGTTGAATTTTTTTCATTTGCCATCATTTTCTCTGAGGTTGAACGTTCATAATGATTTATTTCAGTAGTTAGCTAAAATATTTGTGTCTTATTTAAGCAAACTAATGGAGAGGACAGCATTCAGGACTTTGAAGAATGGAAATGGGACAACTGAGCTTTGGAAAAAAAATGTATCATCAGCCATGTAGAAAGCTAGAATTTGGTATAGACGAATTAATTGTGACTCAATTTTGCTCTAATACCCTTGAGGACATCAGACGTTAATCTCCGCTCTCTCCTTTGGAGAATCTACTGAAAAATTTAAGTGAGCGAGAGGTGGACTAAATTAGAGTTTTCCTGGAAGCCATGACTGAAATTTATCATCACGCTTGGGCTAGGTTATCCCTCAATGTATCAGCCCACTAATTTAGAAGCCTTCCTTCTTTGTCATGAAAATCAATTTAATGTCACTAATAATTGTTTCTTTGTTAAATCAGGGAAGTTGTAAAGATTGTTCGGAGTGTTTGAGGGGCTGGTGGAGAACAACAAATACTGGTTTATTTCAGAATAACACAACCAAGGTGGACCTATACATTCATTAGACCAGATCTATTCTTAGACCCATTCGTCTCCAGATGTTGCCATCTTTGGAGACATACATCATGGGAGTAAGGTGCTTTTATAATGTATTGCTCTAATACATTGTGCGAAGGACAGCACTGATGATAAATTTCTTAAATGATGGTGCTGTCTAAGGCTAATGACTCTCAGAGCAAATGCAAGGTAATGCAGTGATTTCTTTTCAGTCCCCAGCAAAGAATACAGAAGACATCTCAAAATCATTTTCACATAGAGGTAATATTGAAATAGATGATATTTCAAGGCCTTTGCAGCAGACACTTAGGCAATATTAAAGCAAATGTAAATGGCTTTGCATTTTCAGTTAAAACCCAATTAATGCCTTCCCTGATGGGAGTTGTTTTTTTTTAATTAAAATTTTAAAAAAGTGTCCCTCTCCTGAAGTTGTCTCCCCTTGTGGATATGACATGTCTTGTACTTTTTGAATAGGTGGTGTTTACTTTGAGCCAGGGGTGTGTTCCCAAGACTGTTATTCCCATGATTACGGCCAGAGGGAGGGACTAACTGGCAGAATTTGTGGCTGGCAGATTCTTGTTCTGGCCGAAGATATGTGGATGAGTGACAAATTCCTATGTGTGCCACAAAGCTGTGTCACATCCATGCCCAGAAATTGTCTGGTTATTCATTAGTTGAGAAAGGAAAACCCTAAACTTGAGGAGGCAGAATGAAAGTTTTAATGGAATATTTTGGTAGAAGTCATTCCTTTGGTCAGTGTGGTGTTACTTGTTTGTATGAAAGACAGCAAAAACTGTGACCAAATCATTTCTCAATACTTGGAAATGAAACTTCTCCAGATAGTATTAATATCATTCCATTCTTTAGACATAGCCAAAATAAGATTATATAATATTTTTCCAGGGAAAGAAATGCAAGTCCAAATACCCACACAAGAGAGTTGCCTTCTTGAATAGTAATAGTAATCATCTCTAAAATGTATTAGGCATCACCAGCCCCTAGTCTGAGTGCTTCCATATTCATCCCACTGGGTTGAGGTGGGCACAATTTTTAAGCCCATTGGACAGATGGGCAGTCTGGCCTTCAAAAATATAAGTTGCTTGCTCAAAGTAACTTAATAGATCCTGCCTTTGTACCATCTGGCTCTTGAGGCTATGAGCCAAACCATCAAGCTATATTGAAACCAGATGTGTTTTATTTTTTTATTTAAAAATATTTGTTTATTTACTTGGTGGTGCTGGGTCTTCATTGCGGCATGTGGGATCTAATTCTCTCACCAGGGATCAAACCTGGGCCCTCTTCACTGGGAGCATGGAGTGTTAGCCACTGGGTCACCAGGAAGTCCCAGAGGCTGGTGTGTCCTAAAGTTCATCTTATGTCTCCTTACCCACATCACAGAGTGAGACAGGATCAAGTCATAGGCTGGATCATGCAATATTATTCAGCCAAAAAAAGCAATGAAATTCTGATGCATGCTATAATATAGATAAACCTTGAAAACAGTATGCTTGGTAAAATAAGCCAGACACAAAAGAACAAACACTATATGATTCCATTTATCTGAGTTTCCTGGAATAGGCAAACCAATAGACACAGAAAGTAGAACAGAGGTTAGCAGGGGCCGGGGCAGAGGGGAATGCATCGTTATTGTTTAATGGATATAGAGTTTCTGTTTGGGATGATGAAAAAGTTCTGGAAATAAAGGTTATGACTGCCTGACACTTTATGTATGCTAATTTCCTTCGGTCATATCCAGTTCTTTGCGACCCTGTGGACTGTAGCCTGCCAGGGTCCTCTGTCCGTGGGATTCTCCAGGCATGAATACTGGAGTGGGTAGCCATGCCCTTCTCCAGGGGATCTTTCTGACCCAGGGATTGAACCCACATCTTTTAAGTCTCCTGCATTGACAAATCGATTCTTTACCACTAGCACAACCTGGGAATATACGTAATTCCACTGAAGTGTACACTTAAAATTGCCAAAATTATACCTTTTATGTTATGCATATTTTATACTTACATATATATTTTGTATATGTATTCTATATACATATATATATTATATATAATGCGTATATATGTATTATATATATATATGCAGAAAGGGTAAAACACTTCTGGGCAAAAAAAAAAAAAAAAAAAGACTAGGTGAGAACTGAAATGTAAATCTAAGTATAGAGTTTGGTTAAAATTGTAGTGACTATCAGGTTTAACAGATGGTAAACACTTTTGAAGGGAGAAAAACTTCTTTATTTTAGGTGTGTGCATAATTCGTGGGATATCAGTTAGCTTTGCTAAGTGGAAACAATTTGACTTTCCAAGAGAGTTTGATGATAAACTATTAAAACACTGTGGACTTTTGGAGCCTGACATGGCAGAATGGCTCTGTGTCCCTAATTATAAATACAACCAGCAGCACAGTGCCAGCACACGGGATGTGCTGAGCAAGTAGGGATTGAATGGCAAGCCTCGCTTTACCCAAAGCCAACAGCAACATCATAATTCAACTTAAAAGATTATTTATGAGCTGTGTGTTGCACATTTTTGGGTGCAATGCACATTTTCCCCAGCCATATGTTTTATAAAATGGAAAAATAATGCAAACTGGCACACTCAATCAAAGGCACTGTAATATTATTTTGAATTTATAGGAATTTGGGAGCATGATTCTTTCAGGGATGAGAACTGCCCAGAATTAGGATGAGACTGTTACTGTGATCAGCCAATTAACATGTCTAGGCTGCCTCTCTGAACAACCACCCATATTTGTATTGAATTTATGTCAGGGCACATCAAGCAAACAGGAGGAGAAGTGTACAGAAAAAAAAAAAAATCATTCGAATTAAGTTGAATGGGCCTGGTATAGAAAAAATATAGCCACTTGCTTAAAATTATTTTAAAGGTAACTTTTTATTGATTGAGTTTATAACAACATTTAAAATATATAATAAAGATGTATTGACCAGTGACTTAAAGAGTGTGTGCATATATATATGTATATAAATTTAAAATTCCTTCAGCCTAGAGGAGTTTGCTCTCTGTCTCTTTTACTTATTTCTTTTAAAATAACAATAGCCAGGAAGAAAACAACTTTTCTGTAGCATTTTGAATTGAGTCTAAATTATTTGGTTATATTTTGACAGCAGGGCTATAGATCTTAAACTTCCTGTTAATGAATTGGTATCTTATCTTTTTATCTGGGTCCAACATATGCAGAATTAGACATTTAGGATCATGGAATGACTTAGGAGAGGCTTTAGTGATTGATTTAACAAATGTTCAAGGAATTCTAGAATGGGCCAACCAACTTCTCTACTAGGAGAACATAACATCTGGGAGCTCACAGTATAACTGGAGTGGGATAGTGAGCAGTAATCAGTCACAATAAACTTTGGAGACACTGCAGTAAGGACTAAGCACAGAGGATTTTGGAATAACTCTTGTCTTAAAGAGGTGGGATACCAGACCACTTGACTTGCCTCCTGAGAAATCTGTATGCAGGTTGAGAAGCAACAGTTAGAACCAGACATGGAACAAGACTGGTTTCAAATTGGGAAAGGAGTATGTCAAAGCTGTATATTGTCACCCTGCTTATTTAACTTATATGCAGAGTTCAGGTCAGTCGCTCAGTCATGTCCAACTCTTTGTGACCCCATGAACTGCAGCACACCAGGCCTCCCAGTCCATCACCAACTACCGGAGTCTACCCAAACCCATGTCCATTGAGTCGGTGATGCCATCCAACCATCTCATCCTCTGTCATCTCCTTCTCCTCTTGCCCTCAATCTTTCCCAGCATCAGGGTCTTTTCAAATGAGTCAGCTCTTCACATCAGGTAGCCAAAGTTTTGGAGCTTCAGCTTCAACATCAGTCCTTCCAATGAACACCTAGGACTGATCTCCTTTAGGATGGACTGGTTGGATCTCCTTGCTCTCGAAGGGACTCGCAAGGGTCTTCTCCAACACCACAGTTCAAAAGCATCAATGTTTTGGTGCTCAGCTTTCTTTATAGTCCAACTCTCACAGCCATACATGACCACTGGAAAAACCATAGCCTTGACTAGACGGACCTTTGTTGACAAAGTAATGTAGAGTACATCATATGAAATGCTGGGCTAGATGAAACACAAGCTGGAATCAAGATTGTTGGAAGAAATATCAATAACCTCAGATATGCAGATGACACCATCCTTATGGAAGAAAGCGAAGAGGAACTAAAGAGCCTCTTGATGAAAGTGAAAGAGGAGAAAGTGAAAGTGAAAAAGCAGGCTTAAAAGTCAACATTCAAAAAACTAAGATCATGGCATGTGATCCCATCAAGCTATGACAAATCTAGACAGCATATTAAAAAGTAGAGACATTTATTTGCTGACAGAGGTCCATCTAATCAAAGCTATGGCTTTTCCAGGAGTCATGTATGGATGTGAGAGTTAGACCATAAAGAAAGCTGAGCACCAAAGAAATGACACTTTGAACTGTGGTGTTGGAGAAGACTCTTGAGAGTCTCTTGGACTGCCAGGAGATCAAAGCAGTCAATCCTAAAGGAAAGTGAAAGTGAAGTCGCTCAGTCATGTCTGACTCTTTGCGACCTCATGGACTGGGGCCTACCAGGTTCCTCCCTCCATGAGATTCTCCAGGTAAGAGTACTGGAGTGGGTTGCCATTTCCTTCTCCAGGGGATCCTCCCAACCCAGGGATCGAACCTGGGTCTCCCGCATTCCAGGCAGAGGCTTTAACCTCTGAGCCATTGGTGGTGTTTGAATCCTAAAGGAGATCAGTCCTAAATATTCATTGGAAGGACTGATGCTGAAGCTGAAGCTCCAATACTTTGGCCACCTGCTGCGAAGACCCAACTCATTGTAAACTCTGATTCTGGGAAAAATTGAGGGCAGGAGGAGAAGGTGGCTACAGAGGATGAGATGGTTGGATGGCATCACTGACTCATCACTTACCCAATGAGTTTGAGTAAGCTCTGGGAGTAAGTGATGGGACAGGGAAGCCTGGCGTGCTGCAGTCACTCCATGGGTCGCAAAGAGTCGGACATGACTGAGAGACTGAATTGAACTGAACTGAATCTGTGGGAGCAGGGGATAGCTTTACCAAAAAAAGAGAAAAATGTAGCAGATTCCCTGAGGGCCTTTCATCACCTCCCTCTTTCCACCTCTGATTCCATTGCTCAGGCAGTGGAGAGTTCCCATTTACTGAGTGTGGGCTGTGCCACTCAGCTTTGCTACCTGAAGCATTAGGACTTGGAAGTAGAGTGCAGAACTGCCCAGGGAGTTAATGCCCCTAAAGGCGAGTAGATCAATGCTCCATTCTAAGAAGAAGGAACATTTCTAAGAAGCTTTCATTGTGGTTTTCAGTAGGTCCTGACATTTCCTATAGCAACCACCTTGATAAGCAACCTTATTTACTTTCCTTCCTTTGTTTCTTCTATCTTCCCTCTTTCCTTTTTGCTCTCCTGCTTTCTGTGATTAGTTTCCAATTAAACTACCTGCACACAGGTCCTCAATTGAGGCTCTGCCTTTAGAAGAATCCACATGAAACATAATATGACATTTAAGCCGGGAGTTGAAGGACGTGAGTTAGAAGTTTGAGGGTATGGGTGGGTTGAGAGGCAAGTTACCTTCCTGGTAACTTGAGCATCTGGTGTAAAAGCACCAAGGACATAGAGGGTTTCTTGAAGGCCCTGAAGATGACAGGATGTGTGGGGAATGGTGGAACGTCAGAGTGTGAAAACTGACAAGTCTGGTAAGGGGCAGAGGCTAGAGAGGTATGTTGGTATCACTTGTCAAAAGCCTGCTGATGCATAAGAGGGATTCAACACTGTCTTGTAAGTGACCTAAGAGAACATGATCTCCAGGGCTGCAGTGATCAGAGGCAAGAGGCAGTAGGCAGAGAGACTAGCCAGGAGATGTTTGTAACTGTTCAGGTGAGAGAGGATGAACAACGGAGACTCAGAAATGAATGAGGAAGAGGGGTCAGATTGGAAGGATGTAGGAGCACTTGACTCAAGGGAGTTGGTGACTCCATGGGAGGCTGAAAGAGGATGAAGCTGAAGTTGCCATCCAGCTTTTTAGCTTGCTAGATCAGGTAGATGATGATGCCTTAATATGTTGAAAACTAAGCCCCAATGTGATGGTGCTTAAAAGTAGGGTCTTTGGGAGATGATCAGGTCCTGTGGGGGGAGCTCTTATGAATAGTATTAATGCCCTTATAAAAGAGACCCCAGAGAACCGTCTAGCCCTTCTGCCATGTGAGAACATAACAAAATACCTGCTTATGAACCAGAAACTGGTCCTCACCAGACACTGAATCTGCTGATGCCTTGATCTTGGACTTCTCAGCTCGAGAAATAAGAGAGATAAATGATATTTAAGCCATTCAACCTATGTTATTTTTGTTGTAGCAGCCCAGATGAGTCCATCTTGATGTGGAAGGATGGTTTGTCAGGTAATGGATTGGAGGGATTGGAATATCATATTAAGATGTTTGATACTATGAACCTGACACTCTGTTTTGAGAGTTACTACAGTTGAGAAAAAAAGGTCAGTGGATATGAGCTAGCCAGTTTAAAATACTAATACAATTTTCTATGGACTGGCAATATATCATGGATATATGGTTCCATTCAGTTACTCAGTCATGTCCGACTCTTTGCAACCCCATGAATTGCAGCATGCCAGGCCTCCCTGTCCATCACCAACTCCTGGAGTTCACTCAAACTCATGTCCATCTAGTCGGTGATGCCACCCAACCATCTCATCCTCTGTCATCCGCTTCTCCTCCTGCCCCAGTCTCTCCCAGCATCAGGGTCTTTTCAAATGAATCAACTCTTCGCATCAGGTGGCCAAAGTATTGGAGTTTCAGCTTTAGCATCAGTCCTTCCAAAGAACACCCAGGACTGATCTCCTTTAGAATGGACTGGTTGGATCTCCTTGCAGTCCAAGGGACTCTCAAGAGTCTTCTCCAACACCACAGTTCAAAAGCATCAATTCTTCGGCGCTCAGCCTTCTTCACAGTCCAACTCTCACATCCATACATGACCACAGGAAAAACCATAGTCTTGACTAGACGAACCTTTGTTGGCAAAGTAATGTCTCTGCTTTTGAATATGCTATCTGGGTTGGTCATAACTTTCCTTCCAAGGAGTAAGCGTCTGTTAATGTCATGGCTGCAATCACCATCTACAGGGATTTTGGTAGGCTTCTTATTTGTGGTAATTTCTTGTTAACCTCAATCAAGAGGAGTGTAAAAAATTTTTAGAGACCTTAGCATAAGGTAGTTCATGCCAAAAGGCTTTCTGGAATCTCGGACCTCAAATACAGCCGTAGAAAGAGGGCCCAGGTAACTGTCATTCATTATGGACGCAGTTCCAGTAAATACCAAAAACCTGTGATGGAAATTTATAAGTAAATTAAATTTCCTTAGAGAACTGGTTTTCAGTTTGGACTCATGGAGCCCGACCCTCAGATGAAAATTTTGTGAAGGGGCAGAGTGAATTTGGGGCAATCTGTCCGACAGGTGAAGCTGGAGTCAGAATAGCACAATTCATAACAGGAGAACACATGGGTGAGACAATACAAATAGAGGAGGCAAGAAAAACCGAAAAAGCGTGGAGTGATTCAGGAGCAAGTCAGAGGCTAATAGCGATTGTCTTGGGATGGTTTCCCACAAAGCAAAGCCTGAGACAAGGATGTGGTTATGTTGTATGTGATTGATTATTGAGGGCCAGCTTCTTTTGACAAGCCTGTGAGAGAGAGATGGAAGCTAAATAGAGAAAGGGAAAATCCAAGCAACAGTATAATCTTATGTAAAATCTAGCCTCAATCTGGTCCATAAAGATGTCCTGCTTGGACCCTTTGAATCCTGTATCAGTCATTGGCCATCTGAAAGTGGAGGGCCTGGCTAACCTCCTGCAATGGTTAATTGTACAAGTCAAGAATGTTTTGGGATGAGGTTAATACTTACATTTCTGAATTCTGAGTAAAGCAGATTGCCATCCATAACACAGTGCGTGGTCCTTGTCCAGTCAGTTGAGGGCCTGAGTACAACAGAAAGACTGGCCTCTCAAGTGAGAGGGAATTCTCCTGCAGACCGCCTTTGAACTTCACATGCACCATCAACTCTCCAGGGTCTCCAGCCTGCCAGCTCACACTCCAGATTTGGACTTGCCAACTCTATAAAAGCACGAGTCAGTGCCTTATAATGAATTTCTTCCATGCTGTGTGTGCTTAGTCGCTCAGTCGTGTCCGACTCTTTGCGACCCCATGGACTGTAAGTTGCCAGGCTCCTCTGTCCATGAGGATTCTCCAGGAAAGAATCCTGGAGTGGGTTGCCATGCCCTCCTGCAGGGGATCTTCCCAACCCAGGGATTGAACCCAGGTCTTCCACATTACAGGCAGATTCTTAAATGTCTGAGCCACCGTGGAAGCCCGAATTTCTTCCATACACACATTCTATTTGTTCTATTTCTCTAGAGAATCCTGACTGAAACACCTTCTGGAAGTCTCTTTCTCAAGAGAGGTAGCTTTCATCTGCCAAGGGCAATTCTTTTTACAGAGATCACAAAATAGCCCTTTGCAGTGGTCTTCTCAGCAGCTGGTGGCTACATGCACCAGCTGAGAAACAGGATCTTGGTGAAGCACCAGTCTCCTTCAGGGAGCCTGTTTTTGGACATTCCTTTTATGGGGTACTTGGAAAAATGATGCAAGAATAAAAGAGTAGTGAATAACATTTATTTAGTTGCAAGTTAAATTTATGGCCGTTTATAAATCCTTCCACAGTACTTTGTCAGTTCTTGCAAAGCTCCTTTTGGCAATATTTATTAACGTGGCACCATAATCTGGTGATTTCAACTTTTGGGGGCTTGAAATCAAAGAGATATACTGGGTTGACCAAAAAGGTCTTTCAGATTTTTCCAGTTAGACAATATGAAAAACCTGAATGGCCTTTTTGGCCAGCCTAACACATGGTCAAATTCCAGCTGCCAACTTACCTGCTAAGCAACATTGACACATGTAACTTCTGGCTTCTGAGTCTATATCCGTATGACAAATATTACAATAACTACCTCCCAGATGTGTCCTGAAGGTTAAAATTAAAAGTGAAATCATGCATGGAGAGCAACTAAAAGTCACCCGTGAATACTGAACTCTTGTGCCAGGCAGTGGGTTAAGCAACTTAAAATCTTTTTTAGGTTAAATTCTCACAACAGTTCTTTAAAGTAGGTATCATTTCCCTGGTTTTCTAATGTGGAAACCAAGGTGCAGAAGGGTTAAGATACGAGCCTCAGGTCACCAGGCTGGAGGACAAAGGAGCAGACATTCTTCCGAGTGTCTACAGGAAACAAGGCTCTGTGTGGCTTCTGATAAATCAAATTCTAGAAGCTCTGAGGCTTGGTTGTCGTGGAAGCTTGAGGTCCTGTTTCAGGGATCGGAGTACAAGGAAACTACCTTCCCTTGCGGATGCACAGCAAGGGTGATGAGCCATGGGAATCTCTGGGACTCCAGCTACTCACTCTCGCTCGGTGGCTTCTAGAATCAAATGGAACATGCTGGGCGTGGCTCCGCCTAGTCCCACCCACCTGCCAATCATCTCAAATGGCACGCGTGACGCGGGGAGGCGGGGCAATGATGCACAGCAAGACGGCACTTCTCACCTCCACTTTGGTGCGTCTTCAGTGGGATGCAAGTCCTCAAACATCTCAGGGGGTGCAAAAGGTCATAAACCGAAAACCTGCTGCCTCTCCCATTTTTCACAGATTTCAATGATTTGGTCCCAATCCAGAAACTATCTTGAGACACTAAAAAAAAGGCAGCTGAATAGTAACCGAGAAAGACGGCTAAAACTCTCAGCGAGCTACTTTGACGGTACCAGAGGTATTTAATTTTCATGGTCTCGCAATAAACTTAAAGGCAAATTATAAAAGTAAGGTTCAGTTTTGGTAAGGCTCCAATTTATATGCTTTGGGCTTCTTCTAAGTAGCCTGTGGGGGCAGCTGGCTAAGAAAGTTGAATTTAAGACTTTTGCCAAGTGTCCTGCATGAAAATTTCCAGCATTTTCTGGCATTTCCAAAGGCGTCTCCATGTATACTCCTAGGCCTCGTATTTTCCACAAGCTTGGAAAGTGGGCCATGGTTACTGGGAGGTCAGGTTTTAAAGGGCAAGTGCTAAAGTTAGGGAGCAGTTCACTTTGCTTAGTGTATTTGGGGAAATCAGTGTTAAATTTAATTATTCCTTTAGTTTTAGAGTTGCCTTTCAAGTCTTAGTGAGGCCTGCAAGGGAGGTGGTTTGCCTAGTTGTTAAGAAATCTCTGAGCCTCAGTTTCTGTATCTGCGACTCGTGGATATTAATAACACCATCTCTGTGGTGATGTTCCTTGGAATAAATTCTATAATGACAGTGAAGTTGCTGGTATGTATTAAGTCCTGATACTGTAATCATTGACAGAGGAAACCCTCTGTTACAGCATGAACAAAACAGCTTGTCATCCGTGAGAGTGGGAAATAGAGCAGTCAGTGGGTTTTAATCCGGACAAGATTTGGTTTTTACAACTGGTTGCACACATCCCTCATTTGAGGGTTCAAATGGGTAGTTTAAGAGAGAAAATGAATGTCTGCGTTCTTGAAGACCAATTTGGGAGTGCAAATCGGGGATTTGGGATCTCATCAGAAAGTCGTGTTATTTAAATTTCTAAAACGAGCTGTTCTAATATGCCCTCAAGCCCATGTGTGGATCTGTTTGAACAACAGCTTTGAGTCATTTCTTCCAACAGCACCTACTAGGTAACTCAGGATAAAAATATTGTTTCCCGTGAATGGTGGAATCATCAGGAAGATAACAAATGGCCCTAGACTTCTGTGGGTGAAAGAGAATTCAAACTTGTTTCAGTTTTTCTGGACTTAAGAAATACCTTTGAGAGGTGACTGATGTGCAAATACAGGGTTCTTGCAAGTGATTCTGCGGATGACAACGCATGTATTACAATCTTGCCTTCTTTTTCTCTTTCCTCTGCCCCCACCCCCAATCTCTCACCAGACAGAATAGGTGAAGAGGTTGAGTTGTAGATCTCATTTCTCCTGTTTTGCTGCTTGTGAAGTCTGCCAACAGAATCCACCTTGACAAAGTCAAGGACTGTGCGTTTAATGTTGAACTGAGTGAATAAATTATGCATGAAATTGTACCGGAGTCTCTTGTGTGCAGAATTGCTCCTTTTGATATGAAAGGTTAATTCAGAAAGGAGTCCAAAATAGCTGGAAATTGTGGGGATAAGTGGATAGTATTCACTGTTGTGAGCTGTTATTACTAGAAATTGCATTCCCCTCTCTGGCATCCCTGGAGATTTCGCTTTGCCAGTGAATATAAACTGTACTCAATAGAATAGCATTTAGGAGTAACAGGAGTGTATGTCCACACACAATAAAGTATTCTAATGGTGTTTTAAAAAGAAGTTGTACTTTTTCATGTATATCATGCACCCCAAGGAAGAATTTCTATTGCATTCAGGTCAAGAACAAGGCGTATCCAACATAATGAGTTTTGAGCGTGTCTGTATTGCAAGGGGCTGCCTGGGACTCCTATTTTGGAGCCTAGGCTGGTCCTACCCCTGATTAATTATGCAAGCCTGCTTCCTGAAAGCCCAAACCATCCTTGCTTCAAGAAGGAACCGCCCCAAATTGTTTTATCACTATATCTTACACATCCAGCTTTAATTTAATCTTTGGTAAATTTATGAAGCTCTTCAACCTGTTTCACTTAAATGTCCTTTTAACACACAGTCTTATATCATTTTTATGTTAGTTCATTATTTCCAGCAGAAGCACGTAGTTGTCTGGAAAGCTAAATTTTCCTTAAAATACACATCCACATATTTTTGGAGCTTGTTAGAGACTCCTTTTTGTGTTTCCATCACAAGGGAACAGAATTGTGCCACCAGACTGTGGAAGTTGTTTATTTTTGTCCCTCTTATGTACATTTTCAGAAACCATCTCCTTCTTAATCTCCACTGGGGACCAGTAGTTTTTTTTCTCTAATTATAAAGTGGTCTCATTTCTGACCTGGGGTAGTTTTAAATTTTAATTCCCGACTTGTGTTTATAAACTGTTAGACTACATTATCCTGTTGGGAACATTGAGAGAAAGGCTTCAGTCTTTTGTGTTAGTTTTAACAATTAGATATTCATTCAGTGTCTTAAAATGTATTTTGGGTGAACGAAAAATGCATTTTTGATGTTGATTTTTTTCCTTTGGTATTTCACTTATCTATATTTCACATTAGCAGTGAAGCTTTTCAAACTCTGGATGAGTGATGGTGATTTGCTGTAATATTATTAAAAATCTAAGAGGAGTGAACATAATTGATAGGATTACTGTTTTGTTTTTAACTCTTCTCTTTTGGTTTCAAAATGTTTATGTGGAAAAAGGTATAGACATCTTGGCATAGGGGATATATTTTTACATATTTTGGCAGATTCTGGGTCAAAGGTGCTCAAACATCAAGGAGCCTATGGGTTTTTTTTTTTTTTTTAAGAGTTATTTTCTGCCTTTATGGTAATACTAAGGATCATTGAAAATGACTAATCCTTGCCCAACTCATTAATGCCAGGAATGTTGAGTTTCTTTATTCTGTTGTCTGTGACTCATTAGTCTGTGTTCTGAACAGCAAATTGGCAAAATGGCCTCTTGTCACTGGAAAGTATTCCTTTTGCACTTGGAGAATATAATGTACCTGAGGGGCTGCAAAAATATTTTTCTTGCAGATCTGGATGCCCCAGGCTGCTAAAACCCGAGGCAGTATAGAATTATGTTTAGTGTCCCAAAGACCTAATTATAGTACTGTCTACCCTTGTGGTACTACTTTCAATGTATTTTAAAATATTTGGGGCCAAATAAAGATGCTTTTTTTTTGATGCAGATTCAAATACCTTTAGCAGATCAAACTGAAACCAATCCCTGAATAAACAATTTTGTAGCACTGGGGACCAGTATTAAAGGGAGTAAAGACGCTCATTAGTGTCTGATCATAATTTACAAAATTCTACAAGATTAAGAAGTTTTCATACAATTCTGTAACATACACATCCATGCACGAATAAAACAAACACTGAAGTTCTTTTAAGAGATGTTCCATTTAGTATTTACATATATTTATGTATGTATAGAATAATGCATATAGTTGTTTTATAGTCCTTAATTGTACATATAAAACGAATAATTTCAAATATTTTATAAAATTTTAAATGTTTTGAATGTATTATAAATATATTTTAAATATTACTTGAATGACACAAGTATATTTTATATAATTTTAAGCATAACATTTAAATATATTATATAAATGTTATGCTTAAAATTATGGTGACAGATTGTTAACTTCTACCCCAGACATTTTTGCCAGCAAAGAATCACCCAAAGAAACAATTTAGAAGCAAATGGAGACTCTTTTCCGCAAAGTAATTAATACCTTTAAAAGCATGTTTGAAATAACTAGTTAAGCAAGAGAATCAATCTCTTTTAAAAGCTTCCAATTCACCAGAGGCCCCTTCAAGAGCACGCACCTGCTCACCAGCCGTTCAACACCCTGACACCATCAACGCTTTCTTTATCCACCCTCCTTTTTCTTGTGGGAGGAAAAAGCAGATATATATTTCCTTAAAAATTTATACATCACCCCACCCCCAAGACCCCAAAGCATGAGGCACTCAATTTTCATTATGAAGTGACTAGTGAATATTTAGAAGCCTGCGTTTAAAATTGCATGTATTAAATGCACATAAAATGAATATATTGTTTGTGAAATATTAAACACAAGTCCTTTTTTTTCCTAGTTGTTAAGCACAAATATGGGCCTGCCATGCATGTGTGTTATCTTGAGAAAATGTGGGGCTTTATTATGCTTCTTTAAATCATACTAAGTATTCCTTTTAGCTATAAAGGATCTTTTCCTTTGGTAAGTGTTTTGTTGTTTTTTTTTTCTCCTTTTGACTGAGGATAACTTCACAAAAGCATATGTAAGTTAACCAGAAATGCAAAGAAAAAAATAACACTTTTTCAGAAGTGATGTATCTTTTTAATAATCACTTGGGGGCAATAGAAAAGGCAATTTTTAAAATGAAAGTAATCTTTAGGAAAAATATTATGAAAAGGCTTTATTAGTATTCTGTTGTGTTGTGTTAGCATCCATTTCATGGGAAAAGACGTTTCTTTTTAACAAGATACTCCATGGCAAGAAAATTATTTTTTTTTCTTGTTTGGCACAACTCCAATCCTTTTTTCCTTTGCCCTCCCAGTGGATGAAATGATCTTAGTGGAAAACACATTTTTTTTGGAAGAACAGATTTACAGGTGAATATGACCAATGAAAATATTTGAAGTGAAAAAATGAAAATCAAATGATTGTTGTAGATCCTTATAGTGAGCAGTTGGGAGTTCTGCTGACTTCGTATCAGGAATGACCCTCTATCCCAACTGATGAGGGAGCACATTTTAATCCACTAAGGTTGTGTATTGATTTTGGCAGATTTGCAGTGTGATATGTGCAATAGGTATTTTTGCAGCTGGTACCAAGTGTATCCAGTACTAATATTTATTTTATTATTAATTATATTCTTATACTTTCCAGTTTTTAGGTGTAAAAGTTGATATTTACCCTTGATATATTGGGTTGGCAAAAAAATTCATTTGGATTTTTCTGTGAGATGTTACGGAAAAACCTGAATGAAAAATTTGGTTTCTGTACTACTTGGAAGCCTGGGAGAACTGTTTCTGTTTGAAAGTTGTGTGTACTGTTTTCCTATTGCTGTTGTAATAAAGTACCACATTACAAACAATATACATTTAGATATTACCCTTCTAGGTCTCACTGAGCTAAACTGAAGGTTCTGGCAGGGCTGTACTCCTTCCTGGAGGCTGGTCATTTGTATCCTTGTCTTTTCCAGCTTCTAAGGGCCACCTGGATTCCTTGGTTCATGGCCTCTTCTTCCATCATCAGAGGCAGCCAGGTTGCACCCATCTGACTATTCCTCCATAGTCACATCTTCCTCTGCCTGTCACGTTAGCAGGAAAGGGCTTTGTTAAGGACTTATGTGACCAGGTTGGGCTCATTCAGGTAATTCAAGCTCAACCACCATATCAAAGTCCTTAACATCTGCAAAGTTCCTTTTTCAGATTAGGTAACATATTCACAGGTTCTGAGGATTTGGATGTAGACATTTTGGGGAGGCCATTATTCTGCCCATGTGCACAGAAAGATGCAGAGAGCCCCACAGCAATGGCGATGACTGCCATCAGTGTTCTTTGGTGCCTCCTTTGTGCCTTTTGGGGCTTCCCTGGTGGCTCAGAGGTTAAAGCATCTGCCTCCAATGCAGGAGGCCCGGGTTAGATCCCTGGGTCGGGAAGATCCCCTGGGGAAGGAAATGGTAACCCACTCCAGTATTCTTGCTTGGAGAATCCCATGGATGGAGAAGCCTGGTAGGCTACAGTCCACAGGGTTGCAAAGAGTCAGACACGACTGAGTGACTTCACTTTGTGCCTTTTACAAAAATGACCACCTATGATGTATAGTCGGCAGTCAGTGAGTATTTGTTGAGAAAATGAATGGATTTATTGATTCTTATCTGTATTCATCAGATGGCATTATTTGGAGCATTTAGCATAAGTGGGAAGGCACTTCAGCACTGGTTACTAGCAGAGAAATAGGTCTTACAGGAATTTATTGATATTTATAAACTAATCCATGGGTTGGTATAACATTTGCCAGAGCCATGAAGCTACAGTAACTTAAAACTAATCATCATGTGTTGGAAAAAAGTCACTGCTCATGCTCAGAAGTCAGAATTGAAACCTGTACAGCTGTTCCCTGAAGAAAGCAGACAGCAGAAGGTCCATAACTCTTGAGTGTTTCAACCCTTCAACTCTTGAGTTAAATATACCGGGAGAGGATGGAACCAAATTCAGCTCACATGGGCTACTTAGAGTAATCTGGTGTTCTGGAAGATTCTTCTTGGGTGTGGTCAGTGGAGTTACGAAGCTTCTGTTAATTGAGTTTTGGTTGGCATCAACCTCATGTGACTCTTTGAGAGTGAACAGAACACACAACTACCTTTGTTCGTATTGCAGATTGGAGACCCCAAAGTGCAAAACGGCTTCAGAAAAAGACCTGCCTTCAAATCCTGCATAACTGGGTAACAAAGTATCTCTAAAACAGAGGTAATGTCTACCTTGTTGATTGATGGAAGCATTAGCAAGATTTTTACCAGGCCTAGCATAGGAACAACAAATATAGTAGGTACTCAATAAGTTTTATTATTATTTACAGAATTTCTCAGCCAGCTTCTAACATTGCCGGTGATGTTTTGTTATACAAAAGTGTCATTCATCTCAGATAATTAAGAGGTGCATTTTGGTTAAGAGTGTAGATTCTAGATTTATTCATCCATTTATTCATTCTTTTTTTTTTTTTCCACCATTCCAAAATTCCCTATTGCTGTTATGAAGACAATGAAAGACAGAGTAGTCGTGATCTGTTGTGTCATGGCTCTTGCACGCTAGTGAAAGGGACAGGTCATCAAGTAAATGAAAAAAATCAGGCTCATATACCAAGTAGCATGCTATGCTATGCTAAATCGCTTCAGTCATGTCCGACTCTGTGAGACCCCAGAGACTACAGCCCACCAGGCTTCCCTGTCCCTGGGATTCTCCAGGCAAGAACACTGGAGTGGGTTGCCATTTCCTTCTCCAATGCAGGAAAGTGAAAAGTGAAAGTGAAGTCGCTCAGTCGTGTCCGACTCTAGCGACCCCATGCACTGCAGCCCAACAGGCTCCCCGTCCATGGGATTCTCCAGGCAAAAGTACTGGAGTGGGGTGCCATTGCCTTCTCCAAGTAGCATATAAGCTTTTAAAAATTGAGGTTATCTTTCATCCTTCATTCCTCATGCTCATTTTTTCAGGGAATACTTCTACTGCTAATACTACTTCTATTAATTCTATTAATAGGGAGTTTTGGAATGTGTGGGGAATAAAAGAATGAATAAATGGATGAATAAATCTAGAGTCTACACTCAATCAAAATGTACTACTTCTATTAACCTACAATTATTCATACTATTGCTATTACTACTGTACTTCACTTTTACTAAGTTTTTGTTCTGTGTCAGTCACTATTCTAATCACAGTTACTGCAATATTATGTTTAATCCACTTCTCAGCTCTATAGTGTGAATTAGGTGTTGCAGAACCCTTTCACAGCTGAGGAAACAGACACAAGAGGGTTAAACCTTGTATCTCCATCAGGGGAGTGATGGCCCAGAATTCTAACTAGGTATTCCGACTCCAATGCTCACCATTTTTCAGAAGGAGGCAAGTCTGGGGATAACTTTCCAGTGAGGTCAGTTTCATGGAGAATGATTTGAAAAATAGAAAAGGAATGTAGGGCTGAAGGACTGAAATTCAACTTGACTGCTCTATAATAAAGGAGACGTCATTTGCATCTATGTTCATTATCTGATCAGATGCCAAGTGCCTACCAGGTATTGGGTGCCCTTGCTGCTGCTGCTGCTGCTAAGTCACTTCAGTCATATCCGACTCTGTGTGACCCCATAGACAGCAGCCCACCAGGCTCCCCCATCCCTGGGATTCTCCAGGCAAGAACACTGGAGTGGATTGCCATTTTCTTCTCCAATGCACGAAAGTGAAAAGTGAAAGTGAAGTCGCTCAGTCATGCCTGACCCTCAGCGACCCCATGGACTGCAGCCCACCAGGCTCCTCTGTCCATGGGATTTTCCAGGCACAAATACTGGAGTGGGGTGCCATTGCCTTCTCTGGGGTGCCCTTAAAAGAGATTAAATTTGTGTCCACAAGGACCCTCTCACTCCACTGTGGAGACAGGAGTGACAGATGCTTTAAATATAATGTGCTGCCTGCTCTTACAAGGCCTTGACTATATGCTACTTAGAAAAGTTCAGGGCATCTCACCTAGCCTTGGGTGGCAAGGAAAGATATCATAGAGGAAATACATCCTGAGGAAAATTTAAGCTTTGCTTACCAGATCCTTAGAAAATTATTCACTAAGACATGAGGTTGAATGTGTATCATAATGGTTAAGAGTATGGGCTTTGAAGTTAAAACTGGCTATTTTCAAACCCTGCCTCTTCCATTTTCTAGCTCTGACCTTTTCCCGTTAAGTTGTTATCTGAAAATTGGGAACCATTTGAATATCTCTTTCTTTGGAGTGTAGTGAAGACTAGAGGGAAAACTGTTGGCACAATACTCAGTGGTTGGTGAATGTCAACACAATTTAACCTTTATTGTCTTGATTCTTGTCAACATCATCATTGTCATCATCATTTTAATTTTTAAAAAATTATTTATTTTTTAATTGAAGGATAATTGCTTTACAATATTGTGTTGGTTTCTGCTGTACATCATCATGAAGCGGCGAGAGGCATACATATGTTCCCTTCCTCTTGGACTTCCCTCCCACCTCCCATCCCATCCCACCCCTCTAGGTTGTCTCACAGCACCAGTTTGAATTCCTGAGTCATACAGCAAATTCCCACTGGCTATCTATTTTATATATGGTAGTGTATGTTTCCATGCTACTCTCTCCATTTGTCCCACCCTCTCCTTGCCCCCGTGTCCAAGAGTTTGTTCTTTACGCCCGTGTCTTCTTTGCTGCAGTGCAAATACGTTTATCAGTACCAGTACCATCTTATTAAATTCCATATATATGCATTAATATACAGTACTTGTCTTTCTCTTTCTGACTGACTTCACTCTAGGCTTCAGGTTCATCCCTGTCATTAGAGCTGTCTCAAATACATTCCTTTCTATAGCTGAGTAATATTCCATTGTATATTATGTACCACAACTTCCTTATCCATTCATCTTCCTATGGACACCTAGGTGGCTTCCATGTCCTAGCTATTGTAAATAGTGCTGCAGTGAACTCTGGGGTACATGTGTCTTTGAATTATGATTTTCTCAGGGTATATGCCCAATAGTGGGTTTGTTGGGTCATATGGCAATTTTATTCCCTGTTTTTTAAAGAATTTCCATACTGTCTTCCATAGTTGCTATGTCAACGTACATTTCTACCAGCAGTGTAAGAGGGTTGCCTTTCTCTGTACACTCTCTAGCGTTTATTGTTTGTAGACTTTTTAATGATGGCCATTCTGACCGGAGTGAGATAATACCTCATTGTGGTTTTGATTTGCATGTCTCTAGTAATGAGTAATATTGAGCATCTTTTCATGTGTTTATTAGCCATCTGTATATCTTCTTTGGAGAAATGTCTGTTAAGGTCTTCTGCCCACTTTTTGATTGGGTTGTTTGTTTTTCTGGTATTGAATTGCATAAGCTGCTTGTATATATTGGAGATTAATCCTTTTTCAGAGAAATAATCTTAAACTGCAAGGCAGGTAACAAAAGGATATTTTTAGTAGTTGCTGAATTCTTAAGAAACCTAGTATATTGGTCTTAATTTTTGGAGCTGGAAAAATTTCAGACACTTTATAAGTCCCTGTGATCTTATACAAATATATATATTACTGGAATTGATGTGTGGAAAGAGCACAGTTTGTTTTTACCCCAGTTGAAAATGTGCAGTGACATAATATAACCCTTTAAGATAACAGAAGCCAGCTGCCCCATTCATATTTAAATATGAGTCACCTTCCAGGGAGACTTGCAAGATTCTATGTGCCAAGCTGGAAAAGTAAAAATTGCTTGCGAGGCGGGAAAGAATAAATTCACACTTGGAGGGAGGTATTATAGGCTAGAGGCCTCATCTAGCCAATTCCCCTTTGGAGTAGAAAATGACACCCTAGTGGCCAGAGAGGAGAACTGCAGCACCGTGACATCATGGTTCAGATTATTGAAGTATGGCGCCCTCGTCACATTTGAGGAAGCCTTTCCACTGAATTAGAAATATTTTGTATGAATGGCATATATGCCCAGGGACAAACATGGTCTACTGTAATGACTTTTAAAAACCTCAGTGTAGTTATTTCTTAATTCCTCACACCAACGTGTGGGGGACCTTGGGGACCTTATGTGTTTTGCATTGTGTTGGCCAAACCACTTCCAGTGTCTTCTAGTTCAGCTGAGTAAGTCTCAGAAGAAAAATAAAGGTAAAATTCTTGACAATAGGGACAGCAAAAGCAAGGTCAGAAACTTTGAATAGTGTTTGTCTCCATGAGTGTTTGCTGAGAACCCATCAGAAAGAAGAGGCTTGGTGCTTGGGGACAACATTTAAAAAATTAATTATGTGTGTAAATTAAATTGACACGTAGACAGTTGGGTGAGGTTAGGAGGTTAGTTTGAAGGAATGACAAATTGCTAATAAGGGCTCCTCTCATGGCTGAATCAGATTTGCTATGGGTCTGTCTCTGTGAACTTTTACCTGAATGATAATTCAGTGATCAGTACTCAGTTGAATCAAAACCTGTGGCAGTCACTTTAATATAGGCAGTTTTTGGACAAGCTGTGGGATATCTCCTGTTGCATAAAGTAGTCCGTGTCACTGAAAAGAATCCTGCTGACTACCAATTGCAGTTGGCATGACTTCTGGAAGTAGAGTTACATTGTTAGAAAAGGTAAAACAGCAGATATAAAGGTGAACTTGAATTTTGCCTTCCAATAAAATCTCTTGAAGGGAAATGCCTATATGAACCATACACTTTGACTTCTAATTCATCTTCTACCAATTTAACAGCATAATTCAAGACATACTAAAGGACTTAACAATGAAGATGTTCAGATTAGCATTGTTTAATGCACGACTGGAAATTAAAATATGTATGCTGCTGCTGCTGCTAAGTCGCTTCATTCGTGTCTGACTCATCGCGACCCCATGGACTGCAGCCTACCAGCCTCCTCCATCCATGGGATTTTCCAGGCAAGAGTACTGGAGTGGGGTGCCATCGCCTTCTCTGAAAATATGTATAGTGAGGTGTTAAGTAAATTATGAACATTCATACAATGAAGTATTTTGTGCTATTAAAGGATACATCTATGTTTATGTATGTGTGTATATATATAAATATGTCATGTAAAGATGTGTCATATATTAAGTGAAAAATAAGATGGTAATTCTAATTTTGATCATGATGATCTCATTGAACTGTTATCTTTTTCTACAATGTTCTTTAAGAAGAAATTGTAGAACCTCTTTTCTATTTGAGATCTTTCTATTTCTATTAACTTAATTATTCACTTTATTTTGGTCATGTTTTGATGTTTGATTTATTGGCCATATCAAAAGTAATACTTACTTTTAGTAAAGAGAATTTAGAATAGAAAACTTATTTCCTTAACTGTATAACTATTTATTCATAAGAAAAGCAAAAAAAGAAAGATTACCCCCAATAATGTTTTCACTTTAACAGTGCTGCCGTAATAATTTGAATTTCTTGTGTACTCTTGGTAACCAGTCTGATGTCAGTGTGACGTCATTGCAGCATCAGGATACCAAGAAATCACTCCTAACTCTGCTTGAGCAAAAGCCGTCCTGTCTCTCTTCATCTATCAGCCCAGCATCTTCTTGCAGTTAGTGAAGAAGTTGGAAGAGTAAATAATAAATAGTGTCATATTATCATAAACCTTGCCTCCATTAAATATATATGGAGAAATATTTTGTGATTTCTGTGTTAAATTTCACTTACAGCCTTACGTTGTTATAGCAGCAGACTTTGGCTAAATGTAGGATTCTAGGGTTGCCATCCCACCTAGCTTAATTTGATGAAAATTTAGAATGCCCCTTTAGCATTAATGCTGCATATGATAGCTACATACACATACTTGCATGTAAATTAAATCAGAGTTTCTCATTCTTGGCTCTAGCGACATTTGGGGTTGAATACTTCTTTAGTGGAGACAGCTGTCCTGTGCACCATAGGATTCTTAGCAGCCTCCAGGGCCAGTGCTCACTAGATGTTAGCAGCACTTCTAATCTACCTCTTCCTCAATTGTGAATAACCAAAAATGTCTCCAGAAATTGCCAGATGTCCCCTGGAGTGGGGAGATAACCCTGGCTGAGGTCGATCTGTAAGTATAATATTCATGGGCATTATTTTGGGATGGTGACAGCATGATTAACATCCCCTCTTTAGTCTGCTTATCTTGTTCTAATTTGTTTATACTGATGTGTATGACTCTGATATTTGAAAAAAGGCCAGAAGACAAAACAAATA